>NW_028327177.1:31448623-31754919 GCF_987537825.1 Furipterus horrens
TGGCTGCTTCTTTCTACCATTATCAGTCAGAATAGTCACAAAATATAAACTTGTCTGTCTGCCATGAGACACTAAGCTCTCATTCAACTGTAAATTAGTGTGGCAAATTGAATAGCTAAGTAACTTTGCAATTTTGTTAATAACATACTGTTATTTAGTACACACCTATTTTCTTCTGTTCCAGAGTGGAAGCTCAAAATGAAGTGGGGCAGCATATTCATTGCTATGTTGCAGCTGTTGCAGCTCATACAGCTTTTCTGGAACAACCCAAGAGCTTTCGTCCTTCCCAGTGGATAAAAGAACACAGTGAAAGACAGTCTCTTAACAGAAATAGCCTTCGTCGCCAAAATCTTACCAGGGATTGCCACTCTCGGCAAGTGAAGCACAATAGCTGGGCTGTCCATCAGCCCTGCCCACGTCAGTACAATTACTAAGATTTCAAGTTTCGTTGGTTTGTTTCTCTTGGTTTGTACATGTGTGTGGATGTGTGTGTTTGGATGATGAGGATGCTGTCTCTTTACAGCCAGTTGATGACCAATCACATAGTTTTATCAGTGTGTTTCGACACTATCTTAAAAACCAGATTTACATGCTGTGTATCACATAATGCCTTGCTCTTAACATTTACTTTTTTGTAAATTTTTTCAGAATATTTTTGGAAACATATCAATACAGTTATAGTGTTTGGTGTTTGGGGATGTCTTTAGATCTATTAAAGTGTATATATAAGTTACTCTTTTAAAGACATTTCTTCTCAAGTATGAGAATAGGCATCTTTTATTTTCATTTTATTTTGTATTACTTAATCTTTTGAGTAAGCAAAAATTTATTCTCAGGGTCAGCCACACACTTTATTGACCAGTACTTGATAATCTTTTCTGTATATAACAAGTACCTTTTTACACACTAACATGAGCATTAACAGGTTATAGTTGCCATGGTTATAATGGAATTATGGCTGAATTTTCTTTTGAAAGAAAACTTGATATATTTTTGTGTGTATGGGTTCTTTCCCCCTTGATTAGCCATGCAGTTCATTTTGGAGTTCAGGTACATTAAGTATTAGTGAACAGTGCATTCAGTAATTCCAATGTTACTGTGTGACGTGGTACAGACATTACAGTTATCGTGGGACAAAATCACTTGTCTCACGTGCAGAGGGATTAAATTGGATGGGGAAAATGTATGTCTGTAACTAACCCATTAGTCCACTATTTAAGTTGTTTGGATTCTTTCCTGCCAGCTCTGCTCACTCACCACCTCACATCAGCTAATTCAGAAGTACTTTTCCAGGCACTTGAGTGACTTCATATTTATGTCTGCCCCGGGGAAAAGTGATAGGCTTTGTATTTCTGATACAGTGATCGATCCTCTGCCATGGAGTGTGTCCTGCCAAGTGGCAAGCGAGGGTGAGGAGTAATTCCTGGTGATAGCTTTTCATGGTGTCTAAATGAAGAGGGACAGGTTGGCTTCCTTGAGTTTTCATTTTTTAAGTCGGGCTTCAGGCAGAATCTTTAACCACTTTGGCCTCTGTCTCCTCCACAGCAGGGGGGCAGTAGTAGTTACCTCCCTCACAGCTGTTGTGAGGACTGTATCCTGATTTGAAGTGGGCTCTTCACAACTGTACCTGTGTGAAATTCCAAGGGTGCCTCTACTGAATGCAGTGATGGGGTGGGGCCTGTGGCAATTTTCCTGCCACAGCTGTTCTTCAGTGTTGGTGCTAATGAGGCCTGGGTGCAGGCTGGATGCCCAGAGGCCAGTTAACTCGACACAGAGAAGATCTATTTCTTACCTCTAGTCAGTCACTTTACCTTTTAGCAGTTTTGATGGGGTTTGCTGAGCCATCCACACTCACTGAAATCTTCTGAAATTAAATTAAGTACATTTACAATCCAAAGCACATTCTGCTGACAGAACAGTAGTATCACCTTCATAATCAAATAGCTTATTTTTCCATCTCCTCTGCAACCCTCATTAAATAAGTGCACGTCTCTACAATGTTCGAAGGGAAAAAGCAGTATCTAGTTATATAAAGTATTATTACATTTCTCCATAACTCTGTAGCAGCTTGATGCCGGCAAGCATGGGAGTTGTTTTTTTTTCAAGTGAAGAGCTCTGCTCTTTTCTGACTAGACTGGGATGTTTAGAGGCAGAAACAGTCAAATAGTGTAGTTAGACTGTGGTGTTAGGTTGTTCTGCTGGCGTTGATGAAGTGCCAGGAATGTCTCTATAGAACAAGAGTCTAGATCCTCCTTCTCTCCTTATTCCCCTTCCATTTCAACCACCCCTTTATTTATTTGTTTTCTCTTAGGGGCCAAGTCTGTAAAGTTTTGTCAAATTGAGCTAGAAGTTTGTTACTATTTGTGTTTACCTGGGTTGGGAGATAAGGTAGAGTTTTCATGAAGGTGTGTATGTTTTACATCATGTTTGTTATAGGGCCATTTATTGGTAACTTGAAAATAGACCAGCTAAATGTTTTCTTGATATAAGCCTCTGAATATATTACATGCAAGCTGTTAGTACCTCATGAGCTAAAGAAGTTCAGTCAGGAGAATTTGTTTGGCAGCATGAACAGATTTCTGTATAAAACTACAATGGTCCTTTTTTACATTTTTTCCTTTTTCAGATTTCTTGATACCTTAAATACATTTACATCTCTGTCAGTTATTGCCTTTTTGTTTTCCTTATCTGGGCCTAGTTTTTTATGCCTTGTTCGTAGAAGACAAATGATTTCAGTCTTTGGGATATTTTTTCAGGGTAAGGGCTACCACACCGTATGTGATATAATATTGTGGTTTCTATCTAAAACTGGCACATGTAAGAATTGAAGAAAGTAGTTAGATAATTCAGTTGAAGTTCTTGGTCATTAGATGTTAGGCATCTAATATGTGCAAGGCACAAGACCAGTAATAACACAGAATGACATTAACATGTTACATATTCTTTGAAACACAGCCAAAATACAATTTATTATAAATTATTATTTTTGCTCTTGTAAATATTAGTGGTTTACAGTGTGCTTTAGTGCATATTCCTTTAAAATTCAAGCAGTGAGAAAGAAGACCCCTTTGAATTTAGTGCTGTGTTCCTAAACTGATAATATAGAATGTTACTTGGAAAAAGTCTGGAATGTGTGGTGTGCACAAGCAGTGCTTATGAATGAGTTTCTTAGTTTTTATAATGCATCATGTTTCTCAGAGTTTGTGTTTTTGTTAATAAAACATTTTATAATGTATATTCTATGTTTATTATTTCTTCTTCCCTAAGTAACTGAATTGTGTACTGCACTGTAAGTTGAAGATTAACCATCCATTATTTATCTTTTGTGGCAATGGATTTACATGCTTGGCTGGGTGGGGAATTGTTTACAGAAGGTGCAAAGTGATTCGATTTTTGACTTCCTATTCCAGGGAGCTTTTTTTTTTTTTTTTTTTTTTTTTTAACATTTTGTTCTTTTCTCCAGTTCCCAGGCAAAGTTTCCCTTTTTACATGTCTTCTCTGTTGTATGAGTGCTTTGATCCTAATAAGAAAGTTTACTTAAAACTTGAGAGGGCCGTTCAGCATTGCCCATTGTTTTTCACTTCTCAAATCTGTGTAGCACACTGGTGGGTAACCTGTACGCCTTTGTTGAATCTGTTTTTCCTATTTCTCTTCCTCCTCAAGGAAATATGTTGTCTTTATATCTTCTTAAGAGAAAAGAGCAAAGAAGAGTATCTTGCTTATCCTCATTTTCTTTGAGTTAGAAACAAAAAAAAAAAAAAATGAAGGACTCCAGCTAAAAAATAGACATTTAAACTTAAATAGATTAATGCAGAACATTTAAGAGTTTCTAAGTATTAGTTTTTGTTTTTAGAATCAGTTAAGAGACTGCTCCTTATATTGGAGATACTAGCATATGTCTGTAATGTTACCTTAGAATTATTTTATAAGGCCCATACACAGATTAAATTCTTTTAAAAGTAGGGCTACTATCACGGATGGTTTCTGCCATCGCCCATGTTGATGCATTTATAAATGGCATCATTATCTACTTATTTTAATGCTTAAATTTTTATTTAAAATGCTTTAGTTAGAAAACCAACATAATGCATTGGTGTCAGCCTTATCATGTAGCAGTTTCACTTGAATTTTGACACCAATTTCAGTGGTTTGGGTGGAGAAAGAGGTGTACTGGAAGGCATACAGATGAGGATATCTTTTTCTATTTGCAATAGCAGCTTCAGTGAGTAATGTTTTCTATGTCATTGAGAATTTCCCTAACAACTCTTTTTAAAACTTGCATAATTATTAAATGCCCAGTTTTGCTCTGTATTTGCCTTAGTGTTAGTATTCATTTTCTAGATGGATTTCTGAAAACCAAACCAGTACTTCGAGAGGTTAGATGTGTATGTTTCCAGGCTTGCTGTGTATGAGTGGTTTTGCTTTTTGGTTGCATTTTCCTCCAGAGGTTTGAAACTTTAATCAATAATTGTGTGTGTTATTCAAAGAAAAAAAGTGGCTTTTTTCTTAAGTAAAATTGTGAAAACATTTGCTTTTCAAGGGCAGGGCATCAGTTATAGAGACTGAAGAGTATTGTAGATTGTACTATGTGCCTTCTTGATGTGTTTCTGGACACAAACTTTTTTTTAACAACTTGAAAACTACAAAGGGACATTTGGTTAGGTTCTATACTGTACATCAATCTATGCATAAATGGCAGCTTGTTTTTCTTGAGCCACTGTCTAAATTTTTTCTGTTTTTATAGAAATTTTATACTGATTAATTCATAGCTGGTCAGTTTTATACACAGACTAAACAATACAGCACTTTGCCAAAAATAAGTGTAGCATTGCTTAAAAATTGTGTATTAACACCAGTTCTTTGTAATTGGGTTCAGTGGTGCATTTTGTACCACCTGGAGTTACAGTTTTTAATTTGTGAGTAAATAAAATGTCCTTAAACTTCACATTTGTCAGCTTCTTTTATTTTTTTCTTTATCGTCATTAGTCTTAAAACTAGGTACATCTTAAAATATTTGCTGTTTAGTTTTACTTGTCCAAAAGTTGTGATTAATATACATTTTAAATACATTTTTAAAAAACTTGTGTAAAATAAGTATATTATATTAAAATAACCATTTAAATGAATATGATTTTGATGGTAACTCTAAGCCAATACTTTTTCCCTCCAACCAATCTGTGTTAAAAAAACAAATACAGAATTTAATACGCTGGTTCTTAGACTTTTTAAAGCTATCTTAGTGAATTCTCAATGGCTGTTTTCCCACATAAATGGAGACACAATCTTTGAAAACATTTTAAGACAGTATGGACATCCTCTGTGTCCACTATGCCCTTTGTTGGGGAGCTCTAGTCTAAATAGGCCAGTGAACACCCAGAATGCTTGAACAGGAAGCTCAAAGAGCTCCTGAGTTAATGAATCCTTGGGGAAGATCAGCATTCTACAACTATAACCTATTTCAAGACAGATTTTTTAAAATTTATTTTTAGAGAGAGAGGAAAGGAGGGAGAAAGAGGGAGAGAAACATAGATTGGTTGCCTCTCACCTGCTCCCAATGGAGGACCCAGCTGGCAACCCAGACATATATGCCCTGACCGAGGCTCAAACTGGCAACTTTTCAGTCCACAGGCAGGTGCTCCATTCACTGAGCCACACCAGCCAGGGCTCAAGACAGATTTTTATCTTCTCCCAAACTCTCAGCTGAAATGACAACAGAGGTGAAGTGGAGTCAGTCACCCTAAAGATGAAAATAAGGTCTTAAAAGTTGACTTGGGAAGGAACAGCTTGAAATAGAAGAGCCTACCCTGGAAAGGCAGGTGAGTGGTTGCTCTGAGAGGCCTACATACCAGGTGACCAGGGTAGCCAAGGAGCCTAGCAGCTTGATCACGTCCCCAGGGCAATGACTACAGGAGCCTGAAAGGTGAGTCAGAGTGAAGGTGGTCTGTGTGGATGGGTATGTCACAGTTTCACAATTTGATGTGAGACCTAAGATAATTGAGCTCTTTAGAATTTATACTGACAAGAAAGTTATTCTTTGCAGCATTGTCTGTAAATGCAAAATATTGGAAACCTAAACGCTTGAACATAGGAGAACGGTTGAAAATATGGCAGATCCACACAGTGAAGGCCAATGCACATCAATTCAAACACACACACAAACCATGAGGACCAGCTCTGTGCACTGATTTGGAGAGAGTCTAGAGGCCATGGACTTGAAGCAGTAGAGTCTCTCTACATTGCCATAATTGAAAAAGAAAGTTGCTGTGAATTCACAGCCTCTGGGAAGTGAATCTGCCCAAACCCAAAGGAGTGTGATGACACATCCTCCTCAGTCAGGTTCTGGATGAGAAGGTAGCACAGAACCCTCAGTTCTGATGACAGAAATCCAGAGGGAATATGTGGGGGGCGTTCTGTAAGCCACTGCATGCGTGGTAGCTTATGTAGCATCGAAAATTAATTAGACTGTCAGAGAAAGAAGTTAAACTCAGGAAGTGGGGGAGACTAGAATGAGTTTTATGATGTTAAAATGGAATAGGGGTATTGAGGTAAACATAATTTTAACATGTACAGATGTAGAAAATATTGATGTGTGCATACATGTGACTATACACACTTCATTGAGAGGACCTATGAGAGGACAGTGATAGCCCCAAGAGCCCAGATCTGGTTCCTAAATATCATTTCTGCAGTAAGAAGAACCAAACAAAGCTTCTTGAAGAAGTGGTTCATTCCAAGGTTGCGCAGGAAATGTATAAGATGATCTTGAAACATCTTGTGGAGCCAGAAAATGAAGTACTTGAAAAGGGATGAGGCATGCCAAAAAGACACAGGAGCCAGCTCATGCAGCACTAATGGTGAAAAGCTGAATAATCAGAACAACAACATAAATTATAGTACTGAAGTATCACTCATAGAATGAAATTTCCATGGCTCTTTATCGATATAAATAAATACATGGGCGAGAAGAGGGAACTCTTCTTTACAGAAGAATTCCAATTAATAAGTAGAGCAAGGAAAATATAAAGTCACCTTTAGGCAAACACAACAGTGTTGTCACCAAGTTGTGGGCAGAAATCTGAGGAGAAATGTGGCATCAAAGTCTCAAAGCATCTCCTTTAACATAGTTATCAGTTACAAAGATGAAAATAGTAACTCTATAGTGAAGAAACCCAGCAGATAGCACATTAACCCAGTGATGAAGGCTAACATTACCTGCAATAAGGCACTGACATCATGTACTCTTTCAATACAATACACCGAGGACACATCTCTTCTGAGGCAGTCTTGTCAAAATACCTAAACTTGATCCTTGAGAATACATCAGACAAACCCAGACTGGGGACATTCTACCAATACCTGACCAATACTCACCATAAGTGTCAGGGTCATGAAAAGTGATTGTGATAATTATACTGTGGTTGTAAAAGTTGTTAATATTAGGGGAAGCTAGATGAAGGGCATTATTTTTGTAACTTCCCTGGAAGTCTAAAATTATTTCAAAATAAGAAAGGCTCCAAGAATGAAGAGATAAGCCACAGCAGATGTCCACAACACATAATCAACAAAGACCTAGTACCAAGAGTATATAAAGAAATCTTACAAAATTGTAAAAAAATTAAAAAGTTCAGAGGAAACCTCAAATAGCCAATTAATATTTGAAAAAATGCTCAACCTCATTACTAATCACAGGAGTGCAAATTAAAATGATACTCACTTGATCGGCAAAAATTAAAGGCTGATAATACCAAATGTGTGTGTGCTGTTGACATTCACACCCTATGACCTAGCAATTCCATTTCATGTGTACATATGCAGAAATGTGTGCCTCTGTGCATCCAAACTCAGGTAGAGAACGTTCATTAGCCAGAAGCTGGAAACAACCCAAATGCACACCACTGATAGATGGAACAAATTGTGGTACATTCCTGTAATAGACTACTTATATAACAGTGAAAGTGAAAAACCTGTAGCCCTACACATCAATATCGATACTTCTTAAAACGCCCTGTGAAAGAACAAAAGTCACAGAACATTGCCACATAATATCAACTACATAAACTGCAAAAGTAGGCTGAGCTACTTGCACCTGGGGCCTGGACCAGGCTGTCTGTCCCTGTTGGCTGCATTCAGGGTGCCTGCCTGGGCTGGAAAAGCTTCTTTGGGTTGTCTGAATAAGAATAAATGATCTGGCAAAAGTGAAAACTTCAGGCATCCATTCTGGCTATCAGAGGCCCTCTTCCTTCCTACTTCTCATTTGGGTTACTTTTAAGTGAGGTACCAGGGAACCGGAGGCCAAGGCATCAGTGCATATTAATTCTTACTTTGTAAGAATCAAGGGGGAAATAGAGATTATCTCCAGGATATTTTTTTTCCATAGAGACCTCTCTGGTAGGCCAATGCCAAGATGAATGTCAGGGTAACACACCAGTAGCATAGCCAACACATTTTGAGTGTGTTTTAATATTCTACTCCAAATAGCTTGTGTAGAAGGAAAAAACACCTATCATTTACAGAAGGATTACAGTGTGCTACATGCTTTGTGTACTCTACTTCCTGTAATCAAACACTCTGAGGTAGCTATTTCCCCTTTCACAGAGAGAACCGAGCTGAAGTAACTTACCAAACCTCTCAGTTATTAAGTGATAGAAACTAGGTTATAACCCATCTGTCTTATCTCTCAAATCCAATCTCTCAAAAACTTTACACTTAAAATAAATCACAATATCATTGCATGCTTGTTGTACAAGTCAACCAATACAGATGTGTTAACATCTCCTTCTCCATTACAATTCTACCCTCCAGGAGACAAATTCTGTTAGCTAAAATGGTATCCTGCCACTTCTTTCTCCATACTCATAATCACATAAACACATATAGATTTCCTTATTTTTCTCAAAGTAAAATCACTCCATTAACATTATTCTGCAACTTTTGTCACTATATTCGCATGATATATTCATAGACAGCTTTCCAAGTCCACACGTGTAACCCTAACTCATCTTAAAAAAATAATTGTGCAATATATCCTGTATTACAAACCATAATTTATTCAACACTTCCTGAGAGAAATTCACATTGTTTTTAGGTTTTTGGAATTACAACAAAGCTGTGTAAACTTTCTTGAACATATAACCTTATAAACCAGAACCTTGATTTCTCCAGGATAAATGAACAAAGATGACATTACTGAATGTAATCTCCATATTTTTTATTTTAATAGTAGGCTGCATTCCCAGAAGTTACAATTCATATTTACAGCAGCAATGTATGAGGGCTCACTCACTCTCTTGCCAGCAAGAAATATTATCAATCTCTATAATTTTTTGCCTCTGTGATGGTTGAAAACTGGCTTTTCATTGCATTTCTTTGATTACTGATAAAATGTAGGTTTGTGCTCTACTGCTGTCAGGTTTTGACTCATAAAGAATGAGATGCGAGGCCAAACAATGGAATCTGTCTTCTCTAAGGCCTGATTAGGTCATTCCTATTGGGCAGAGGTGAGATTCCGTTAGATTTCAGACACTGTGAACCCTCCGTTAGCCAGTGGAATCTGTACCATGGGGCAGCAGAGAAAGAAGGAAACACAAAACTGGGCTCTGAGTTGTAAACATTTCAAAACCAGATCGCATGGGGAGGAAGCAGGGAACCTTGGCTGGATGCCTCTTCCATTACCCTCATCCTTCACCTGCTAGGTAACCAAGAAAGATGTCGGGGAAAGTAAAGGGAGAGGGAAAACCTGAGTTTCCTTTAGCAAGGACCACAATCCCGAAAGAAAGGGGCCAGGCTTTCAGGGGTCGCTGGTGCAGGAAAGCAGAGGGCAGCTTGGTTTCATGCTGGCTCAGTCCATTCCTTCCATCTGAGAGGGAAGTGCCAGTTCTGTGGGAAGGCTGGGGGTGTACCTTTTAGATAGAAAGTAGAAATTCTCCAATCCTTATTTTCCTATTTTGAAAAATGAGGCTTGGAACTTCCAACTCCAAGATTCTATAATTCCCATTATAAAATATTGATAGCTTTCTATTAATTCTGTCTCACCTTCCATAGGTATCCATGAAAAAGAAATTTGGAATCAAGTCTTGGGTTCAAGACCACCTGTAAGCTATGCAGTCTTAGACCAGCCCTTTCATGCTTCTGAGCCTTTTTCTCATCTATAAAACTGACAAAATAAACTTCATAAGGTTGTTGCAAGATTCAAGTGAGAGAATATTGGCCGGATTGCTTTTACAAACTCTAAAAGTGTTAAAGCAAATGCAGCATAGCATTCTTACTAAATCTAGTTTCCATTTGTTTGCTCGACTTAAACTTCACTAATCATTCGTTCCATAAATACTGACATTGTCTACTGTTTTAGGCACTAGAAATACCTTAGTGAATTAATATGGGGAGGTCACTGACATCACAGAACTTAGACTTGAAATGTTTTGTTAACATCTATCTGTATCAGATAAGGAAATGTAAATATAAATACTTTAGCAAGATACATGAAAGATAATAAAGTTGCAACCAGTATTGTAGGGATGTGAATTCAATAAGTTTGTATGCAGCTCCCCCTATGGCTCCACACAGTAGGACCAGGCACTGTTTCAGGTATTGGGAGACTGAGCATTGAACAAGATAGACCAAGTCCCTGGCCCTCTGGAGCGTATGCTCTATCAGAAAGGTTGAATCAGTCAGACTATTACTAATTACATAATGAAGACCCAGCCAAAGAAAAGTATGAGGCTGATGTGAGAGGTAAGAAACATAGTTCTAGACACAGAGCTTCTAGCCTCTTGACAACACTCAGTTTCCCCTTATCGGAACTGAAGGCATTACACACTCTCATTTGCCCTCCTCATGCCCTATTTCTCATTCCAGTTATTCAGCTTGGACAAGTTAACAGTCTTCACCAAGCAATAAGACATCTGGGCATATGGGATAACACAGCTATTTCTCAGCTGTGGTCAGTTGTTAGGGCTTAAATAGATTTTCAAACAGCATGCATACATTCTGCGAAAGTATGATTCAGATTTACCCTTTCTGCAGGATCCTTTCTACCCTGTGACTCACTTAATATAAGGACTCCTGAAGCCAATAACAAACAGACTACCGGCCTCCATCTCACCTCTGGCATGTTAGTCACTGTGCATCCAGCTGTTCACTCAACAACTGCAGATTCTTTTGTGTGAGGCATTGTGCTAAGTCCTTCCTTCCTGGCATTTACAATCACATTTGTAAACTTAAAAGAGAAATGCAAATAACTCTAAGGTAAGACGGTATGAGTAGATGCCACTTGATTAAATGAGATACAGAAGCGCCAAGGAGGGAGACATCACCTCTGACTCAAGTAACTAGGGCCAGGAAGGAGGCAGCTGTGGGGAAAGTCTGCTTCGTGCCAGGTTCAGTCCTAGGCGCTGTACACAGCTTCTCTCACTGGATGCGGAAGGCTTCACGAAGAACTTGGAGTCTCAGACAGGTGCAATGCTGGGTATTGGGCACCCAGTGGTGAAGCAGGGCGGGTCTCGCATTAAAGGGCTTCCAGTGTGGGATACAGAAAAATACCCAGGCAATTACAATCACCGTACAGTGTGATACATGTTACGATAGTCAGCTGCACAAGACAAAACTAACTCAGAATTTCTTGAGCTAAACTGTGATGGACCGGCTTATGGTACTAGGAGCCTCAGGGTGGATACAGGACTTAAGCAAGGAAACTCTCTCCCTCTGTTCTCTGTGTCCCCATAAGCCTTTAATTTTATCGAAGAGGTGTTCCTCCAGATGAACATTCTTTAACACAGTGACTCCAAAGCCAGGAGGCAGACTTCACAGCTAGCTCTAGTGGAAGGAAGAGTCAGAGAGGGACTCTGACCCTGCCTGGACCACTTATCTTGCCTTGAAACTGGTGTCAGAGAAGGAGCACCATGATTCACAAACTGGGATTATGTTCCTGTTGGTGGGTGGTGGAGAGGTTCTGACACCAGAAGAAAGGGAGAGGGTAAAATCTAAACATGCTGGGTGACCAGAAACAACAGCCACCATGAAGCCCCTGGAGGGACTGTGGCAGTCATGGGAACTGCAGGGACACAGAGAAGGGGCAGGCACAATGCATTCCTGGGAGGGGGGTAAACTGGTTTTGCTGGAGCAGGGGTCACACTTAAGAGCAGGGAGTAAAACCAAGGCCACCCTGTGGATGGCTCTGAATGCCTGGCAAAGGACTTTTCACCAGACTGATGGGGACGTGGTAACAACTTTGTTCAGAATTTTTCTAATTTTCCTGAAAACCAGAGGAACAAGAACAAAGGTGTGAAACACCTACTAACATATCTTCAGTGAAACAAGTTAGTCAGAAAGTACTCAAATTTCACATTCTGTGTAGTGCCATCTCTGAGCCAGCACAGTAAACTGCAACATGTGATTTACCAGGTGCCATAGGAAAGACCAGAAATTACACAAGGGTTCAGGGGATGCAGGTCCCAGCAACACCCAGGGAAAACTCAACTCCAGGAGGAGAGAACTTAGGTGCAGGCAGGACTGAGAAGGGAGAGGGCAGGAGCCCTGGGAGAGGAAGAAATAAGTCCCAAAGTACCTGGAGGACTCACAGATGCAGCTTAGGAGAGAGAGCGAAGCACACTGGCAGGAAGGGACAGGATGCCTCAGTACCAGTGGCTGAGGAAGGAACCAAGGAAGCTCTGGACCACCTGTAAGAGCCCACCTGAGCCAGGTTAGGACCCGAAATTCGGGGGAGGCCTGGCTACACCGACGTGCCATGAAATAAAGTACACATGCCTATAATGACAGAGGAGGAAACCCTTGGGCTGAGGAAGAAGAAATGCTTCTTCACTCCCATCATAGGATTCTCTTGCTAATAGTTGGTTTACAAAAATCCAACTCATTCAGAAATAAATGAATTATAACTCAACATCCAATCAAGGACACTGTAGGAAAAACATCCACACAAAGGTACTATCAGAAAAAAAAAATCTGAAAAGCAGCCACAAAACTTCCTTGCAGACTATGAAAAGTCATCAGAGAAATGTGGCCACAAAGCAGAAGAAAATTTTAACAGAACATTCCATTCTAAACTTTTTTGAATGTAATGAGGTAGAGGCAGCTAGGCAGGAAGATGACAAAGCAAAAATAAAGAACTCAACGAAGGGACGGTCTGCCAACAGAAGGACCAAACAACAGGGCATGGAACAGAAACAGGGAGATTTAAAAAGTAAGTGTAAGAAAGAACCCATATAAAAGACTCATGGACATGGACAACGGGGAGGGATATGATTGCGGGAGAGGGGGTGGGTTGGGTGGGGGAGAGAAATTAGGGGAAAAGGGGACAACTGTAATTGAAAAACCAAAATAAATAAATAAATAAATAAATAAATAAAACTTTTTTTCTTTTTAATCTTCAAAAAAAAAAAAAAAGTAAGTGTAAGAAAAATAAAGCTACATTTCAGAAACAACAAAAAAATGACAAGAAACACAAGAGAAAGTAGATACCACTGACTGTAAGGGACTCTGGAAAACATAAAGAAGAGAAATAGAAGTGAAAAAGATAAAACAGAAAGTAAGAAAAATCATTAGAGGGAGTGATAGTAAAGGAAATTGCGCAAATGTCAAGTTAGTGTCCCTGAAGAAAAACACCAAAGCAATGGAACAGAATAACGATTTTTAAATATAGCCCAATTTTAAGTAGCATTTGGAGCTGGGATCGAATGGAGAACTTGGCCTAGATCACAGACCTAAGTCTAGGAACTAGGTGGGGAAGGAAGGCTGGGGAGCCATATGCCAGGCTGTAGTAACCGGGTCGGACCCAACCGCCTCCCTGGCATGTCTAAGGAGCTTCTCTTGAACTTGGCCATCAAGAGAGGGAGGCTCAGAAGTCGAGGTTCAGCCCAGTTTCAATAACCTACAGAAGTGGGGGGCAGGGGCAAAGTGAGTAAATGAAATAAATGCTTCAGAATCTCCTTAGACACATTTGCAATCAGAGAACCAAACACTTAAGAGATTGATATAATGAACATGTATCCATCACCCAACTTTACCATATTTGCTGCAGATGCTTGTAAGGAAATGCAACTTTACCGATATAGTAGAAGCCTATTATGAACTCCTCAGATCCCACTCATCACCCCCACCCTAAGATACCATGACCCTGAAACTGATTGTTATTTCTGCAAAGCATGCTTTTACGCTGTTACTACATAAGTATCCATAACTATGTGTAATATTTGCTTCACATGCTCTCAAACTTTATAAATATCACAGAGAATGTTTTGATCTAAAATTTGTTTTCCCCCCTCTAAATATTGTTTCTGAAATTTATCCACATTGATACACATGGCTCCACTTCACTTTACCCACAGCACAGTATTCCATAACACAACTATACCACAATGTATTTACCCATTCTTTTTTGGTGGGGCCTATACCTACCCTATGGCCCAGCAATTCTACTTTCAGGTATGTGCCCAAAAGAAATGAATATGTTTGCCCACAAAATGACTTTTTTTGGACATACAGCATCTTTATTCATAAAAGTTAAAAACTAATTAATAACAAACTGCGTCATAGTCATACAATGAAATACTACTCAAAAAGAAATAAAGTATTGATACATGCAACAGCATGGATAAAAGTCAAAAACATTGCATTAAGTGAAAGAAGCCAGACACAGAAGAGTATATATGTATATAATTCCATATATCCACATATATGTATAGAATATTTATCCATATATGTATAGAATATATATTCTATTATAGAACTACTAGTATATAACTAGTGGCACCAATCTATAATGGAAAAAAATCAGGACAGCAGCTCCCTCCAGGAACGATGATAGGGAAAGAAAACTTTCTGAGAGTGATAGTAATATTCTACAACTTGACAGGAATTTGTGTTACACATTATATCCCATTAAGAATGTATATTTACAACTTGCATTTTCCATTGAAAGTAAATTTTATCCTAAAAGAAAAGAAACTAAACAAATATTAAAGTCGGTTAATGTTATGCATGATAAAGTATTTAGGGGAAGGGTACTAAGATCTCCTTTTTCTTTGGAAATGCATCAAAAAATGAGATGGAATGATGGATGGAAGAGGGATAGACGTATGAAGAGATCTCTGATAAAGTAAGCATAGCTAAATGTCAATGGAATTTAGGAGGTAGGTATATACGTGTTCATTGAGTCCTTACTGTTTTGCTGAACATTTTAAGCTTTTATAATAAAATGTAGGGGGGCAATTTTAACATTTGACCTGTCCAAATAACAACTCTATTTCATACTGCTCTAAAGCCACTCCTTCATCTTCCCCATTCCAGGAAGTGACAACTATTAGTCTAGCTGCTCACCTCTGAGTTCTCTCTGTCCCATACATCTAATTGAACAGCACATGCTTTTGGCTCTACCTTCAGCAGATATCCTGAATGTATCCACTTCCCATCAACCCCAGCACTCCACCCTGTCCCAGGCCACCATCATCTATCATCTGGATCACATTAACTGCCCTCCCACCTGGAGTCTGTTCACACAGCCCATTCTATGATTTTATCTTTTTTAATTTATTGATTTTAGAGAGAGGGGGGGAGGGAGAGAGAGACAGAGAAACATTGATTTTATTGTTCCATCCATCCATGCATTCACTGGTTGATTCTTGTATATATCCTCATAGGGGATAGAACCTGTGACCTTGGTGTATGGGGCAACACTCTAACTGACTGAGTACCAGCCAGGGCCACACAGTGATCATTTAAACCTCTCCCTCCTGCTGTCTCTCCTCCTACTCTCTCCCTTGTTCACTACATTCCAGCCATACTGACCTCTTTGTTGCTCATTAGATATGCCAAGGTCCTCTGGACTTACTGCTCCCCTGCTGGAATGAGCTCCCTCCCTGAACATCTAGCACAGCACTGCCTACCGCATCCTTGTGCTGCTTTTATCTTCCCCCTCCTTTCTTATCACTCTCTGACATCCGTTTGTTTTCTATGCCCCTTCCACTAGACTTAAGCTCTAAAGGGGCAGAAATTTTTGTTTGCTTCACTACTGTGTCCTAGTGTGTGTGAAATTATAAGTGACCTAGATAAAATGTCCTCTGAGTCCTTCCCAGATCACTCCCTACCCACTACAGCTAAAGGAGGCCCCTCTATCACGTTACCTTATTTTATCTTTTCCATGGTGCTTAATGATAGTTATTTGTTACACATTTGTTCTCTGTCCTCTACCTCAACAGAATGCAAGGTCTTGTGAACAGGGCCATGTCTCGTTAACTGCAGTGTCCCCCAGTGAACAAGCACAGTGCCTGGCCCAGAGCCGGCTGACCTACCATGCACCCTCCTGCCTATTTCAACCTCTACCCAGAGCTCCTGGGTTTCCAGAACTGCCTGTTTACCCCTGTTTTTTTCTCCACACTGGAGTGTCATGAACCCTGAGGGAGCTGGAGCGACCACACCTAGGCTGTGCTCTAGCTCTTGCATCCTAAGAGGCCTTCCTTCTGAAGCCCTCACCCCTATCCCTCCAGCGAAGATGGCCTAGACTCCTTGGTATCCCAGAGGCGAGGAACTGCTCTCACTCTAGAGGGAAGCGCTCAGCTGTCACCCTGCTGAGCCCTCCAAGGTGCAGCTGCAAAGCTCTTCCAAGGGAGTGCACCCTGGGGTCCAGTTATAAGGGCCAGCATCAGCATGCCCCTCCATTTGTTCCACAAAGGGGGCTGTGGTCAGCTAGGCATAAGAACCCCAGCAATGAATGAGATAGCCCCAGCCCTTGAAGCTCCCACAACCTGGTAAGGGCTGGGGTAGAGGCATGTGTGGTGGGGGGAGGGGAGCAGCAGGGGAGGGAGGAGTATAAAGGTGAGCCCTACCTCAGTGCAGGGCAGGACAGCTACAGGAGGTAGTGTTTATTTGAGTATTAATGGACACATGGGAGTTAGCTGGGTGGAGAATGAGAGGTGCAGGTGCAAAGTTCCAAATGAGCAGCGCAGGTGTGTGGAGAACAGCATGTAGTTGGACTTCCTGGGTGCAAGAGGCTTTGTGTGTTAAGGGATTTGGCCTTTAACCCAAGTTGATCCATAGCAGGACAGTGGCAGCATGGCAGATCTATGCTTTACAAATTCCAGAGAGCTTTGGCAATACATTGGAAAGCAGATTAAAGGGGACGACACATGTCAGATAAAACAGTTAGGAAACTACTCTGACTGAAGAAAGATTGGAGTCCTGAACTAAGGCAGAAGAGGAAAAAATGATTCATCTGGAAATAACATGGTAACCAGAGACAGCACAGCACAGGGGTGCCGGAGTCAGACTCCTACTATGGGTCTTGGGCAAATTACATTGGTGCCTCAGCTTCCTCATCTGTGAAGTGGGAATGACAGTTATAGCACCTGTCTCATAGTGTTGGTTGAGTTCATACAATGTAAAAGCTTACAGTAGAGCTTAGCATATCATCTTACTCAGAAAGTGCTAACTATGATTATGGAGCTCAGAAAAGAAGAAGAAAGAAATGACTAAGAAGACTTCCAGCATTCTAGTTTGGAAACTAGATCTGCAGTTCTCAAAGTGTGGACCTCCAGGGGATCCCAAAGACTCTTTCAGGGGGACTACAAGGTCAAAACTATTTTCACAATAAAATTAAGATATTTGCCTTTTTCACTGTGTTATTGTTGCTGTGATAATGCAAATGCAATGGTAGTTAAAACCACTGGTGCCCTAGAGAAATACAAGTGGTGGCTCCAAGCTATACCAGTAGTCATTGTACCACCACTCACGGTTAAAAAAAAAAAAAGACAGTTTACAGAAAAATGTTTTTGATGAGGCAATAAAAGGAATAATCTAATTGGTAAATAAAACTTGGAAGAACTTTTTCTATAGATATATTTTGGCTAAGATGGATAATAAGCAAATTTAGCCAAAAGGAAAAAATCTCCCTTGAAGAAGAATTCCAAGTAATTTATGTAGATATTTCACCCTAAAGAAGGAGGAACATAACTCCCCAATCCTTAGGTTTGGGCTGCACAGTGACTTCCTTCCAAAATGTATAGTGTGGAAAGAGGGGTAGTCACTTTACAATGGAGAAACCTGGCAGACACTACCAGGTGATCAAGGTCAACATCAATAGTCATAAACCATGTTGGTGGAATGTAACCTTAATATGAAGCGATGAAAATGGCACTTTACCTCTGTGATCTTCTTCCTCCAAACCCATAACCTCAGTATAATCATGAGAAAAACATCAGACAAGTTCTAATAGAAAGGCGTCCTACAAAATACTTGACCAGCACTCCTCAAAACTGTCACTGACATCAAAAACAAGGGAAGTCTGAGAAACTGTCACAGCCAAGAGAAACTTTAAGGAGACATGACTTCTAAGTGTGACGTTTGGATTCTGTAGCAGCAAAAAGACATTAGGGTAAAACTAAGGAAATCTGAATAAAGTGTGGATTTTAGTTAATAATGCATGAACACTGGTTCATGTAGTAATAAATGTAGCATATTAATGTAAGATGTCAATAATAAGGAAAACTGTGTGAAGTGGCAGGGGCGGGTGGAAAAGTATGTGGAAGCTCTATTCTACCTGCTCAATTTCTCTGTTAATCTAACTTTTCTAAAAATAGTTTATTAATTTAAAAAACCTAACATAAATTAGGAATAATTCTACCATCCATCACTCTAAAAATAGAGAATGAAAAGTTCCATTATAGGATATCCTATGCAACATTCAATTCAGTATTTACCAAGGTCCTACTGTGTATACCTCTGAACTGCTAGGTCCTGGCTATTAAAAGATGGACAAAATGAGGTCCAAGGCCTTGCTGAAAATAAAAGACATTTTAATAGGTAATTATTGTCCAGGAAGGTGATCATAACTGCAGAGGAAGCAGTCTGAGGAGGCTTCACAGAGGAGGTAAAAATGCACAGAAGCCAGAAATAAGTGAACTGGGCCTAAGTTTTTTAAAAACTCCATGCCCCCTGCCCTAGCTGGTGTGGCTCAGTGGATTGAATGATGGCCTGTAAACAAAAGAGTCGCCGGCTTGATTACCAGTCAGGGCACAGGCCTGGGTTGTGTGCCAGGTCCCCAGTTGGGGGTGTGCAAGAGGAAACCACACATTGATGTTTCTCTCCCTCTCTTTCTCCCTCCCTTTCCCTCTCTCTAAAAATGAATAAATAAATAAATAAATAACCTGTGCCTCTAAGAATGTTCCAGTTTTCTTTCCCCTTTCTTCCAAAAACGAAAGCACTCTAAAGGTCAATAGTTATATACCATGGTGTTTTAACTTTGCTTGTACAATGGGGAAAATATACTTCGGAAAATGCCAAAACTTCTAAAATTATTACAAGCATACAGGAATTTCATACATTTCAACATAAGAGAATTTTAAAACTGAGATGAGTGGTAAAAGAGGGAGCTAAAAATGAACATATAAAAATATAAAACAAAGATAACATATTGGATTATGATGCCTAAAATAGATACCCATAAGGATGACTACCTGAACTAAATTCTGGAAAACAGAAATCTTTTAACTCAGCTTTCTGTTTTTTCTTAATTGCTATGGGTATAAAATAGTAATGGGGTGGGAAGGAGAGCCAAGAGTTTGCATTGAGCATCTGCTCTATGACAGGTAGATTTTCAAGAGTCTCTATATGCATCATCAAATACAATCTTTAAAGCAACCCTTGAAATGAGTGTGTTGTTATATCTTTTCTAGAGGAAATCCATGCTCAGGGAAATTGGTAACTTGCTGCAGAGCAGAACTATAACCTCAATCCAACTAACAGGTAAACCCATGTACTCTTCAGTCTCACTTGACACTGACCAGATACTTGTAACATGACAGAAGTCACCCTGTTGGATGTGTTTCTAATTTCTCCTCTACTATGACTGCACTGCACTTCATAGTCAAGGGCATCAAGTAATTCACTAGTTAGCCCAGTGCTGGGCGTACAGTACTCCATGATTAATCCTACAAATGTTAATCGACATCCCTGGTGTTCAGATGATCAAATTCACTCATTCAGATTACCAGTTCTGCTTATGTTCAGCGTGAAGACCTCCTTTTCTTTTTTAAGACTATTTATTTATGTATTTTCAGAGAGGGGAAGGGAGGGAAACATCGATGTGAGAGAGAAGTAACAAATCAGTTGCTTCTCATACGCGCCGCCCTGCCCCCAACCGGGACCAAACCGAAACCCAGGCTTGTGCTCTGACCAGGAATCAAACCGGTGACCTTTCGCAGGAGGACGCCCAGCCAACTGAGCCACATCATTTAGGGTCCTTTTCTTTTTCTTAACGTCACGCTGTCAGATCTCTTAAGTTTTACACCATAACAGCGTTTTCAGTGACTGTGAAAGGGACACAACTCTTCCTTAACGACAGAGCCATCGTAAGCATTACAAATGGTATGAAGTTTCTTGGGACTGACAAGATTCTAGGTCTCTTCTGATTCTGTCACCTTGGGCAAGACTCACTATTTCCTCATAGGTAAATTGTAGGGGTAGTGGGGGACCTGTCACTTTGTTGGTGTCACTAGACTGTTGAAAGACTCGAAAGAGAAAGTGGAATAAAGGACTGCTGGCCCTGGCCCAAAAGCCCAAGAGCACTTGTTACTTCTAGGCTCCAAGGTCCGCACAAACCGCGCTGCTCAAAAGGAGCGGGAAGGAGCGGGAAGGAAACCCTGGGTGGGTCCCGGCCACTGCCTCCTGGTGCATCTCGGGAAGGGCTCCCGCCTCGGCTGCGACACCGGCCAACCCCAGCGGCTCAGTCACCCAGTCCTCTCCCGAAGCTCACTCGCAGCCTGGGCAGAGAGAGGAACACGGCTGCCTGGCTTCGGGGGAGCCTTGGACACAGCTCCTGCACCGCGGGAGTCTTTGTTCCTATAGGCAGCGCCTGCCCCACCTGTCCCGCCGCAAAACCTGTTTGCGAAGTGTATCATTGACACGTCTTCCTTGGAGATGTCCGGTCTTGGGGCGTGCTGAGACGGGGGCATTAACAGAGGCCGCGAGGGGGCCCTAAGTTTAGATATGGGGGTCGAAAGGAAGGAAATGCGTCGGACCCGCCTCCTCCCATCATAGCTCGAAGGCGGGCTGACTCCCGTGCTGGCCACTCCCGCGGGCTGCTAAGGGCGCGCTGGCCCGGGGCAGCGGTGGGGCGGGGTGGGGTGGGCAGGCCTGGGCCTGCACGTGGAGGGGCCGCTCTCCCCTCAGGTCCTGGGACAGACACAGCGCTTGAAGGGAAGGGAGAAAGCCACCTCTCTCCCTGCTGCAGAGGGGTGTTTTACCCTTGGGAGTCCCGGAATTGGAGGGTGGGAAAAGAGAAAGGGAATGCTCGACAAAGGCGTGAACGTTTCTGCGATGACAGCGTGGGAAGCTGCCGAGCAAGGGTAGGGCGTCCGAGTGCAGAGTGACCCAACCAGGGGGAGGGTGAGCAGGAAGCGGGAAAACAAGGTTGATCCGTACCTGGGTCAGCGGGCTGGAGCAAGGTACATGATAGGCATCCCTGAGCATGGCTGCTCGGCAGGTCCCCGGCAGGCCCTGGGGCCAGGTGGTGGTGCGCAGGGACGCGGGTGGCGAGTGGGGACACGTGGCCCGCCACGCGCTCGGTTGTGTTTACATTCTGTTGCTGCTCCACGTTGTGCTGCCGTCCTCGCCTCCCATTGGCCAGTTCACCAGCCACAGCTGCGCTCCTCCCGCAGGGGCGGTCCGCTAGTTCCCCCACGTCTCTTAGGCGAGAACTAGGTTCCTTCTGGCTTTGGGCGGATGGCCAGCGTGTGCCGCGGGATGGCCACTTCCTAGTCACTCTGTTTTTGCTAAACGGCTTCCATTTGGTCCTAAGCCGGGGCTGAACCTTGGCCTGACACCCTCAGAATCTGGGAGTTGAGGGCGGGAGGGAACGAGAACGTATTGGCGGGAGGTGCGGAAACTTAGCGACGGGTAGCCGGGCCTCAGAGAAGGAGCTTCTGAAAGACTCCCTCCTGCCTCTGGGCCACGCAGGCAGGTGAAGTGGAGCGCAGGTGACTGCAGACCGAGGGCCTAGGAGAGGTCCTGCGTCGCCCTAGGAAGGGCCAACGCAAACGGATACAGAGCGCGCGCGCGCGGGCCTGAGGGGTAGCCGCCTGGGCGCGGGGGGAGGGAAGCGCGGGCTGGAAGTGTCAGTCTGAAGCGCATGCGTGCGGGGCGGGCCTGGCCTGCCGTATATATTGGGTTGGCGCCGGCGCCAGCTGAGAGCGGATCGGTAGCGAGTCTGACGGTGAGGAGGCGCTGTACGTAGGGTGGGAAGCGGGAGGAAAGAAAGCAACCCTTGGACCCCTGCTACTCTATTCTGCGGGCGGGAGCCTGAGGGAAGAAAAGTGAGGGCTGAGAACGAGGCGGCTGGTGAGAATGGGTCCCCTCGTTTCGTCCCTGACAGGACCTTTGGCAGACGGTCCGGGAAGCAACGAGGGTAGAAGGCTGCCCCGAAGTACCCGGCCACAGAAAAACCTCTCATCCTACGGGTCTCTCTCTCTCACCCCCATTTGGGGAGCTAACCTGCAGGAGAGGACGGGTATCTGGGCCCCCTTCACGGGGAGTCAAGTTTCCCAACCAGAACTTTCCCCGTCTTTAATTTAGCCCTCTTTCTTTCACTGCCACTCCCATCTGGACCTGGGGTCCTGGTGCCCCATCTGAGCCACGAGCAGGGCCCGCTGGGGGTGGGAAGGAGGGAAAGGAGGGAAAGGAGACTGAAGGACTTGACACAAGTCTCGGTTGCCTCCGCCCCCTGCTTCCCCGCCACCGCCGCTCTCCAAATTGGCGCGGAACCGGCTTCTCCACAGAATTTTGCCTCCACAAACCGCTCTCTCCACGGCTCATCCAGGATGGAGGGGTGGGAGTGGGGGTGCTGTCTAAGCCCCACTGGGGTACGGGAGAGAGGGTGGAGGATGCAAAGACCCATTTGGGGGAGATCTTCCTCCCCGCGCATTCGGGATACTGGGGTGTGCTTTGTAAATATTTGAAGACTCGCGTCCTGGCTGAGGAAATGCAGGCTTGTGTCCACAACTAATACCATTCGGTACTAATATAGTGCCGGACTGCCTCGTGCGATGGCTCAGGCCATCTCCTCAGAGGCTTGGCGGTAACCTCTGAATCGGCGTCTAATTGGCACTCGGAGAATATGGAGGGCAGTGTATTTGACCCGTTTCCTCTCTCCCCTCCAGAGACTTCATACACCTGAAGAGAATGCCAAGACGCAGGTAACATTATTTGTCTCGGAGATATGTTTCACTGTTAGCTGCTGCCTTTGAAACGCATGACTTACTAATTAAACTTTCTTTTTTAAAAAATTCACCATAGTAGCCGCTTACAAGCTAAGCGGCAGCCCCAGCCCAGCCAGACTGAGTCCCCCCAAGAAGCCCAGATAATTCAGGCCAAGAAGAGAAAAACGGTCCAGGTGAGTTAAGGGGAGAAGAGGAAGGAGAGAGGGGAACTGTCTTGCTGGGACCTTAGTTTAACAGTAGTCTTTTCTATTTCTCAGGATGTCGGGAAAAGAAAAGAGGAGGAGGTCGCCAAGAAACAGCAGTATGAGATCAGGGTAATGCAGAGCTGGGCTGGGAGGGCTGGGGAAAACATGCAGAACGAGTAGGGCTAGGGTTGGCTTTGCGCTCACCAGAAAGGCTCTTCTGACACTGAATTCTGACGCCCCTAGACGTCCGCGGGGAGGCGGTGCCTATCTTCAGGGTGGTTTGTATGGGCCTTCATTCTGCTTACAGCAGACTTAAGTTTGCCTTGAAGCAGCTGGTTCCGCTTTGTAAGTTTCCTCCCTCTGAGAGCTGCCGCGTCCACCCGGGCCCGCCCAGTCGGTCCAGTGTACTGCTCTTTGTTCCCGCTCTTACTACAGTGGAGCACCCTAATAGCTGCTCCTTGGGGCATAAATAGGATGTGAGGTCACTGACAGACTGGCACCCAGCCCTTTGCTACCTATTCCTCCTATGTGTTGTAAAGAGAACGATTTAGAGACAGTGGGTCTCTGTGAAACCAGCACTGATTGGGGAAAGGGTCCTTTAAGTAGTATTGAAGTAATTGATTCGACTTGCTTCCATTTCTAAGGTGTTGCCTGCAAGTAATCTCAAGTATCAGAGCAGGATTAATTGGAAGGGCGGGAAGCTTTTTATAAAATAAGGTGCCCTTGCCTGATTGATAAAGACAGGGAGAGAGCACTTCAATGTTATAATTCTGAAAGTTATTAGTTTCTGACTACAAACACGTTGTTACTCAAACCCTCCCCCAATATCTTAATGTCTTGTATTTTGTCTAAAACATCCTGTTACTTTTTTAAAAGTTTAAAAATTTTATTTCTAGAGAAAGGGGAAAGGAGGGAGAAAGAGAGGGAGAGAAACATCAATGTGCGAGAGATACATCAATCAGTTGCCTCTCACAGGCCCCCAACTGGGGACCTGGCCCACAACCCAGGCATGTGCCCTGACTGGGAAGCGAACCAGCAACCTTTTGGTTTGCAGGCCAGCACTCAACCCACTGAGCCACACCAGCCAGGGCTGTTACAAGAGAGGGAGAAAAAAACATTGATATGTTGTTCCAATTATTAATGCATTCTTGTATGTGCCCCTTTATATATTCATTGGTTGATTCCTGAATGTGCCCTGAACAGGGATAGAACCAGCAATCTTGGCATATTGAGCAACACTCTAACCAACTGAGCTACCTGGCCAGGGTCCTTCTTTATGAAGCTAGGTGGCTTATTTATAAAATAATAAATGTCAACTTGTCAAACTACATTGTTAGCATGTTAGCTAAGTGTTTGGGGAAAACTATAGATTGTTTAGAAATATTAACTTCCATTTATGAAAGATCCCAGACAAAAGCTGGTTTCCTATTGCACAAATATTACTTTCATTTTTTTTAAATCACAGAATTGTTGGCCACCTGTATTATCTGGGGGAATCAGTCCTTGCATGATCATTGAAACACCCCACAAAGAAATAGGAACAAGTGACTTCTCCAGATTTACGAATTACAGATTTAAAAATCTTTTTATTAATCCTTCACCTTTGCCTGATTTAAGGTAAGACAAATTCAGTAATTGAATGTGATTAAAATTGTACTAATTTCAGATATTGCACTACTTTTATTCTTTTTGTCTTCATTATTAGAAAAACTTGTAAAAATGCTTTCTTTAAATAATATTTAAGCATATATAATGAGTAGTGCTATTTGCAAATAATAGGGAAATTTAAAACATTGCTTTGTTTAAAGTTATTTTCATTTGCTTATTGAGTACTGTAAACCTTACCAGAACTGAACCACCCTTTTAAAGGAGTTTAATTTATCTAAACTGTTAAGATGGAAGGATTTTAACACGTACAGCATTACCATTTGATATATCAACCCTATTTATTTCTTACCAAGCTTAGTAAGGTCTATACATATTTTTTCTAGTTAATGAATAAGACTAGGAAGTACAGTTTATACAAAACATCTAGTATAGTAATTTAATTTGGCTTTGATAAGGAAATTAATGGACTCAGACGTTTAAACTTACCAATCCTTCCCTTCCCCCACACTCTGTTCCACCTTACCTCCACTATAGGTGACTACTATAGACGATCTGTTTGGAGGTGATTGAGAGTTGTCTCTACTGGGACCATATATGCTTTGAATATTTAGAATTTCTCTTGAGAAAACATGGTTATCTTAAACAGGAGCCTTATAAATTATAAATAAATGGGAACTAGAAAACACTCTTGAACCTATCGATTAGGTTATCTTAATCCAAGTTTCTGTTGTATAATTTCAGGCTACTAATTTCTCATACTAAATAAACGGTTTCTAAAAGTTAAGGTAGCAGTTTTTTCCTAACTTATTTTAAGAGTTTCTCCTTCTGAGTTCTAATTGAAAGTTGGATTTCAGTGTATTAAAGTTGAGTTTTTTCTATGTAAAACAGCTTATTTCTTTTAACCTCCTTCCCATAGCTGGGGATGTTCAAAGGATGTTTGGCTAAACATGTTAAAGAAAGAGACCCGATATGTTCATGACAAACATTTTGAGGTTCTGCATTCTGACCTGGAACCACAGATGAGGTCAATACTTCTAGACTGGCTTTTAGAGGTATGTTCCAGCAATTCAAATTCCTTGTCTCTTATCATGGAAGAAAATATTTAGACATAAATCTGTTTTCCATGTCCTCTCATGGTATATTATCCATTGGCAGCAGCCATCTTTTGGTGGGGTGTATGTACTTACTGTAGTTGATGGTACCAAAATGGAAAATGACTGTCTGTAAGAGTGAGATCATGAGGACACAGCCCATACTTCCTGTACAACCCAAACCCAATTCAGAATTCATGGTATCTGGGTATTGCTGTGTACCAGGCATTGCTCTAGGTGCTGAGGACACTTAAGATGGACAGAATTATATGGTTGACAAGGTTTTGAATTCTGCTGTACAAAGTGAAAGAACCAGGATTCGGCTTAAGGGCCTTCAGAAGTCCTTTTCTGGATCACCAAAATCAAATTATCATTTAAAACACTGATTTCTATGTCCTAAACAATAAGGAGCCTTTGAATATCCAGAAGCCCTAAGCCCATGTAGCTTCCCTTTATTATATACCTCTATTCCTTTCAGAAATACACTGTACTGTGATTCTAAAGGAATAATAGTGATCCTGAAATCCCTAAAGATGTATGCCAGAACTTTCTTGTTTAAGCCCATTCCCTTTCTCTGGATAATGAAGAATTATTAATGAAATGATTACTTAGGTTGAAGACAAACTGATTTTTGCTCTGTAGTTTCCATATCTCTAAGGTAGATATGTTTGATGTACTCTAAGGGAGAAAAACTATAGGCTTTTTGGTAACACATGGCAGAGTAGATCTGTCAAGAAGCTATTCAGAAAAGTTTTTAAGACTATAAAATGTCCTTTTGAGTCAGGTCATCTTAATCCCTTCTAACTAGAAAGGAAGATTGTATTTCAATCATGTGGGTATAAGAAGGTGATTGGGATTTGATTTTTTTAAAGTGTCTAGCAATCATGGAAGCAATTTAAGCACAATTATGTTAATATTTTTATTCCAGTGGTTGTCTATCAAACTTATTCCTGTTTTCCCTTAAATGTATTATTATATAAAGGGGAGCCCCCCCCCCAAAAAATGAATTATCTTCTGAAGGGCAGGACCCTTGTAGTACAGGCTTCCCTTGCATGTGTTTTAGGAAGCCATCTGTATCAGTGTACCAACTGGCATTGTTGTGAGAGGCTGCATTCAGCTTCAGTGAATTTTTTGTAAGACTCAACATATTTGCCCATTTCATAATGGGTGATTTACAAGTGCATCACTCAGCAGTTCTTGACCAAAAAAACGGTACGATTCCCATGCCCTACTCTCCCTATTCACCCTATCTCACCCCAAGCAACTTTTTTGTTTGTTTCTCTGGATGAAAAAAAAAGGGAAACATTTTGCTGGTGTGAAAGAGGTGAAACAAAGGGGCATCAAAATCAAGTTCAAAAACTTTTGAGCAGTGGAAAAGTCTTTATAGGTGTATTGCATAAAATGAAGAGTACTTTGAAGGTTACTGAAGTTTAAACATGTAAGAATAAGTACATGACTTTTTATAAGTAAATACTGGGGTTTTTTTGGTCCCCCCTCATATATGCAAAACTGTACAGAATATAACAAAACAAATCCATCTGTTAAACTGTCCTTTGTCTCAGTATACAGAATCTCTATCCCTCTGTTTCCTTATATTCAAAATGGGGATAACTGGTCCTACTTTATGGAGTTGTTTTGGGAAATGACAGATACTATTATTAATAGTAACAATAATGAAACATTAGGGGAATTCTCACTGTAGCCCAAAACAAGATATAGATAAAAGATTTTGCCTATCACCAATGTAATTCATTTGGTTTTCTTCTAGTTTTAGCCAGTGCAGTAAAACATGAAAAATAAGTGGCATAAAAACATTGAAAGAACCACTACTGTCATTTTGTAGTTAAATGTCTGTCTATACTGATGAAGGGAATCAGTTGGAACTGTTAGAATTAATAAGAATATAAACATGAAAACTTACCCATTTATCAGCAATAAACAATTAGGAAATTTAATAGAAAAAAGTTCTCATTCATAGTCAGTAAAAGTGTAAATGTATCTGTGAATAACACATTAATTAAGTCCGTGTGAAAAAGAGACTATAAAGTGAGGACAGTAATAATTTGTTAATTCTATTGGCGCATGTTATTTCCCCCCATCCCCAATCTTAGCTTTGGTTTCCTAAAGAGCAAAGTTGGGCTTATGAAAGTATTGTAAAGTCTGAGAATGCTAAGATACAACTTTCTAATTTGGAGAAATTCATGCAATATTTAAATCTTTGGTTTCTTGTCTAGGTATGTGAAGTATACACACTTCAGAGAGAAACATTTTATCTTGCACAAGACTTTTTTGATAGGTTTATGCTGACACAAAAGGATATAAATAAAAATATGCTTCAACTCATTGGAATTACCTCATTATTCATTGCTTCCAAACTTGAGGTAAGTTCTCCAAGTTTATACAGACATATTTACCTACCCAGTTTTTAAAATCAACACAGAAAACACTACTACTTTGATATTAACTCCCAAGGAAAGATGAGTGGTTTTTTTCAATATTTTTATTTATTATGATGTGGCTGAAAAGATAAACAACATAGTTCCCTTTTAGTATCTAAGCCTATTTTAAGTCTCTTGTTTAATTCTGGGATTAATATCTAGGTGAAATGTTCTGTGGCTCATTCTGCCAAACAAAATATCCTGATGCTGTCCCCATATACCTAATTACAGCACTTGTATTCAATGGAATGGTCTCTGAAAACTGATGAACCAATCAAGTAAAGTAAATGCTTTTTGGGTTAGAATAATGGTCTGTATCCTGCCTGATATTTTTGCATCTGATGGTGGTACCAGGACAGAAGGCAACTCCTTTACTGCCTGAGATTTTTCTTCACACAATATCAATATACTTTCCTTAATGCATTATGAATATCATTAGTACCTTCATCTAAAACGTTTGAAGCCTGTGTTGTTTGGAAAGTAGTACTGAATCAAGCATAAATTTCCTTAAGTGTATTCTTTTTCTTCCAAATTTGCCTTTTGAACTTTCAGTGCTATCCCCCAAATATGCCACATTTGGTGAGTAACTTTATTTAGTGTGTTCTTATATGAAATCCTACTTTGGTTCAGGTATCTCTCTCGACTTAAATCTTTTAATTTAAAAAAATAATCATTATTTTTTAATCCTCACCCGAGGATATGTTTATTGATTTGAGAGAAGGGAGGGAGAGAAACATAGGTTGGTTGTCTCTCGTAAGCGCCCAGACCAGGGATAAAACTGCAACCTAGGTATATGCCCTGACTTGGGATCAAACCCACAACCTTTTGGTGCACAGGGCGATGCTCTTAACCAGACTGAAATCTTTTTATTTAGTCTGTTCTCATCTGTGGCAGGCATCACTTCTACTCCTTTGATCATTCTAGTTGTTCTCTGGACTGTTAAAGCAGACCTGTCATCAGCCAAACTGCACAAAGTATTTTTTGATAACCCATACTTTTGTATTGGCTAAAGGAAATGTTTTCAGTTTCTAAAACTTATTTATTACATGTTTTGTTTTGTTCTGGCGAACATACTAGGCAATCTTAAACAAGTTTGGCTTTCTGTGTTTCAACGGAAATGACTGGTTAAAGTATTGTTGTTTATTAACTACAATTCAAGATCAATTCTATGAAAAATCAGTCTCAATCAATATAGTTGGCTAATTTAAACCTAGATATGAAAAAATCTTTAAATGGAAGGTTGCTTTGACTACTGTAGAATCCTTTTACTGAGATTTGCAATCACTTTGTGAAGATGTCCTTAAAATTGAAGCCTATAGATGGTTTATATATAATTCGTTTTAATCTCAGTCTCAATTGTGCTTAATATTAATGTTAAAATCCATTTTAAAGGAAATCTATGCTCCTAAGCTCCACGAGTTTGCTTATGTCACTGATGGTGCTTGCAGTGAAGAGGATATTTTAAGGATGGAACTCATTATATTAAAGGTAATATTTATATCTTTATTATTTCTAGTTGCAATTTAATAACAGTAATTATTAGTGAATCTCAGAGACTACAACACAAGTAATCAAAACTGATGTTTTAGTATTATGAACCAGTCCTAAGAGGCTAATGCAAAATATTGACAATGGTATGGATGGGAGAGGAATTTAATTAACTTGTGAACTATTTTCTTCATCTTTCAAGTTTCTATATTGAGAATATACTACTTTCTTAATTTAAAAGTGATTAAGGACAACACTTTAAAAACATATAGGTAGTTAGTAGTTAGCATATCATGTATATATAAATGAATTCCAACAATGATTCTCAAAACCTAGTTATTTCTCCCTCCTTCAAGCAGACAAAGAGAATGAAAATTATTTCACTGCCTTTTTTCTATAGGCAGAGAAAGGGCTATTAATAGAAAAGTGGAGGAAAGAAGCATAAAAGTCTTTAATCAGGCCTTCAGTTAGCGATTAAAGAGTGAATGTAAGCTACTAGAAAGTATGTTAATATGGATATCATGGATTTATTAGTAAGACATACAGGAAAACCCAATCAATATGACTTTGATTTACACATAAGTTGTAATCTTATATATCTCATTATGTTTACAAATTCTAAACATTCAGATAGCTGTTAAAATGAAAGATCTTGTTGGCATGTTGATACTGTTCTGATAAAATTATCCAGATTCAGACTTGAAGTGTAACATAAGGGAGATATAAAGAGAAGATGGAATTCTCTGGGGAAGTTATAGGTGTTAAGACCCTCTGTTCTCTTAATTATTTTGGACTTCATAGAGGGAAAGATATCAATTAGGATTTGCCTTTTTTCCCCCTCTTTAACTTTTACATTTGACCAGAAGTCATTGGAGACCAAAGAAAGGAAGAAAAAGTCTAGAATCAATTACGGAAGATCTGAATAGAATTAGTTGTGGAGTCATTGAATACAACTTAAAAGGGCAGTTTATGAGAACAGATTTGGAAGACTATGGGCTGCAAGAAATTAAGAAAAGTAGGGATGAGTAACAAACTGAATGAACTTTGTAAATAAATACAACTAGAGAATAATAAAGGAGTCTATGTCAAAAATAGACTATAAAACACAAACAACTTTAGATTGTGATGTTATCTATAAATATCTAGAATAAAAATAAAAGGGGTCAGAATAATAAAACTCCTAGGAAGATATAAGCCTAAAAGCAGAAAGTTTCTTAAATGACTAGTTAAGAAGGTAGCTACATAATGTGGTGCCTATGTACTTACATTTATTAACAAGCATTTTAATTTCATTAACAGGCTTTAAAATGGGAACTTTGTCCTGTAACAATCATCTCCTGGCTAAATCTTTTCCTTCAAGTTGATGCTCTTAAAGATGCTCCAAAAATTCTTCTACCTCAGTATTCTCAGGAAAAGTTCATTCAGATAGCTCAGGTATTGACATTGTTATTGAATATATGCTAATGTTATTGTCAATTATAGGTTTTCTTTAGTGTATTTATAATCTTAAAGAGGCCAATCAACAAAATGACAACATACTGGGTTAAATTTACTTCTCAACGGACTGGAACAAAACTTCTGGTGCATAAAATTCTGTTCCCAATATTCATGTTGCTTAATAATTCTAGAAAACAAGTTTTTAAATTATGAGTCCAAAATAGACAGTTAAATAGCTCTTTTTGATATAAAATGGGGAGAGGTATTTTTAAGCCACTTGTCTCCAGGCTTTATAATGGTATCAAATTATTCTATATGGTTTCTTACTCATATTTGAATACACAAGGTACCTATTTACATATTAGAATTAAAATCACATTATTTAGTTACAATTTTTTAAAATATAAGTTCAAACTAAACTTTCCTAGGCCAGCATATAACAGATAGTCTAAGTAAATCATTAAGGGAGGGTACCCTTCCTTCCTGTCTACTTCTCAAGAGTACATTAAAGCTGCTATAACTGCCATATACAAGTGAAGAAAATCTACATTCTTATTCTGTAAAGGATGTGAAATATCTCGTCAACACATTGTGAACACTAAAAGTGGATAACCGGTAAATATATTGAAATTGGTTCATTTTGTAAAACTTTTTAATGAAGGCTTAATATTTTTGTCAGAATTCTCAGCATCCCAGGTTATTAAAAGCAGCCATTTGCCCTTTTGATAAAGGGCAAATTTCTGATAAGCTGATAAACAATGTAGAAACCATGTCTAGAGGTATATAATTCATTTCCAACTCTTGTACTCATTTTTCTACTGTGCCAGTGGGGGTAGCAAACATAATTTAAGTTTTATTCCACTGGACAGGCACCAACTCAGGCCTCTGAAAAACTAGCACTTTTACAGCGCTTATTGCTGGATTACACTGCCTCTTAACTAATCTCACCGTTTAGAAACACGTTCCCTTTTGTGTATCTGCTTCACTGTGGTCTAACAGATGGTTCTTAAAATGTGACTTTCCTGGTTTAAAATCTTCTAGTAATTTCAATTTTCAGAACTCTAAAAGGTGTGACTTCTTAGACTTTGATCTAATCTAGGTTGTGCCTCTGCAGCTATCCTCTCCCCTTTTTAAATAAGTAATGAAGGTACTCCTTGCTTATATTTTCTACTAAAGTGTTCTGAACTACTTGAGTTCCAATGGAAAGTATAATAATACTTTCTCACTGATCTTTGCAAATTCTGTTTTCTATACATAGAACACTCTCTACTTCCCAGTCTTTCTGGCTACATTGTCTTTAAGATTGACTTAAGCAGCAGCAGTCTTCCCTGTCTTCCCTGCTTTGGATTAGGTGCTCTTCCTACATGTACACATCACACTGTATAATAATCCCATCTGTTCACTTTCTGATTTACAATCTTGAGACTTGACTTCCCTTAGGGTAGTGGCTCATTTATCCTTCCATCCCTTTAGTTTTAGGAGTTCTTGGCACATGGTCCATATCATAACACTCTCAAAATGTTAGCTGACTGATATTTAGTAGCAATATGTAGTACTAATCCTTCTCGTACTAAATACTTGTACTTTTGCTTTTTCCTTTGTTAGCTTTTAGATCTGTGTATTCTTGCTGTTGATTCATTAGAGTTCCAATACAGAATACTGGCAGCTGCTGCCTTGTGCCATTTTACCTCTATTGAAGTTGTTAAGAAAGCCTCAGGTAAGACATAATTTTACCTTCTTACCTGTTCATAACTTTTAAAGAGACTATTAATTTGTGAACTTTAGCATGCTGCTAAACAGCAATTTAAAATTTTAATGGAAAACATTTAGCAATGTAGTGATTTCCTTCCTGTTAGTTCTTTCTAACCCTCAATGTATAGCCACAAACAAAAAATAAGATCAAATGGAATTTAAACCCATTTGAAGTTAAGCAACATGATTATAGCTCTGCTTTAAAGAGTTCTTTGGGTTTTGACAATTTTAATTTCATATGTAGAAAGTACTGGTTAAGAAGCTCTAAGTCTTTTTCTCCCTCAGAATAGTCACATTATAAATATAGTTTGAGTATCAGCTGTTTTGACTTGCTAAGAGTTGGTTTTTGTTTTTTAGTTTTAAAATAGCTATCTTTAAATTTGGAAGCAGGAACAAATTCATTAGGCATATGTTAGATACTTTCTGATGTAGCCTTCACATTTTTGATAATTTTTCTGTCTAGGTTTGGAATGGGACAGCATTTCTGAATGTGTAGAATGGATGGTGCCTTTTGTCAGTGTAGTGAAAAATACTAGTCCAGTGAAACTGAAGATTTTTAAGAAGATTTCTATGGAAGACAGACACACTATCCAGACACATACAAATTATCTGGCTATGCTGGTATGTTTCTTGTGGGGTTTCTGGTCTTCCTCATTTAGTAAGTCACGGAAACTGACAATAAGGATGCAGACAGTTATATAAGATGGTACGAGGATAGAAAGTTCCAGGACTGCAATGATTTCGAAATGTAGAAAAGTTAATAAAATAACCTTGAAGTTAAAGCAAGATTTGTGAAGTTCCTTAAGATCAATGCCAGTAGTCCAGGTTAAAGAATTTTTAAAATATAATTACAGCAGTTCAAACTGCTGAACCTCTGGAATATGACTAGTCAAGTTGCAAAGACATAAGAGACCATTATATTAGGCCTAAGTAGCCTCAGATTATTATCTAAAAGTCTGGTTCGACTTTATTTTACTATGTCATTGCTTTATCTTAGCTATTAATCTCTGCATGATTTCTTTACATGTGCAGGAAGAAGTAAACAACATAAACACCTTCAGGAAGGGGGGACAGTTGTCCCCAGTGTGCAGTGGAGGCATTATGACACCACCGAAGAGCACTGAAAAAAGACCAGGAAAACGTAAAGCAGCTAACTAAGCAGACGAATACTGAGGACTGGGTAGAATTTCATAAAAATGAACTACTGTGTTTTACAGGAAAATAGTGCTATGACTATCCTGCCCAATTGAAAAATTTCACTGCCATTGTTTGATTTTAAGAACTACTTAAAATTGGCACTAAGGAAGAAATTTATTTCATTCCTATGTTAGCTGTTTAAAGAAACAGCAGGATGTGTTTACAAAGATGAATTCATTCCCAAGGTAACTGGACAAAAGCCAACCAGGATTAATGCCATAAAAAATTTTTGATCCAGTGTTACTATGTTTATCTTGATAAACCAGGAATTTTATCATTAAAGTTTTGGACAAGAGAAGTACTACCTTAAAGGGTACAGTAAGAGATTTAGTACTTTGAATCTAGTTTTTAAATTCCCAAAATTCATATAGTGCAATTTGGTTTTTGGAAATAAAATTTAAACGTGTTTACAAAAGTTTAGTTTTGTAATAAGGTGACTAATTTATCTACAGCTGCTGTAGCAAGCTATTATAAAACTTGAATTTTTAGAAATGGTGAACTTTAATCTGTTTTTTAACTAGTGTATTTGCCTTACCATAACATATTTAACCAGTAATGCTTAGAACATGGTTTAAGCTGTGTTCTAAACAGCAGAACTACCAAAGAAATTATAAATGCTGTGGCTCCTACTTGGGGCTTTGACATACAGGTTGCTTTATAGTAACTTTTTTGAACATCACAATTTGAGTGAAAAAACTTAATTAAGTACCCTTTCAAACTATTTATATGAGAAAGTCACTTTATTACTCTAAGGTATCCCTAAGGATTTTTTTTTTTTTTTTGTAATTTAGTGTGACTAAGGCTTTATTTATGTTTGCAAAATTATTAAGGTCCTTTTTGAATTCCTATATGAGTTAAGGACAGTGTCAAAGTGATAAAGCTTAACACCTGACGTAAACTTCTATTAAGGTAGAAAAGTATTAAATGTATACTACCAGCAATCTATTTATTTCAAAAAAAAAATCAAAATAAACTTCACATAAGAACTTGCTATATAGTCTACCTAATTCTACATAAATATTTGTTTTTTTTAATGAAATTTCAGCCTCAGAAGTGGATTTAATTAGAAAACAAATTATACTAGATTGTTATTGTTACTAGACATGTGAATCTCTTCTTTGAAGAAATTATAAATTTAAGCTATTATGGAATGAAATATTCTGTAGTTTTGTTTTTAAATTGTTTCAGTATTTTGTCTGAAAAGAAATCACCACTAAATATGTACATATGTATTATACTTCATCTTTTAATACTGTTTATATTTAGCCTATTGTTTAAAAAATAAAAGTTAAAAAAATTTAACCAATTGCTTAAAAGTAAAGTTTTGCCATTGCTTGGAGAAACTTTTTTTTCCTTCTCTGCGCCGCCAGCTGTAACACTTCTTCTGGGTTGCTTGCATTCAATTCTGTCTGGCCGATGGCTTTGATCTTCCAAAACAGAAAAGTGATGTTATTAGGTCTGTTAAAAAAAAGTCTTGCTAATATACACAATATAAAACTACATACATGCTAAATAATTGTAAATGCTAAGAGATGTGGAAGAGATTAACATGAAGACTCAGTACAACCATTCTTTTCTTTCAAAGAAAGCCACCTTTGGGAGTAGGATGAGTCTGAAGTGCTAATGGACCTCTAGTGGGGGTGTTCATCAGGCCTTGAGATATTCTTTTTTTGTTTTGTTTTTAAGATTTTATTTATTCTTAGAGAGGAGAAGAAAGGGAGGAAGAGAGGAACAGAAACATTGATATGTGAGAGAATCATCGATCAGTTGTCTCTCACACACACCGACCAGGTATATTACCCTGCAACCCAGGTATGCGCTCTGACCTGGAATCCAACTGGTGACCTTCTGCTTCATGGGACAACTCCCAACCAACTGAGCCATGCTGGTCAGGGCTGACTACAACCACTCTTATGGAAAAGATTAATTGCTGAACCATAGTTTATAGAATTAATTTAATGTTACTGAAAACAAATTTGACTAAAATACCAGTGGAAAGACTACGTATAATTTCACAATGACATTGTTACAGTTACGCCTTCCATAAAACAGTATGAAAAGAATGAAAATTCCTGTTTCAGGACTTCACTTTTTGTAAAAGTTGTTTTAAAATTTATATTTTTTGAAGAGAGAGAGGAAGGGAGGGAGGAAGAGGGAGAGAAATATCTTTGGGTTGCCTCTTGTACTTGCCCTGACCGGGAATTGAATCAGCGGCCTTTTGTTTTTCGGGATGACGCCCAACCAACTGAGCCACACTGATCAAGGCAGGGATTCACTTTTTAATGTGCAAAAATAGCTACTTGCTCAGCGCTGTATCATTTAGTGACTCGTTTCTTCCATGATTAGAAATACCTCAGTCTACTAAAAATCCACAGTATTCTTCCATGGAGTGTTTTGTGACACCATTTTTTTTGCCCTTAGAGTCACTTTTAGATTATAAGGTAATCTAATGTATCTCTAGATTTTAAAAAGAAATTAGAACTTCAAATAACAAAGACTATTGTGACATATAGCTTGAAGAGAAGTTAAGACTATTCAGAAATTATCTTCAATTACATTAGGAGTAGGAAGAATTGCTAGATGTTATCATTCGGTATGAAGAAAACTTGGTAGTGGGGTATATACCTAGTTATTTCAAGCAAAATATCTTGAAGATGAATGGCTATAAAAGTGAATTATAAAACAGAAGTGGGAAGAGGAGCAAAGTGTTTGAGAGAAATGATACACTCTACGTGGTTAAGTAGTCAAAACCACGAATGAATGAGATTACTTGTAGGGCAATCAAAAAATAACCAAAGGACTTGGGCAAACCATAATTTAAGGGGTAAGCAGAAAGATACTGGCAAAGAAAAAAAGGCAGAACAGTTTGAAAAAAGAATTAAATAAAAATGAAGTCAGAGAAGTCAAAGGAATAAAGGACTTCAAGAAGGAAGGCAATGTAAATAGGATAATTAAAAAGTACTCAACGGCTTTGGCATTTGATGACCCACAAGAAGAGTTAAGAATTGTGACAGCAGAAATCAAATTACACTTGGTAGAAGAGCTTCAAAACACCAGGCATTGATGGGATTAAGGGGAAGTGGAGGCACAGTCAAAAAAGTTTTTATTAAGGATGAAAATGTTAATGGACTATGTGAGAACAGACTGACAATATATAAGATAACTAATTAAAAAGGTCAGTGAAGGTAATCAAAAGCATAAAAACTTGCCTTCATCAAGGAGTAGCATAACCCTTTACCGACTAAAAGAGTGGACTTAATGAGTACCAATGTGGATTATTTTAAAGACAGAAAGCAGGACCTAAAATACGAATTTGAAGCTGGCACTCACAGGTTACCAATTCCCAAGACTGTAACTTCCATGAAAACAGGAACTCGTCAGTCTTTTTTCTGATCTATTCCAAAAAAAGGCAAGGAAGTTACCGAAAATGGAAAAGGAAAAGAGAACAGGGGGCTTAATGGGAAGAAAGTCTAAAACAGTCCCTAAAAATAACTGCATACCACTGATGGACAGGTTAAAAAAAAGAGAGATGAGGGGCCAGATAAGATTGGGGTAACATGGTTTAGTACTGGTATAAGGGGCAAGGAAATGGTGACTCTCAAACCAGTAGAAAATAATAAGCAGCAAAGGACAAATGTGATTAAATCTTGAATCAGGGGGGGGTCTCTGAGCCAGTTAACAGTATCAGCACACTTACATGTCAACAAGGGGGCATTTCACAGCTCAGTACAAATGCTTCTGAGGACAAAGGATATCTGAGATCAAAGGAGGGGAGATATTCCTCACCAAACTCCGGGAAATGGGAAAATGTAGCTAGGCAGCCCAGCAAACAAGATAGGGAAATTTCAAAGAAGAGCTGAGGACAGACCTATAACCAGATCACCCTGAGTTAATTTATCACCCTCAGTTAATTTAGTTAATCGTGTTAGATTGTAACTCTGGAGTATCCAGCATGGAAAAACAGAGAAGAGGAAGGAGGAGGAGAGCAGAAGGCAGGGTCGGGGGAGGGTTACTCGCATTAGGATAAAAACAGCCAGCTGCATTTTGTTGGGGCGCATGCCCCTGGCTGGCTGTGTGCCCAACTCTGCAGACTCGTGAATAAATGCCTCGCTTTGCTGCTGAAGTCCTGTGTCCCGGTGTTTTATTGTGAGCATTTCTCACACTGGCACCTGTTTATATGGTTTTAGGACTTTCCAACAGTATTCAGTGCCTCAGCGGGGAAAAAAACAGTACAAATATTTGAACTGATTCAGGGTTGGGACTTTTCCAGGTGAGATGAAGAACACAAAAACAAAGATCCTGAAAATATCAAACAAGAGTTCTGACCATCTATCATAGTTAACTTTCCCAATTCTGATCTATCAGAATGATCTGAGAAACTTAAAAATTAGATTCCAGGGCTTCATATCAGACCTTTTTAAGTATCTCTGAGATACTATATAAGTATCTCTGAGGTGCAAAGACTAGTATTTGCTATATTCCAGGGGAATAGGTAAAAAAGGGAAGCTGGGAAGAGGCTGACAGACTAGGGAAAAAACTGGTCATGAACTTAAACATCTCATTGATCATGAAGAACAAAGAAGCCAGGAAGTAAGAGAAGGGGACATTCTTGGCAGAGAGCTTATGTAGAACAATTCTGACTGACAGTAAGGCATGGCTATGGGTGTGGGTGGTTTGATGCAGAGTAAAGGTGACTGTGCACTTGTAAAGCTAGGGGTGTTAGATGCCCTGATCACCTTTTTTTTTTTTTTTTAATATTTTTACTGATTGATTTTGAGAGAGAGAGAGAGAAAAGGAAACATCAATTTGTTGTTCCACTTATTCATGCATTCATTACTTCATTCTCATATGTGCCCTGACTGGGAATCGAACCCACAACCTTGGCATATCGGTTCAATGCTCTAACCAGCTGAGCTACTCGGCCAGGGCCTGATCATCTCTTTTGATACATGTAGAAGAATAACCAGGAGGCTGGCTAGATAAGAAAGTAAGGAGCTGGGTGTAAGCTTCAAAGGAGAAAGGACTTTAAAAATGATATAAGTAGAGATAGTTGGCAAATAGCATCACAGAACTGGAGAAGTCTCAGTATTGCCTCCCAGCCCTAGAAAACTGGAAATGGGAGACTTAGTAGCCTCCAATCAAGTAAAGCTGTCTTCCTGTCTCCTTCCTTTTCTTCCTTCCCTCCCTTCCCTTCCTCCCTCCCTTTCATTTTTCTTAAAGATGCTGTTATCATTCTCTTTCCTCTATCTAGTGGCCATATAATTTGAACCAAGAACAAAGCTTTAACACACTTAATAAACAGTATTTACTTTTATTAATATAAGTGAACAGAAAATATCTACAGTAATAGTAATGCAACAAATGTTAGATATCTAAGTAAAAATGACTGTTAAGATTTATAATATTTTGGTCCTGGCTGGTGTGGGTCAGTGGATTGAGCACTGGCCTCAGACCAAAGGGTTGTGGGCCAGGACCCCGGCTGGGGGCGTGAGAGGCAACTGATCGCTGTTTCTCTTGCACATCATGTTTCTCTTCCCCCTTTTTCCCTCATTTCCCCTCTCTAAAAATAAATAATAGAAATGTTTTTTAAAATTTATAATGTTTTGGCTTATAAGTCAAATTCAAATCAATAATTCCTCTATTCAGTTACTACTGAGCATCTGTTATGTGCCAGGAACTATTCTAGATATCAACTATAACAAAACCAAGTCCCTGCCCACATGGAGAAATAGCCAGTAAGTAAGTAAATAAATACAGAGGTGAGCAAAAATAAAGTTTACAGTTGTTCGTATGGAAAATAATACAGCAATAAATAGTAATACAAGAATAAACTGTTTCAGATAATCACAACTGTAACCCTACTTTTGCCCATCCTGTAGTACATCAGGTGTAGGTAAGTGCTATGGAAAAAAAATTTAAAGGGAAGCAAGAATAAGGATATTAAAAAGAAAAGGGAGAGAGACATTGCTATTTTATAAAATGGTTAGGAAAGAAGGATTACTAAGAAGATGACATTTAAGGAGACACCTGCAGGAGCTAAAGAATGTTCCTAGAAAATCCCAAATGCCCTTCAGTGGTGAATGTTCTTGGTGTTTTATTGGTGTAGCTGAAGTTAGCAAGGGGGAGTCAGATGGGAAAATCATAGGCGGACTCACAGGCGATTGTATGGACTTCGACATTATGTGAAATGGGAAACCACTTAAAGGTTTGGAGTAGAGACATGATCTAACATTTTAATACGAAATAAACCAGATACAAAAGCTTGTATCATCAAAAAACAAACACTAATAACCAACTTTTGGCAGTAACTAGGCACACAAAATCTATTTTCATTGGTCCAATTCTTAACAATGGTTTTAATATTAAGGAAATTAAGTATATTACTGAAGAAAGGCACAAAGTAACTTACCGCAATTTGTCTTTTATCTGTTTCCCCTCTTTTATGATGAAGATCTATATGAATCAGTTAAGAATAATAAATCTAATACTATCAAATGCCATAATAGAATCTCAACTGTTTTATCAGGTTTGGCTTAGAAAATAAACATTAAATATTTTACAGAAATGAACTGTTCTAATATCACATGTGATATTAGTTGAAAGGATACAAGTCAAGTATTCCAAAATGGTAACATCCCATATGTAGTCATAGTAAGAGTCCATAGCATCATGACTGAAAAAGAGAATTTGGTTACGTCCTCTTTTAACCAGAAAAATCGCAACTTCATTTTATTTTTAAAATCATTCATACCTGTTTTGTTCCTGCAGTGATTTAAAGGCTGTTTTGTAGTCAATTTCTCTAAGGAACTGACATAAAATTGCCACCTACATAAACAAATAAAGATTTTTAAATGTTTCATGTAACTAGTGTCAACAATGACTCTCCTTGTTTTGGAGGGAAAATTTTTAATGATTCTTCCGTCAAGAATGTATCACTTGAGAGGCTTTGCAGATCACCCTGAGTGGATCAGCTCATATTGATGGCTTCCATCCAATTTTAATTGCAAAAACCTTTACACAAATGACTGCCCAATATTTTCTTCATCAGTGACCTAAAGTTTTTAGAGCTATTTGAATGAGAAGTTGGCAAAAAGCCAGTTTGGAAAATTGAAGGGAATGGAGAACTGCCAAACAAAAGTATCATGACATTCAAAGACATACAGAACATGCTTAATTAAACCTTTCACAGCTGGCAAAAACAGAAGCTCATTTTGGCAAAATCTAGGCTGCCAGTCTGCTTAACACAGAAAACAGATTCATTTCAATCAGGTATGTGGGTCATAATGCTTATTTCTTTTAAAAATATAATTCGTATACCATACAATTTTCCATGTTAGAGTACTCAATTCAGTGCTCATTAGTATATTCATAAAGTTGTACAACCATCACCACTACCATGTTCCAAAATATTTTCATTCTCCCTCCTTCTCCCCTCCCTGCAAACACTCCACAGCCACTGCAAGTCACTCTCCATTCCCCATCGTTCCTTCCCCTTACTCTCTGTCAACCACTAATTTACATTCTGACTCTGTAGATTTGCCTATGCTAAACATTTCATATTAACGAAATCATATAATAGCCTTTTGTATCTGGCTTTTTCCACTCAACGGAATACTTGTAAGACTCATCCCTGTTTCAGCAACCATCAGTACTTCACTCCTTTTTATGGCTGAATAATATTCCATTGCACAGATAATAGCAAATTGTGTTTATCCATTCATAAACTGATGAACATTGTGTTGTTTCCAACTTTCTGGCTATTATAAATAATGCTGTAGTGAACATTCACGTACAAATTTTTGGGGGGACATGTTCTCTATTTTCTTGGTTATGTACCTAGGAGCAGAACTGCTGGGTCATATGGTAATTCTGTTTTTAACTTTTTTGATGAAGGTACAAAACTGTCTTCCAAAAACGTTGCCTCGTTTTATATTCCTATCAGCATTATAATTTCTCCACATCTTTATCAATATCTGTTTCTATCTGCCTTTGAATTACAGCCATCCTAGTGAGTGTGAAGGGGTATCTAACTGTGGTGTTGATCTGCATTTCCCTAATAACTAATGTACATATTTATTCTTAAACATAAGAAAACATATTTTAAAATGCTTCTTTTCCATTTAAAAGGCTTAAAAACCAATCTTTTCTAATTCATACTTTCATTTTAATTAAAATTCTATAAAGTACTAAAGAAAACTTAAAACAATATGCCAAATTCTTCAATACCATAAAACATAAGCAATTATAAAGAACATAAAAGCTACTTCCCAGTCCAATACTTTATATTATAAACTCTAATATACAGGAAAATAAACCAATAACAAAGTATAATAAACTAACCTGTGTATGGCAATTCAGCAAAGAACAACACTTTATCATTCTTTTTATTACCTATAAAAACAATTCTGGTTATTTTAAGAAACTAATTCACATCAATTTTAACAAATGTACCTCTGATGTGGGATGTCAACAGTGGGGGAGGTTATGCATGTGTAGGAGTTGGACATTTTTTACAAAAACTCTCAACAATAGCACATATATATATATATTTTTAAGTACATATGAAATATTTACAAAGATATACCACAGCTGGTACATACGGGGCATAGAGAACTCTAATTTTGGCTCGATTTTGCTATGAATCTAAAACTGATCTAAAATATAAAGTTTATTAACTAAAAAAACTAGTTACTAAATAATTTTAAATCTTACTTCAAAAGCCATTTTAGTATAAGTATTGAAAATGCCATTTACTTTAATTATGATACTGGTGGACTAAACCAGAGGAAAGAACAATACATAGCAACAGAAAATAAACAAAATTCAAGGTTTTGGAGATAGAATCAATATGCCTTGAAGGCTGATTGGGTGGTTTGTGGTGTGGGAAGGTCAGTCAAGAAAAGAATATGACACTCGGGATTTGGGCTTCAGTCAACTCAAACAGTTAAACAAAGGTGTTTGGTATTTTGGTGGGTTGTGTGCTTGTTTGTTTGTGTTGGAGGGAGTGGTCACTAGGAGGAGAGACTGGTAAAGCAAAAGGCTGAAACCAGTTTTGGACAGGCTGACTTTGAGGTATTTGGGGAAATCAAAGCATCAGTGGACTAGGGGCACTAAAAATAGAGAGAACCATCTGGTCTAAAGCAATCAATTTGGGAGTTACCACCACAAACATGGAATGAAAACTCCCCCGAAGGGGCCCAGGAAGAACATTTAAAGGCAGACAAGAAGAAAAAAAAACAACAAAAACAACTTACCTGGTCTGTATAAACATCAGGGGGTACAGCCTTATTAAAGAAATCAGAATACACAGCTCCCGCCTGGAGGTAATAGTGAAGAGCTGCTGAATACTGATTTGTTGCTGGAGTAGAAAATGGAGATAAAGAATTACCTATCATTAGACCTATCAGTTGGAAAACGAAAGCCTCTTTTGTGAAGAGCCAGGTATTAATTCATGAGTTGACAAAAGCAGATTCAAACCATAGACCTAGGAATAACACTCATCCAGGACAACAATGAAAAAGATTCCCTTTATTTTCTTAAACTACTTTAAAAATTTGCAACAATTTGCTTCAAAAATAATCTGGTAGGGAAATAATGTAGGTGAGAGTACAGATGAAGTGAGACAGCCATAAGTTAATCCTATTAGAGCAAGATGGCACATACATGTGGGTTCACTATACTATCTTCTCTATTTTTATATTTGGAAATTTCTCTTTAAAAAAATCAACTCCTAAAAAACTGATCATGAAATGATACAGTCAGAAACTTTAGAAATCTGTATAGTAACAGAAATATTACCAAATTGGAAAGATGTATCACATAACATGGGATCACAATTAATTCCCAGAAACACAAAGAATTATCAAGTGTGCCTGGACAGCCCTAACTGGTGTGGCTCAGCAGGATGGGTGTCATCCTGCAAGCCAAAAGGTGGCTGGTTCGATTCAGTCAGGGCACGTGCCTGGTTCACAGACCAGGTCCCCAGTTAGGGGCCTGTGAGAAGCAACTGAACAATGTTTCTCTCACGCATTAAGGTTTCTTTCCCTCTCTTTCTTCCCTCCCTTCCTCAATCTCTAAAAATAAATAAAATCATTTTTTAAAAAAGTACCTGGACTTTAGAAACTTTAAATAGCAATTCTGCAAGCTAACTTTAACCTCTTTCCTTAAGACTATTTTACCAACTTACTAGATGAACACTTTTAAAAACAAACAAAAAACAAGAAAACAGAAATAAGGTAGTCAACATAAAATTAAAAGCGGCTGAATCGAAGGCTCTACAGAGCAAAATGCACACATAGACAATTAGTTTTACTCTCTTAATGTTATCTAGGAAGAAGAGAGAACTGTCAAAAACAAGGCAAGTTTAATGAAGTACTGTAATAAAATGTATAATATACTTTTTTTCATTCTAAAAGCCCTACAAAAACAAAACACAAAGAAACTATACATCTCACTTACCAAAGTAAATGTCTGCCTGAATAATTAACCAGGAATGGTTGTTTGGATTTATACTGCGGGCATACCGAACTAGCTCTTTCACTGTGATGGCCACAGCTTCAAAGTCCACTGATTGAAGGCTGAAGGAAAGACAATGAACATTAATCTCTACTTTAAAAAGCAATCAAATTCCACACACACACTTATTAAAAACAAAAAGACTCAGCCAAATGTAGGTAACCATAAATATGCTAAATATTACTAGGAATAAATATATAAAAACTATCAAAACATTTAAGTCTGAGAAAGTGTGATAAGCTAACTTTTTATAAGGAGTTGAAAACAATCTGATTCCCGCCCCCCAAAATGCCAAAGACAGTTGCTATTAAAAAGTATCTTTAAATATTTTACAATATAAAGCATACAAAAGTGGTAGGATAAACACCTAGCTCCATCTTGGGGGCACAACTTACAGGTAATAAAATTAGAGACAGACTCATAAATTTTTCCCAAATGATTTTTAAGTTCTCATCTAGAAGCCACCAAAAACAAAAGCTTAAACACTAACCGTGTGGCCTTAAATCCACCTTGTGGCTTCTTCTAAGAGTAACTAACTCCTCTGGATTAGCTGTTTCACTGGCCATCAAGGACAAATGTACCACTTAAGTGCATTTGGCAAGAATAAGGGAATCAAAAAAGGGTAGGTAACAGGACCAGCCACTATGAGCCTAGTTAAACCCAGAGGTCTTGAGATGCAGAATTAGCAGATAGAACTGTGAAGATAAAAGCTAATTAACACAGCTGATAGCTCCTATCTCCCCGGAGCAGCGAGGCTCAATGATCAAATTTATATTCTCTGGGTCAATTTACATTAAAGTAATTTTATCATGAAGATAATAGTAAAGCCTAGCATATGCCAGTTCTTAAACAATTAGCTTAGCAAATGTATTAATTTATTTAATCCTTACAATTTGGGGAGAGGTACTATTCATATACCCATTTTACAGATCCAGAAACTGGCACAGAAAGCAACTTACACAAGGTTATGAGTGGCTGCGAAAACAACCCTATGAGTCTGGCTTAGACCCTCTATGATAAACCATTTTTTTTGTTCATTTATAATAAACACACACTGAAAATCAATCATTAGTTTACAGTCTAAAATTAGGCCAAAGTAACACCAGAGGCGTGACAACCATCAATTAAAAAGGCAACATGATCTCTACCTGATTCTTGGAATGCTGTCTAATAAACTAATCTTATATACAAATCTGCAGCTAGAAAGCGTGCACGTTTGCTTCATAAAGCATGGTGCTAATTTGGGAAACCAGCCTTAGGAAGTGGAGAAGAGGGTCACTAACCCACTTTTGACCCTCCAATCTCCATATGAGATATATAACTGCTTCCAATCTCAAAGACTGAGATGAAAGCAAATTACTCTCACTCTGTTGCCTGCCTCCCTACCCACTGAAATCTTTCCTTCACAAGTGCCACTAAGAGCAATAAAATGAGGCCTAGAACTACCCTTCATGCGGGACTGGAGGGAGGAGAGGAGAAAGTAACTTTACATGGACTCTCCTGAATGAGAAGTTGCTACGTATAGAAAGAAAAAAATGTAAATAGTTCTTTCTTCCAGAAAAAGAATACTTTTTCTTCCCTAACAATATTCCCCATCATATTACTGTGTTCCCAGGTGATAAAAGGGGGAGTAGGCGGGGCATGGGAGAGCAATGTGGGTAAAATGGAACAACTGTAATAGAACAACAAAAAAAGGGGGAAGATTTCTTAAAGTCATTAAAGAGCTTCTTAAGGCAACTAAGAGGGTTTGGGAGCCTCTAATAATCAGTGTTAGATGAGACCTACAAAGAATCACTTAAAAAGAATTTTTTTTTCCAAATAGATACTTGTAAAAGAGATAATATGTGAGAAACCTGAGAGAAAGTCATTCTTTTTAGCTTTAATTTTCTGGTTCTACACACTGACAAGGAAGGAGGACTACTTAGAAATCTTCTGTTTTACCTAAGCCTGGTATACCTCAGCTCCTTCTTAAGAGTTATGCCTTATCCATAATTTTTAGGAAAACCACCATTGTAAGAGAGAAACACAAAGTTGGCTATAGAATCCTAACATTGTAGCCTTTTAATCAAATTATTCAAAGTTACCTATACCAGTCACAATAGTTCTAAATACATAAGCAACTTAATAAAATGTAAGTTGTAATGGTTCTTACTTTGGGATGGAGGGTGGCCAAATAGAAATGTGTTCAGCTGTAATATCATTCACAATGTCCTCCTTAAAAAAAATATTTTTTTAAGTGTGATTTAAATGGAAATTTCTTTCAAAACCTTTTAAAATGAAATTATGAAATACTGACCCGAACATTATGAAGTTTCACGAAGAGTGATAAAATAATAGACAAAACCAATGGTTCCTATGAAAAAGACAACACAGAACCCTTAAATATCATATATATTTAAAATTTTTTCCCATCAACCTCAGGGATACCAAATATTTTCTTTCAAAAAATTTTTTTTTAATTTACCATCTATTTTAGTTTAAAACACTAAAAATCAACTTTATCTTCAATGTCATGATCAATGTCATGAAGGAAATCACGGCACACAATCTACACAAAAATTATCATATTTAGGTGTTCATTTAATAATGCTAAAATCCTCATGAATAGATGTCTTTCCAACTAGTACTTCCAGCTAGTTAGAAAAATGACTTTTATTCCTTAAAATAATAAAAAATGGAATCTAGGTTATGTCCAATAATTAAACATGATATTAATAATATCAAAGCAAAATTAAAGCGAGGCTTCACAGATCTAGCCCTTTTATGCAGACTTCTTTACAATTTAGAAAAATACCTGTTTCTAGTCACTAAAACATAGATAATTGCTAAGTAAATTTCTCCATTCAGGCTCAACATCGAAGCACATTAACAGATCACCTAAATAATCACTTAAGAACTCAGTATTTTTTAGTTTTATAAGAGGGGGGACCCCCAAAAAACTGGAATTATTGTCTGAACGGCAAGCCCCTTGTAGTACAGGCTTCCCCAGCCAGAGGAATGTTCTAGGAACCTATCTGTATCAGTGTACCAGCTAATGCTGCACTGAGAGGCTGCACTTGGCTTCAGTGAATTTTTTTGAAGACTCTTTCATTGCATTTGCTCATTTCATGCTGGCTGATCATGAGCACACCTGCCCACAATGCGCTGAGTGTTCAGCAGTTTTTGACCAAAAAACGGCATGACCCCTGTACCCCACCTCCCTATTCACCCAGTCTTGCCCTGAGAGACTTTGGTTTCCCCCGATGAAAAAAAGTCCTCAAAGGAAAACGTTTTGCTGATGTCAGGGTGAAACAAAATGGCAGAGGCACTAAATGGCTTCAAAATTGACGAGTTCAAAAACTGTTTTGAGCAGTGGAAAAAACATCTGGATAGGTGTAATACATGAAATGGAGAGCACTTTGAAGGTGACTTAATTTTAACTATATAAGAATAAATACACAATTTTTTATTAATAAATTCCAGGTTTTTGGGGGTCCCCCTCATAGTCTCTAAAAATCAGCAGTAGTAATTAAATTAACTTTTAATAAAACGTACCCGTAATTTTTTGATAAAAGAGAGCAATTCACTCCTACAAAAAAAATTTTGTATATGCATTAAATATCAGAAATTAAAAATAAAATCAAGAAAGTAAATTATAGGTGAAGATTTATTTCTAACTCTCCAGTTCTGCGTGTATAACAGAGTATAATATTCCATTGCCATATTAATGTAATAACATTTCTTTTCTGTTTTAACCACATGTGACATCTTAAGTACTACCCAACTGTAAGATTTCATTATGTTAAATGATTCTTAGTCTCTTAAAGAAAACAAACAAGGTATTTCCAAATGTGGTCATGTCAGCTAAGCCCATCAAATATCAGCACCAGAGAATTCTTACATTGTCCATCTTTATGATATATAAGGATAATAGGAGATGTTCTTTAAATAGTACAAATAGTATAAATAATATAACTCAAAAAATGAACTGCAAAACATACCGATACATTATACCTAAAGTAGATTCCCTCTGCTTTATTAAACTAACTCTGCCATCATTTCCTCGTTTGTGTTGACTGGACACACTACAGATCTGAACAACAACTTCCCATAGGTCTTTGGCCGTCCGTCTACTTTCTTTAGGGCCTGGAAGTTCTTTGATTGTAGCTGCTAAAAGCTGTCCAAGCTATAACACAAAAAACAAACAGAAAATACACAAGAGATAATGTAATGTCATACATGCTAGTTTATTACTAAGGCACACTAAAAGAAAAATGTGTAATTACTCAAGTATACCAACCATAGTTATTTTAAGCTGTGCCTTCTATTCAATTTGGAGCTCATTGTCTACTGAAAGATCTGACTCTGCTCAGGAAAGAGACTCCTCTGATTTTACAATATTATAAACCTCAGTGTTTCTAAACTATTATAGCCTAATGAGAACAAAAACATGTATAGTATAATGAGAACAAATTGAGACAATGAAAAGAGGTATGTGATTTATTAAGTGGAAAAAAACCAAGCTGCCAAATATACATAGTATAATCCTTCTTTTAAAAAAAAAAGTGTGTAATGGAATGTTAACTGGTGAAAACCCAGAGATGAGATTAAAATAGTGCTTAGAAACTGCCAGTCAAGGTGGCAGGGAAGGTAAATGCAGTCAATACTACCGTCCTTTCACAACCACATCATGATTACAACAAAACTACAGAACCACTATCGATCAGAACTCCCTGAAATCTGGCTGAATGAAAGTCTTACAACTAGTGAACTAAAGGAGAAGCAACATCGAGACTGGAAGGAGAGGCAGAGACGTGGGACAAGCTAGTCCCACACCCACATGTGGTGATTATTTCAGCTGCAAAATTCCCCTCTGAAGAGCAAGCCCACACAGGCGGGGGACACACCTCAAGTGCCCAGCTTGGGTGATTGGAAAGGCTGTGCCACTGGACCCTACAAAACAGTTACTACATTAAGACACTCTACCAAGCCTGGGAGATGTAGCAGCTCTACCTAATACATAGAAACAAGCACAGCAAGGCTGCCAAAATGAGGAGACAAAGAAACATGTTCCAATGGAAAGAACAGAGCAAAACTCCAGAAAAAGAACTAAACAAAATAGGCAATCTATCAGATGCAGAATTCAAAACACTGGTTACACGGATACTCAGCTGAACTTAGTGAAAACCCTAAAAGCACAAAAAAGGACCATTCAGAAATGAAGGATACACTAACTGAAATGAAGAATAATTTACAATGCCCTGGCCAACATGGTTAGGCATCGTCCCACAAAGCAAAAGGTCAGTTTGATCCTCGGTCAGGGCACAAGCCTGGGTTGTAAGCCTGGTCCCCATCTGGGGGATATGAGAGAGGTAACCAATCAACATTTCTCTCCCTCTTATTCTACCTTCCTTTCCCTCTCTCTAAAACACAAATAAATAAAATCTTAAAAAATAATAATTTGTAGGCAATCAACAGTAGAGTAGGTGAGGGTATGAAACAAATCAGCGGTTTGGAATATACAGAAACAAAAAACAACCCAATCAGAACAGCAAAAAGAAAAAAGAACCCATCCTGGCTGGTGTGGCTCAGTGGGTTGATCCCGCCAGCCTATGAACCAAAAGGTTACCGATTTGATTCCCCATCAGGGCACATGCCTGGGTTGCAGGCCAGGTCCCCAGTTCAGGGTGTGTGAGAGGCAACTGATTGATGTTTCTCTTGCACATCGATATCTCTCTCCTTCCCTTTCTCTCTCTAAAAATAAATAAATAAAATCTTATAAGAAAAAAGGATCCAAAAAAATGAGAATAGTGTTAAGGAGCCTCAGGACAATTTCAAGCATATCAACATTCATATAATAGAAGTGCCAGCAGAAGAGAACAAGAAATTGAAACCTATTTGAAAAAATAATGGATGAAAACTTCCCTAACCTGGTGAAGGAAATAAGACATACAAGTTCAAAAAGTGCAGAGTCCCAAACAAGATGGATGCAAAGATGCCCACTCCAAAATACATCACAATTAAAATGCAAAAGGTTAAAGACAAAGAGAGAATCTTAAAAGAAGCAAGAGAAAGGCAGTTAGTTACCTACAAGGGAGCTCCCATAAGACTGTCAGCTGATTTTTTAACAGAAACTCTGCAGGCCAGATGGGACTGGCAAGAAATATTCCAAGTGATGAAGAGCAAGGACCTACCACCAAGATTATTCTACTCAGCAAAGCTATCATTTAAAATCAAAGAACAGATAAAGTACTTCCCAGACAAGAAAAAGCCAAAGGAGTATTCATCACCAAACCAGTATTACGTGAAATGTTAAAGGGTCTTTAACAAGAAAAAAAAGAAACATGAACAATAAAATGACAATTAATACATATCTATCAATTGAATCAAAAAAACTAAATGAACAAGCAAAACAGAAACTGACTCAATAGATACAGAGAATGTTCTGATGGTTGCCAGATGGGAACGGGATTGGGGAGGATGAGTGGGAAAGGTGAAGTGATTAAAAAGTACTAATTTGTTATAGAAGTCATGCAGATATAAAATACAGCATAAGGAATATAGTCAATAATATTCTAATAACTGTATGATAGCAGATGGGTGCAAGATTTATCAGGATGATCATTTAATAAGTGATGTAATGTTTAATCACTAAGATGTACACCTGAAACTAATATAATAATGTAGGTCAGATATAACTGAAAAATGAAAAATGATTAAAAAAATTCTTAAGGAAAAAATATAAAAACTGAAGTTGGCAGAACAAGAGAACAAGATTCAGAGCAGCTTTTCTCTAAGTAAAAGTAGCAACTGGGGATAGAACTACTGCTGATGTGAGGAGGCAGAATTAAGGAAGGACATTACTAAAAGATATTAATCTGAATTAAGGCAGTTTAAGAATCGTTAAGTTTTCAGTCATTTTTTCAAATAGATTTCAATTTCTTGCTCTCTTCTCCTTCTGACACCTTCATGATGCGAATGTAGGAAGGGCTCAGGAATAAAAAAGGGTGGAAGAACTGGAAGCAAACTGCAGAGAAAAGACAGGCCCGAAGTATAGAGAAAAAAATCAGGCTTACACCAAATTCAGCACTTCTTTCCCTCTAATTTGTTCTTACTAAATCTGACACATCATTGTTCTAAGGCAAAGTGGCAAGAATAATTTCAATTCCACCAGGAAAGCCCAGGTCTGTAACTAGACCTAGAAAGTGTTAATAATGGGATCTCACTACTTAAGGTAGCTTCTTTAAGAAGGAGGTAGTATTATGACAAAGATGAACATTGGTGCTTTTCCCACAAATTTTTGTAATTTGAAAAAAAAAAAACATAAAAAATTTGACAGAACAGTTCAATAAAAACCTGTATACTTTACTAATGGTGAATATTCTGCAGTATTAGCTTTATATTGCTATGTACACATATTGTATGTTAAAACTAGATTAAGTAGCAGACACAACATTTCACCCCTAAATACAATTACTTCATTGTGTATCCTCAAGGACATTCTCCTACATAATACAATTCCGTGATCATACCTAAGAAAATTTACAAGAATACAAGTGTTCCCTAAAGCTAGTAAAAATGATGTAAAACCCTGGCTATATATGAATGGAAATCAAGGGTCCGTGACAGAATATGTCATCTGCATACCTAGTGAACACAGCCTTCTCAGGCAACAAGGTTACTACATATGCAGCCATTTACTGCAGTACAATGTATGGCTGGTCTCACACTCATCTTCTGTTGCCAGAGGCCACATGCTTAGGTGAAGGTTGCTACATTAAGTTTCCTTAAAAATGAGAATTTTATCAATTCGATTGACTTGGGCCCCATGTCAATTGAATTCCAAATATTCCTGAGCATCTACTACATGCCAAATATCAAGTAAAGCACTGAGAATGTAAAAATTAACTATTTTCAAGAGGCTCACTGTTTTATAGGGATGGCAAGTGAACAAATAATACAGTATAAGCACAATATAAGAAGTATGGCTGCAGTACAACAGCAGAAGGACAAGTACAAAGTCAACAAAAGAAGAAAGTGATTTATATGTTTGTAGAGAAAGAAATATAGGAAAGCTTCAAAGAAACAATACTAACAGGCAAAAGTAGGAAGGGCATCCAGGTAAGCAAACTAACAGCACGTGTGTGAGTGCAGCAACATGAGAAGGCAAAATGTGCACAGGGACCTGTGAGGACTCTGGTAGTGCCAACACACAGCCAGCATGACAAAGAGGAGCAGGGAAGCACTGGCCAGATGGCTCAACTGGTTGGAGCATTGTCCCATACACCAAAAGGCTGGGGGTTCAATCCCTGGTCAGGGTGCACACAGGAGGCAACTGATGGATGTTTCTTACATCCATGTTTCTTTCTTTCTCCCTCTCCCCTCCACCATTTCCTCTCTCTCTAAAAATCAATAAACATATCCTCAGGTGAAGATTTTTTTTTAAAAAGGAGCAGGGGAGAAGAAACTGGAAAAGGCAAGTTCCTACACTTTAAAAGGCCTTATAAGTCATATTAAAAACTTTGATCCTATAATTAAATTAAATGGCATGCCTTGAATAGAGGAAAAAAAAAACAAAAAACTTTGGTCTTTTTCTTACACTATTACTACTTTTACGACCAAGCTCTTTTCCTCTTTTATAATCCAGGTGCCCAAAAATCCTGCACAATTTTCAATATACTACACAGCCTCCCATCCCAATCTAAGGAGAAGAGTGGACAGCTTTGTATTATTTTAGGTCATATTTTAGTCACATGCTTAAGATTTTTTCCTTTCTTTTTTGTGATTCTATAATAGGTATTCAAAATAAATTAGAAAATATCTAACAGAATAGAAAATATTGATTAAAATCAGCTAATATCCCACTACCCAAAGATAACAGATATTAATATTCTCCCAGACTTTCTTGTACATATCAAATTCAAAGTTTATTAACTACTCCTTTATTTTCAAAACAACGACTTACTCTAGACTTCCTTCTCTGATTCCTTTTTTCCTGACATTAACAAGGCATAAAGCAGTCAACTAGGGAAAGGAGACACAAAACCTTAACCCAGATAAGACAATGATCCACCTCAGAGACTCTTCAGCAAGACCACCACATATCCTTCCTCTGTCTGGGCCAGATTGGGGAAGTATAGGAAGCAACAACCTAGCCCAGCGTCAAGCAACCTATAACGCAGTATCCTGTGCCCTTCCACATTACAGGCTCTCAAGCATGCACCCATCTCTCCTGGTACACAGCTCCACGGAACTGACTAAGAGAAGCAAAGAGAGAAGCTACTATATTGCCTTAACACTGAGCAACAAGCTACAATTCTAAGTGGAAATTACAGTCTAGGAACAAATTGGTTCTCTCATCTAAGAGTTTACTAAAGACTAGGAGAATGTTATAAATAACCCTAGATATTAGAAACTCATGGCTCAGAAAGTTCACTAGAAAGACAAGATATAACCCAATATCTAAAATTCCAAAGAGAAGGATGATTGAAGTATGATAAATTTTTATGAATGACTGTGAAGACAAAAAGGAGTAAAAAACAAAAGAAATCAATAAATCTTCAAAGGGTTGAAATGAAATGAGCTTGGTTTTCAAAGGACATGAAATAAGAAGGAAGAAACAAATAACCAAAGACAAAAATAAGCAAGTGGTACAGTCTTGCATGAATTCCCAGATAACGATCCAATTACACACCAGAGATGAGATGAGGGAAGATGATAAATAACGAAAGGTCACACAAACAGTAAAAAATGAATAAGGATTTAAAAAAAAAAAAAAAAAAAAACTAATAGGGAAATTTGAAGGACTAAATATACACCAAAAAATGGTACATCCACTAAATGTTTTTCTTTAAGGCTCGTTTTTATTTATTGATTTGATAGACATCAATTTGTTGTTCTACTTATTGACGTACCCATTAGTTGATTCTTGTATGTGCCCTGACCAGAGATCGAACCAGCAATCTTGGCCTATTGGGACAATGCTTTAACCAACTGAGCCACCCGGCCAGGGCTCTTCTGTTTTTTTTAACTATAAAACCAAAAAGGAAGAAAAGCTCATTGCAAATCAGGGTATACATAAAATATTAACACATGAAAGAAAGAAGAAACTTAGGGAAAACCTCTAGTCTCTCTTTATTTTTTGATGTTCCCTTCATCTAGAAGCATTTTCAATTGTATAAGGAAGATAAGTAAGGAGAATAAGCAACTTACAGACAATTCAGTGAACTCTCACATGGGTGTAACTCCGATAACAAACATATACACTAATAAGAATCAGGGATATCAATCTTATAGAAGTAAATAAGACTCCCAAGAAGGGTTAGGTGCACAAATGAAAAATGGGTGGAAGTATGCGCCTATGGCTCCACCAGCTCATACCCAGGTGTACCTGTGTATTCCAGAGCTGAAAACTAGTTTGATTTTCTCATTCAAAGCAAGAAAAACTGGCTCACCTCTCATTAGTTTAGGATTATACCAAAATTTTATCTGTTAGCTACATAATTTTTGCTTGCATTCTCACTGAACCATAGGGTATTAGAGAAGACAAATGCAGGTGCCTGAATTATCAAAAAACTATTTTAAACTACAAACCCAACAAGCATGTGTCCAATCTTACGTTGTATCATAGAAATTGGACAAGTTGCCTAAATAGTACAGATTTTTTTTTTTAAGGGGGGGTTGGGGGGGGGCACCTGGCTGATGTGGCTCAATTGGTTGAGGCATCGTCCCATAAACCGAAAGGTTGCAGGTTTGATTCTGGGTCAGAGCACGTGCGTGGGTTACAGGTTTGGTCCCTGGTCGGGGTATGTAAAGAGGCAACCAAATGATGTCTCTCTCCCTCCCAACCCCTCTCTCTGTAATCAATAAGCATGTCCTTGAGTGAAGATTAGAAAAATAAAGAGAGAAAAAATAGGTTCAATAATTCCATCCTAATAATTTTTTTATTTATATTAAACATTAAGTACCTTTACATATGGATTATTCTGAAGCAGAAAGGCAGGAACTTGAAGTGTAAGGTATTCATTTTCCTTCCAGTTTAACATAAAAGCAACACACTCCTCAGCAATAACTTGACGAAGAGGAATGTCTAAAAAGCAAAAATGAAAATAGTTGGAATTACCATCATAACATTAAAATGAGAACACAGCAAAATTTGCTCAGATTTCAGCTGAACATATTAAAAACAAGTTACAGGTAAAAAATAGAAAAAGACCAACATATTACTTTTCTCTATAAAGTTTAACGTTTCCCAGAAATAGACGGCCATGGTACCCACTATTAATCAACGTATGCACTTAAGAACACCTCAGATGCCCAACATTCTACTGCGAAAATTTATAATTCAAATGAGCATCAGAGAATAAACATGTAAATGAAACAGGTACAAAACTTTCAGTACTTTTAGAGAATAGAAATAGCTAAACCATATAATAAAAATGTAACAAATCTAAATTAATACCATTTTAATAATTTTTGATTATCAGAAAAAAGTCACACACTTCTCTTCAAAATATATTACTGTATCAGAAGCAACTGTTTTAAACAGTACTTCCTTTGAAAAATTATTAAATGCACCTTAATATTAAATATGCTGTGAATTTGTATAGCTCAAAGTTTGTAATATTCAGGTTTAATGTACTGCAGCAAAAAGAAAAAGAAACCCCAATGACGCTAAAGAACAATGTTAAGACTGTAAATGGGAAAAGATACTTATTACGGGTATTATGTTCCACACACCTCCACAAAGTAGGAACCTTACATTTATTCTACACTCTTAAACCTACGTAATTTTCACAACATATATATACAGCACTGCAAAATCCCGCAATATAGTGAAAAATCCACGATAAATAATTAAATATAATATTTTTTAAAATCCTGTGATACAGTGAGGCCACGATAAGTGAACTGCAATATAGCGAGGGACTACTATAAACCTAAGTAACTATATTTTTCAGTCTTTCTAAAAAAATTGTGCCTGTGGTTAATTTGTTATGTCTCATTTTTAAGAAGGATTTAAGATGACAGAAACAAGCACGGGAACACAGCAAAATAAAAATATATTACTTGAATCATCTTCTTAAAGAAAGAATGAAGACAGTGAAATTAGTCTCCCAAATGCATGCATGTTATTGAATGCTATGCAGTCTGCCAAAGGAAGGCTACACAGCAATTGGCTCCAATGTTTCATTTATTCAGTGGACATTCCCCATCAGTAACATGGCCATGGCTCTTAAAGATGAATCAGAACCTGGAGAGAGTGGAGTACTGATACAGCCTGAGAGGGAGGGATTTGAAGAATAAATTTCCCTTTAAACACCTGCAATACAATTATTCATTATGAAAAGTAGAGTCATATGCTGTTACAGCCACAATAAGCCTAACATTCAGTTTTGTTGAACTCCAAGGAACATAACAAGGACCAGTTATTCAACAAAAAGCTACCTTTTAATACAAAGGTATTAAAAGTTGGGGGATCTCTCCCAAAAGAGATATTAGAATAATTATATTATAACTGAAAGGTTGGATCTGTTGTCAGCTAAGATCACTTCTTGTTCCTGATAGAAAAGCCAGGTCCACCCATGTAAAAGAGGACTACTCTTTCTGTGTTCTATGGAGGGCATGCATCTAACTCATTCAAAATTGGCCCAGGCAACAATTTTTTTCCCCCCTTAAAAAAGGAGGGAGGAGTAGTTCTTGAGAAGCAGGAGCACCAGACAGCCCAGCTTCACAAAGACTCTCAGTGAGCACTGTGGCCAGCAGGCCCCTGGCACGTGTACCACTCACCACCAAGATGCCCAAGAGGAGATCAAGGTTACTGGCTAAACCTGCTCCTGCAAAAAGTGGAAACAAAGTTTAAAAAAGCAGCAGGAAGACATAAATCTTCAGACAAAAAAATAAAGTGCAATTACAAAAGGGAAAAGGGGAACTAAGAGAAGAAAGGCAGCAATGGCTAACCAGGAAACTAAAGATCTACCTGGGAAAAACTCAAACTAAAAACAAGGCAAGTCCAGTCTCTGGTGAAGCAGAAGAGAAAGAAGTCAAGTCTGATTAATATCACACACCACGTCTTATAAATGGTCCATCTTCCTTTTCGTACAAGCAGAAATAATACTTTTATCAACTATTTTGTAAATGCAAGTTTTTTAGTAGCTCTAGAAATATTTCTAAGGAGGAGGTAATTCCACATCATCCCATTTTTTAAGTGTAAATGCTTCTTCTAAAGAGGTGAAATCATTTACTGGTTGTTTATTTGTTAGGCACAACCAGGAAGTAGTGGGATACTGAATATGGGAGGCTTTGGTTGTCTTGGGTGTCAGCGTAACATTCCACAGATGGGGGTAGCATAATAAATGGCAATTTGGAATCAGTCAGTCAATCATTTATTATGTTTTCTACATTTTAAATTACTTCTATTCCCATGTTTTTGGTAAAATTGTTTCCTAAAGAAAATCACTCCTTGATGGTGGCTCCCCTTGTCAGAATTTTGTGCACTCCGTAACATCTTTGGTGTGGTAGCCCATTTTTTTCCTAGCAACTTTTTTAATGTGTTGTGAAAGACTGAAAATTTGATTATGTACTGTATATGATATTAAGTGGTGAATTAGTGGGACTCTGATGTAACAGCATATCAACATCTGAAGATACTGGTACCTGAAATTCTATTAAGGAAAATTAGCCTCCAAATTTTAAGGTGGAAAGTCAATGGACTAACTAGAAAAAAAAATCGCAACTACATGACTTTTTAGTCTGTAACTGAGGCTTGGACAAAGTCAAAGATACGTAACTCTGCCTATGGGGGGGGAAATTGTTCTTTGGTTCTTCCTAACATCACATTTCATCCTTTCTTTCTCATTTTAAATGCTGTTTATAACACAAGCTATGGGACAAGAGGCTAAACAAGCCCCTAGGAATTTAAACAAATTATGTGCAGAGATATGTCTTAGACCAAAAAAAAAAAAAAAAAAAGGTAACATTAACTGCAGACTATTTAAATGCCATAAGGTATAATTAAATTCCAGATACACTGTAATTATTTAAAGGCATTTCCAGCCATTTCAAAGAATAAGAGTATAGGCTTAAGTTGGGCTGATAGATTCAAATAACTGCATGCCTTTGGCGAAATTCCTTACCCTCTCCATACCTGTTTCTTGATTTACAAAATGGTAATAATTAAACAAGTAGCTACTGCCCAGAGCTGCCATGAGGACTGAATGAGTTATACACCTGAAGCTCTTAGAACAATATCTGACATGTAATTAGCATTCAAGAAATGTTAGAGGTTTTCAATTCTTTTTGCTTTTAATTTTAGAGAAACCATGTATGAAAAACTAACCCTTTACCTTTAAAAGGAACATATACACAGTAGCATATGTCAGTCAACAGGTAGTGCCAGCATATTACATCAATTTTTATGATACTTAAGGGCACTGATGCATTAAAGCTCAAAGGTATTCTATCCATAGTGGTAAAAAGTTGTAATTTCTGCTATAAATCAGAATATAGTAATAATTAAGTTCATTCATAAGACACCAGAGGGCCAGCAGCCATTTCTGTTTTGGCACATTATCAGCACCTTCCTCTACACTTCAATGTTACTGTTTATAACATTAAATGTGTACTGTACAGTATGACTTAACTGCTCTAAAGACTCTACTATTAAAATGTAAATTAAATTAAATTAAATAAAAATAAGAAACTGCTTTAAACTAAATAAGATTTACACATAACATAGATGACAATTTACATAAACTCCTTATCATATTTACATGTAGAATTGGACACAGGTCTGTCCCTAAAGTGACCACAAGTGAATTTTCTGACCCTGTGGCAATCATTTTGAGGGCTTTCTAAGATGGTAACGTGTACCTTCAAGGACATTGATTGTTTTAACAGTATCTTCAAATTGCAATATAGTTTCTGTAGTGTAGTGTCCCTTCAAAATCCATGTCCCCCTGAAACCTCAGAATGTGACCTGACTTAGAAACAAAGTCTCTGCAGATATACTTAGTTAAGGTGAGGTCATAGTGAATTAGGACAGACCCAAAAGTCCAATGACTGGTGTCTTATTAAAAGAGAGGGCACATGTGAATGCACACATGCACACACAAATGCTATATAAAGAAAGAGGAAGAGACTGGAATGATACAGCTACAAGCTAAGAAGCAAGGAAGGATTCTTCCCTAGAGCCTTCAGGAAGAGCATGGCCATGTAGACACCTTGATTTCAGACATCTCATCTCCAAACTATGAGTGAGTAATTCAGTTTTAAATAATCTCTTTGTGGTAGCAATCTTAGGAAATGAAGTTTCCTATATTTTCCTCAATGTTCTCAAGTGAAGTCTACATCTGAATTTTGTTTTAGGAGAGAAATAACATTTTTACAGATAGTAAAAGTCAAGTACATGTTCTTTTAGACTTTCCCCACAATTACCTGAGTAATGAATTTATGAAATGTAGCTTTGTGAAAAGTCTTACCGGGAAGCCTCATTTCCAGATATCCCCGCACCCTACTAATAAGATCAGAAGGAGGTCTCTCTCCTGATTGCCCTGTTCCAGCTTCATGTGTATAAATATCCAAAAGCAGCATCTCATTCAGCATGACCTGACGAAGCTTTGGTGAGAACTCTGTTACCAACTCCAAACAAGCAGCAAATAGCTGTTTCGCATGGGAAAAGTCCTATTAAAAAAAAAAAGAGCTTGGATCACCTTTCCTCAAGTCAAAAAATATGTAACTTTGTAAGTACAGAGCAAAGAGAAAGATTAATTTAGATGATTAACACTGATCATCTCAAGGAATGAGGCTAAATTATCTTGCTCTTTATAATCTCTATATTGTTGATTTATTCCAATAAATATTTAACTTTTGTAATTTTTTAAGACACCCAATTACTGATATAAAATATGTGCCATATTACTAAACAAGTTTTACACAGATTATAAAACAACAAAAAAGTTTTAACATAAATTATATGTATTATACATATAAATTATACAGGTATAAAACTCCAAGACAAGCATGCTTCCCCATCCACCTAGATATTCAGAATTAGACCTTACATCCTTCAACAAGGTTCCACATTCTAAAATCTTTGCTCACAAAATTATTAATCTACATAATTGGCTAATAAAGCAAATAAATCAAATCAGCTACAATCCAAGCCTTTTCCTACACATCGCCTAATTTTTCCGAAGAGTAGTCTTCCCTCATTACTCTCTCCACAGGCCTCCTTCAGCCCTACAATCTGGCTTCTGTGAAGACACAGCTCACTAAACAAAGAACTCTTAGTTGTCTGATCTACTGAACGCTTTTCAGTTGCCTTACTGAGCTTCTTCTAGATATTTTCTATTATGACTTCACATCCATCACATCCCTCTTTCTTGGACCCAATGTTGCACCCCCAGGCTCCGTACATTAACCCTGGGTGATCTTCGATGACTCCCAAATCTGTATCTCCAGCCCAGACCACCACCCAAGCTTCAGGCTCCATGTATACAATTACAGGCGCAAATTAAATACTGTAAAAATGAATTCATAATCTGCTCTTCAAAATGTTGTTCTCTGCATATTCACTTGTTGGTACTTTCATCTATTCTCTGACACCCAAAGCAGAAACCTGAGCATCATCCTTGATCCTTTTCTCCACCTTGCCTTCCAGAGCAAATCGGTTAGCAATCAATTTTAGATTTTACCTCTTAAAGACTTGCCTAATATGTTCTCTTTTCTCTATCCTTTCTAGCACTTGCACCACTTACTCACTGTGTGACTTTGGACAATTTAATGCCTTTGAGTCTGATTTCTCACCTATAAAATTGAGAAAACACCTTCTGCAGAATTGGGTTTTTTGTTTTCCTTTTTTTGGAGAAAATGTATATAAAAATTGCAGAATGGTCTCTGAGACCAATAAATGTTAGTTATTTTAGGAGTAGGAGAAAAGTTCCCAATGACATGCCCCCTATTTTACAGTTTTCAATAGCTTATATGATTGTCTAGAGTTCTGCTGTCCAATATGGTAGCCACTAGCTACATGTGGCTACTGAATATGTGAACTGTGTGACCAGTCAGAACTGGGAGGTGCTTTGAATGTAAAATACTTATTGGATTTTGAGTGAAAACAGCACACACACACATTTTTTAAAAAGGAAAATACCTCAATTTTTATATTGTTAACATATTTTAATATGCTTTATTGATTATGCTTAGTTGTCTCAATTTCTTTTCCCTTTGTTCCTCTCCATCCAGTAAACACTCCCCCTCCTTCCAGTTGCCCCCCCTTAGTCCATGCCCATTGGTTGTGCATATAGTTCTTCTCAACATCTTCCTATCTACTCCGCTCCTTCCTACTATGCTTCTTAATTCCTGTACCATCTCCCTCCCTTTTCCCCCTTCCCCTCCCTGCTGACCTCCCCCCAAAATGTTCCCCATACCTATAGTTCTTTTTCCCTCTCGTTGCCTACTTAGTTTGCCTTTGTTTCAGTTCCCTAGCTTCTGTTGTTGGGGTTGTGATACAGTTTTCATTTTAATGTTCATAGTTTTGATCCTCCTTCTCCTAAACAAGTCCCTTTAACATTTCATGTAACAGTGGTTTGGATCTGATGAACTCCTTCAGTTTTACTTTGTCCTGGAAGCACGTTCTCTGCCCTTCTATCCTGAATGACAGCTTCGCTGGATAGAGTAATTGTGGTTGCAGGTTTTTGCTTTTCATTACTTTGAATATTTCTTGCCACTCCCTTCTTGCCTGCAGAGTTTCTTTTGAGAAATCAGCTGTTAAGTCTTATTGGGACCCTTTTGTACATAGTTCTCGTCTTCTCTCTTGCTGCTTTTAAGATTCTCTCTTTATCCTTAATTTTTGACATTTTGATTAAAATGTGTCTTGGTGTGGTTCTGAGTCCAATTTTTTTGGAACTCTGTGCTGCCTGGACCTGTAAGTCTATTTCCTTCCCCAAGTTAGGGAAGTTCTGCCTCATTATTTTTTCACATAATTTTTCAATTTCTAGTTCTTCTTCACCTTCTGGCAATCCTATTATTCGAATGTTCATTTGCTTATAGCTGTCCCAGAGGTTTCTGAGCCTCTCCTCATTTTCCTCACTTTTTGTTTCCTCTTCCTGTACTGGTTGACTGTTTGTTCCTTCCCTATGTTCCGATTTGTTGATTTGATCCCTGGTTTTCCTTCCCTCACCACTTGTTTTGTATGTATTCTCATTCATTTCAGCATGACTAGCCTTCATTCCTTCCCCATCTTTTTTAATATCCGCTGTTAGCTCTGTAAGCATTCTTACAACCAAAGCTCTGAACTGAGCCTCAGAAAGATTTTCTATCTGCTGGTCTGATAGATCATATACTTGCTGTCTGGTCAACTGCGTGACTGGGACCTACACTGTTAACATATTGCCATGATAATTTAGACATACTGGGTTAAATTATTAAAATCAATTTTGCCTTTTTTGTACTTGTAAAAATGTGGCTACCAGAAAATTATAAATTTATACATACAACTTGCACAGTATTTCCATTTGGACAGTGTTAGTCTAGAACAGCAGTTCTCGGTTTCTGATTCAATAGATCTAGGATGGGGCCCAACAATTAGCATTCCTAACAAGTTTCCAAATATCCCCAGAAGTCTGATGTGGAGACCATATTTTGAGAACTACTGGTTTAGAGCACTATCTTCAAAAGCTCCTTTGCTCATTTTCCTCTTACAACAGTTTTACATAAGTATTCGCTTCCCTTTATAGATTTTTAAGACATATAATTTTTCTTAGCAAAGGTTTACAGAATTATATAAAGTTTAAGGAAATGCTAAAGTATAGTTTAAATACTGAGTTTTTAAATAATAAATTACTTTGTTTCTATTTTAAAACATATAGGCATTTAGAAATAATTCTAACAAAATATGTGCAATATTTGTGTGCTGAAAATTACAAAACACTGACAAGACAAATTAAACACATGAATAAATGAAGAGATATACTATGTTCATGAACTGAAAGACCTGATATTGTTAAGGTATCAACTGCCCCAACCTGATTTATAGATTCATTGCACTCTGAATCAAAATCTCAGCAGGCTTTTTACAACAGACATTGAAAAGATGATTCTGTCTTGACTGGTGGGGTTCAGTGGGTTGGGTGCCATCCAACAAACCAAAGGGTCACCAGTTCAATTCCTGACCCGAGCACATGCCTGGGTAACAGGCCAGGTCCCCAGTTGGGGACATGCAAGAGCCAACCAATTGATGTTTCTGTCCCTCTCTCTAAAAACAAATAGATTTTTTTTTTAAACATGATTCTAAAATTTATATGAAAAAGTGAAGGACCTAGAATAGCCAAACTGATTTTGAAATATAGCAGGTCCTTGAATAACATTTTCTCATTATAAAGTTAATGAGAAAAAAAAAATGATCCTCAGCAGGGCCACTGTCTGTGTGGAGTTAGCACATTCCCCCCATGTCTGGGAGGGTCTTCCCCAGTGCTTGGTTTCCTCCCAAATCCCAAAGGCATGCATGCTGGTTAATTGGCAGGTCTAAACTGTCCCAGTCTGAGTGAGTGTGTAGGTGTGTCTGAGCAGCACTATGAAAGAAGGGCAGCCTTTCCCGGTTTGGTTCCCACCTTATGTCCTGAGTTGCCACGATAGGCTCTGGCCACCTGTGACCCTGAACTGGAATAAGCAGGTTGGAAAATAATTCTTGTTTTTATTAATCTTTCTTAAATGTATGTACAGCTCACATTTATTTCAATGTTTAATATTAGAATTGTTTTGGGTCTTATTTAGAAGGTTGGTGATCTTTTTGTGACCAGAAATATGCCATAAGAATTTAACTTTTGTTCGTATCAATTAGTCTATGGTAAAACTAGTTTCGTTACAGGTTGTTTCACTTAAAATCATTTTCCAAGAACCTACTGACAGCATTAAGTGAAGTCTTAGTGTACGACGAAACTGGAAGACTTACAGTACTTGGTTTCAAAACTTACTATAAAATTAGAGTATGGATTCTCCCCCCAACCCCAATATTTTTTAAAGTAGCTGAAAATGGACAACTGTGAGAAGGCAATGAAATGACAATAGAGGAATAACATGACATATGAACTGTATTTTCAGGCAGATCAATTTCAGGAAAGAGTACAAAGAGAAGTTGAAAAGCTGGAAGACTGCCAGTCTAGGAAAACCAACCACCTTAACAAAACCCACAGGGGTTTTACAGGCTGGGTCTTACATCCCATCTAGCCTCATCATCTGCCTCACCTCACATAACAAATAAATATTTGCATACTGCTTCCAGTCTACTCCTAGACCATCCTATTTCTTTTCTTTGAGTTTTTCCTTATGACATCAACCTTTTTACCAAGCTAACTGACTTAAGCCTCAAGTTTAGCACAAGATTTCCACCATCCAAATGCTATCTTCAATCTTCCTATAGAATTTACTGTACTATTAGTTCTGCAATTATACTATCTTATATCATTTAATATCTCACCTATGTCTCAACTTTCCAAATAGATTTTAACTCCTTGCATAAAATAAGCTATAAAGTAATTTTAAGGGATTTTGCTTTGTTTTTATAGCTTGGAACACAATCTTTAGTAAGTGAACCCTAAAGGATAAAAATAATAACTTTTCATGTTTTCTAGATTTTTTTTTTTTTAAAAGAGCATTATCTGTATGTCTAAGACCAGTTAGGTATACTTATGAAGATAAAAAAAAAGGAGAACCAAAACACCTTTTCAAATATTGTTTTAAGCCTATGACTATCATTTTAAAATCAGGAATATGTAACAGCGCTGGCCAGGTGTCTCAGTTAGTTGGAGTGTCCTCCCACTCACCAAAAGGTTTCAGGTTCTATCCCTGGTTGGGGCAAGTAGGGGAGGTAACCTATCGGTGTTCCCCTCTCTCTCTTTCTGTCTCTCTCTCTCAATGTTTCTCTCTCTCTCTCTCTCTCTCTCTCCCTCCCCACCTTTCTCTAAAATCAAACATATCCTCAGGTAAGAATTTAAATATTTAAAAAACAGAATATATAACTTCCGATTCTTGACTTTCATGTTAAAATTAGTGTATTATTTTTAATCCTCACCTGAGGATATGCTTTTTTTACAATTTTAGAGAGAAAGGGAGAGAGAGAAACATCAATCCCTCGTCTCTCGTACGCACCCTGACTGGAGATCAAACCTGCAACCTAGTGTGTGTCCTGACCAGAAGTTGAACAACCTTTTGATGTATGGGATAATGCTCCAACCGAGTCACCTGGCCAGGGCAGTGAAGCATATTCTGAAACAGTAGTTGATGTATATTTTTACTCACCTTAACAGTACTGCAATGTAAACCTTTGGCCATGAGAATATATACCAAATCCCTTGTTAAACTGTCTTTAATTCCCAGGATAACACCACTATAGACAGAAGGTACTTCCCACTAGAAGAAATAAAAATACATATACACACTTAGAGAAAGCCAAATCTAGATAAGAATCTTTCAATAATCTTCTATTACATTTAAAAAATCATTCAAAGGTCATTAAAAAAAATATTGATAGCCATAATGAAATGCTAACAAAAATTAACATTCACTGTGATGAGTCAGAAGTAAATATTTAAATGCAAAAGAAAGGCAGTTCACTTCAGCAGTGTGAGCATCAACTGAGTGGTTCAGTCTGGAAGTACTGTTTAAATGCCTATCCCAGATCATAAGTTTCTGATCATTAGCAAATGACCCAAAGAGAGACCCATGGAGCAGATGTCAGGAAACATCTCCTACTAGTGCTGTTGCCCTGGCAAGATGGTCTTCAAAGGCACAACTTTTCCTTCCTTTGGAACAGCACTGATGCCCCACAGGAAGACGGTGTGGTCCTCTGAAGCACTAAGTAGTACCCACTGAGATTTGGGTTCCAAGAGAGCCCACAGCCTTCCTTCTGATGTCCATGAAGATGTAAGTCTGGGTTGCATTGTTCAGAAGGATCTGGTTTAGAAGGAGTTTTGTATAATCAAAAACAAGAACATCACATAAAAGGGTTCTCCGGCATATAATGTGACCTGTTCACTTCTCTTTCATGGTTGATCTTAATTTCTATTTCTATTTTTCCACTAACAGAGTGAAAGCCTCCAAATCCTTTTTCACTGTTGTACTGTGAAGCATCAAACTGAGCATCGCCATTAAGGAGCTGCACCCTGGCTATCACAGGTAGTTTTGTTCATCCACTATGTGTGTCCCAAGACAAGTCAATGATGCGGAAATTTTTCCCTTCTAGTCTGGTTACATCTGGAAGTCACTGTGTAGTTAGGCTGGGCCACTCCAAAGCACGGGTTATCACCTAATCATAAAGAAAAGGGATGTTCTCTTCCCATGTTTTGTACTCTTTATTGATGACACGTTCTTCTACTGCATCATCAAAGGCTTCTCCTTGACGGCCATGGTGGACAAACAAGCCAGGGGGATCCCAGGGTCTAGCACTGCGGGGGAGGATGGGGAGGATGAGGGCACTGTTCCGCCTGCCTGGGTGTTTTTAAATGAGTACCTAAAGCCAAACATGTCTATAAAAAGGTTTTAATGAACTGGTTCCAAGCTGTAGGCTGTAGACGATAAAGAGGTATTAAAAAACAAAAACAAAGTACTCTATTAAGCACATAGCAAGTATTAGCTAGAATGCATAAATAATATACCTTACTCATGTAATTACAGCTATATTTAAAGTATATATAGATGCTATAACAGTAAGTGAAATATAAACTTATTGTTAGAGGTTACTGACTTAACAGTATCTTTTTTGACATTTTTTATTTCTTTGTCAGTGGATGTTCTAAGTGCAATTATTATCATGTGAAGGTCCTAAAATTGTTCACAAATAAAAGGGGTCCTTATTCTCAAAAAGGTCCGGCAATAATACTTCAATTAAATTACATCAGAAAACAAGAGTAATTTTCTTATCTGTTCTTGACAGGGGGTTACTTACCTTATTAGACACTGTCCAGAATTGGCGCTCTGATGTCATACCATGTAATTCAATTAAAATCTGCCGAATCCTCCAGGGATCCACTGACAGTATCAGCTGATGCTCCAGCTGGCCAATGTTGACACTTGCTGAAGCTAAGAAAGGAAGAGATTTGTATTCCTATAATGACTTAATTCAAGGTTATACATTACCCTTTGACTATGAGAATGGTAATTTAGTGAGAGAAATTATGTATGTTTGTAAGTATTATATCTATGTTAAAACAGTTCCCATCTTGAGAACTAAATCATTAACATAACACAATTTACATATTAACATTATCCTCAGAGAAAACCTAATTTTGTCTGCATTTAATAAAGCTTTTAATAAAGTGATGAAAATATAAACAAAAGTAAAAATCAGAAACTGGTTCATGGAAAAAACTGTGTTATATATGGAAAAATTAACTTACATAGACAATCTCCTACTTTTGAATATGTTTTAACAAAAGCATATATAAATAAAATAAAATGTTATTTTGAATAATAAATATTTAGAATGTGGTTTTTGAAGGGCAAGGAAGAGAAGGAGGAAGGATTGCCTTCCCAAAGAAGAAATAATCATTAAAATTCCTAATCACAACTCAGCTTTCAGATACAGTCTTCAATAATCCATATCCAGCATTTTATGTTAATGTTATTCTTTTCCTTTACAACTTAACAGTAAACCAGTTTAAATCTAGTGAGCTTCACAGAAACTAAAATTTTGCCTTTTTAACCAACTCTATTCTGTCTCATCTATACTAAGTTTTGAAGCTTATGTTTTTTATTAATGAAAAACACTGCATTTTCTGCTTATAAATATAAAATAAGAGCAAAAAAGGAAGAAAATAAATAAGGCAAAAATGGAAATACTGCCAAAGCTAAATGTTTAGCCAATAGGCAGTATCACAGTGATATAGGCTAAAATGCATGAAAGCCTGTCCAGTATATTTTTATAGTCTTAGCACCCTTTACCAGTCCCTTCACACCACTTACTGTTACCTCCCAAGAACACATTAGCAGCCAAATTTCCTTGGTCTATTTCCCTAGCTAAACGTTTTATGTATCTCGGCCTAATTCTCCATTAACCATATACTCAGCAGAGTCCTAGCATGTAACTGCTTAGATAGAAATACAATTATGGAACACAGGTAAATTTCTATTAATTAAAAACATAAGTATAAATTAAAACAATTTAAGAGTGCATCCTCAAATATACTGAAGGGCAAATAAAATGTGCCAAGATTTTAGCAGACTAGAGAGCTAACCTGGAATATCATAAAATGAAGTCACAGGTTTAATGCACAGATTTATTCTAGGGGATCTCTTCCTCATCTGATCAAGAAGTAGCTTTCGTTCTTCATCCTTCAACAATGTAATGAAAAGCTCATGTGAAGAAATCATGAAAACATACTGCAGATCTTCCAACCCCAGACACACATTCCTAGATCAGTAAGAAATATTATTAAAACAAAAAAGTATATAATTTAGTTTGGGAAATACATTAACCAATTTTTACTAATAAACCATTTCACAAATCACCACTTCATAAACTGCATAACAATGCTTTGAAATTGTGATGTCAATGACACGATATAAGAGTAACTGATATATTAAAGTTTTGTGAGGTTGCACTAATCTCAACTTAACCCTGACTGGTTCTCAAATATCTGCCTGTTTATAAGACATTCAGTTCATTTACAAAAATTAATAAAGACACTTCCTCACAGGACTAAGTTCAAAGTTAAGGGGAAAAAAAAAGAAAGAAAAGTACTTACTTTAGAAAAGCAGCCATGTTTCCTTTCAAATAATCTGAAGGCTTTTCTAAATTTATTGATCTTGAACATACCTAAAAATGAGTGTTTTTTATGAGTATGGGCACTTCACAAAATAATACACTAATAGCATGAAAAGTTATAATTCAAAAACAAATAAAATTTCCTTTCTCAGCCATATATCAACCGCAGATTTGATTAAGTAATTTAAAGATTTTATTTATTTTTAGATAGAGGAGAAGGGAGGGAGAAAGAGAGGGAGAGAAACATCAGTGTGTGGTTGCCTCTCGCGCACTCCAAACTGGGGACCTGGTCTGCAACCCAGGCATGTGCCCTGACTGGGAATTGAACCAGCCGCCTTTTGGCTTGCAGGATGACACCCATCCTGCTGAGCCACACCAGTTAGGGCTGTCCAGGCACTCTTGATAATTATTTGTGTTTCTGGGAATTAATTGAGATCCCATGTTATGTGATATATCTTTCCAATTTGATAATATTGGAAAGATATATCACACCAACCAGTGTTGATAAAGTACTTTAAAAGATGATGTCAAAAATTAAAATCCATTATGGGGAGAGGGAGTAGAATCTGATCATTTCGATTACTGCAATATGTATTACTAAGAATAATCTATTTACCATGGTATAGAGTTCTCCCAGAATTTATAAACTGTGTTAACAATTACATGTAAACTCTAAGAATCAGTAGCTACTGTCAGAAGATTCACCTTTGTTGCAAAGAATCAGTAATAGCTAAGCTATATAATAAAAACCAATGGTTAAAAAATTAACCAAGGTTTAGAAAATAATGAAAATAAAGAATGATAGAAACTAGTTACAAAAATATTATTTACCTACAAGTATTCTAATAATATTATTGAGTTTATTAATTAGGATGATTTACAAGCCAAAATAAAATATAATTAGTATAAAAGTCCCTAACTTCAAGAAATTGTCAGATATTGCGTAATAAAATAAATTATAGAATGTTGGTAGCTGCATTGTTCATAATAGCAAAAACGTGGAAACAACCCTATAGTCTGTCAACTCATGAAAGGACACACAAAATGGACAATGAATACTGTGCCCAGATAAATGAACACACAAAATAAGATACTGAATAGTATACCCACTCAATGGAATTATTATTCAGCCGTAAAAAGGAATGAAGTGCTAACACACACTACAACATGAATGAACACTGAAAATATTACTAAGCTAGTTATAAAGGACAACATATTTCATAATTTCATTTATAAGAAATGTACAGAACATGCAAATCTATAGACAAAAAGTAGGGTTGAAGGGGCTGAGGGGAATGAGGAATGACTGCTTATGGAGAGGAGGCTTTGTTGCAGGGTTGGAGTGCAGGGGCAATAAAAATGTTAAAAAACTGAGGTGATGGCTGCATAACTGAGCATGCTAAAAAACAGTGAATTATACACTTTAAATGGGTAAACAGTATGGTATATGGATATTTTCAAGTAGCTATTAACTAAAAGGTAAAAAATACAGTATTTTAAAAGTACTATCCTCAAATGAATAGGTTACCCTATCAGTGTATATCACATCTGAGGATCTTGTAGCATGCACAATGTATTTACATTCTCATAATTTTGCTCCATGAAAAATTGATTTTGTAAATGATATTTTATTGCTTATGCTATTATAGTTGTCCCTACTTCTTCTCCCTTCGCCGACCTCTACATACCACTCCCCTCCTTCAGACAATCCCCACACCGTTGTCCATGTCTTTTGGTAATCCCATCACCTTTCATCTAGTGCCCCCTCCCCTGAGGCTGTCAGTGTGTTCCATGTGTCCATGCCCGTCTCTATTTTGTTCATTAGATTCTACATATAAATGAGATCATAAGGTATTTGTCTTTTCACTGATCGACTTATTTCACTTAGCATAATAGTCTCTAGGTCCATCCATGCTGTCGCAAAAGCCAGGAATTTCTTTTTTACTGCTGCATAATATTCCATTGTATAAATGTGCCTCAGCTTTTTTTATCCATTCGTCTGCTATTGACCACTTAGGCTGTTTCCAGATCTTGGCTATTGTAAATAATGCTGTTATGAACATGGAAGTTCAAAAGAATATATTCTTCTGAATAGGTGTTTCGGGATTCTTAGAATATATTCCAAGAAGTGAGATCGATGTGTCAAAAACGCAGTTCCATTTTTAATTTTTTTGAGGAAACTCCACTGCTTTCCAGTGTCTTCACCAGTCCTGCATTCCTACCAACAGTTCACTACGGTTCCCTTTTCTCCACACCCTCACCCAGCACTCATTATTTGTTCGTGTAAAATTAAAGTTTATATTAGAATTAATATTAAATTTGCTGTCATATGTAAGATCTTACAGTAATACTTGTGTCTTTTCATAACAGATTATTTACTCACATACAGAGCACCATTGTACACGTGTCATGAAAAAATTTAGGGAAGATTCATTTACTTCTGATAATTAACATAAGATATTTTGTGAATTCACCTCAATTTTTTACAAAGCCTCATTAAAAATATGAAATAGGGGACATCTCTATAAATTTTATAACATTAAAAAGGTAAAAAAGGCTTTAATACTAATAACCTTAAAAATTTAGATGAAGTAGATAAATTCTTAGAAAATAATTTAACATTAATCAAGAAAAAATAGCTCAATATTCACTGATGAAATTGAATGAGTGCCAAAAAATCTTCAAACAAAATAAGTCTGTAGACCCAAATACTTCATTATGAAATTGGACCTAACACTGAAACAAGCAGGAAGTCCATTTTACACTAATTTTCCAAGGCAAGAAAGAAGACACCGAATTCATTTGAGGCAACATGACCATGAAACCAAAATCAAAGGCAGGACAAAAAAAAAATAAAATAAAGCATCAATCTCACACACAAATGCAAAAAAAAAAAAAAAAAACCACCTAATATATATTTTTAAAAGATGACATACACCGAAAACAAATACAATTATGTTAATTATGTCACTTAAGGTTAAAAAAACAAAACAAAACATGACCTAACTGGGTTTATTCCAGACAAGCAAAGACAGTTTAACAATTTAATATACTGCACCACATTAATAGATTAGAAAAGTTAAGTCACAAGATTGTAATAGACATAGAGAAAGCATCTGATAAAATTTAAAAATTGTTCATGATTTTAAGAAAAAAACAGGCCTTAGTGAACTAAGGATAGATGAAAACTTCCATATCAGATAAGGAGTAGCTACAAGAAAAATATAAACATTCCAAATGGTGAAACAGTGCAAGCTTTTCCTCTGAACTGAGCATGAGACCAGGAAGCACACCAGAGCCCCTTACACTGAACAGTGTGTACTGAGGCCATAGTCAGCAAAATAAGATTAAAAATAAAAATAAAGAGATTAGAAAAAGAAAAAATAAAATACATTATTTACAAAGGAAGAGTTTATTTAGAAAATAAACTTACAGAAAAAGTAATAAAATTTTTAAGAATTTATCAAAGTCATTGGAAGCAAAATCATCATACAAAGTTCAATTCTACTTCTATACCAATGCAAAAACTATTATCAAGTGCATATTAAAAAAACAAAAGGCTTTTATGGAAAAATTACAAAGCTCTGAAGGACATTAAAAAAATGCCTTAATAAATCAAAAGCTGTACCAGTTCATGAATTAGAATACTTAATATTGTAAAGATATTAATTCTTCTCAAATTGGTTTTTAAATGTAATGTAATTCCAGCCCTGGTCAGGTAGCCCAGTTTGTTAGAATGTTGTCCTGATAAGCCAAGATTGAGGAGTTGATCCCCAGTCAAGGCCCATAGAAGAATCAACCAATGAATGCATAAATAAGTGGAACAACAAATTGATCTCCCCTGCACTCCGTCCCTACCTCTTTCAAAAAAGTATAAATAAATAAATAAATGTAAAATAACTCCAACAGGCTCATATGTGGAACTTCACAATCTGAATCTACTGTTTACAACAAAATGCAAAACACAAGAAGGTGAATACAACTTTGAAAAACAATGTTTGTACTTTAGATATACAGACATGGAAATACTGACATATGAATAGACAAACAGAAGTGGTACAGAACAGAGGACAGAAAGAGGCCACACATACCTGGCATTCAATAAAGGTAGCAGTGGAGATTGGTAGAAAAAAGATGGACCATTCAGTAAATGGTACAGGAACAAATGAATAGTCATGTGACAAAAAGAATGACATCGGACCCCCTACTTCACAGGACACACAAAAAAATCAATTGTAGGTGGATTAAAGACCTGAATGTGAAAGAAAAGCTAGGCTCAAAAGCTTTTACACAATAAACTATAAGATTGTTTTCATGACCACAGGACAGGAAAAGCTCTTTTTTAAAAAGATTTTATTTATTTTTAGAGAAAGGGGAAAGGAGGGAGAAAAAGAGAAAAAGATAATGTGAAAGAGAAACATCGATTGGTTGCCTCTTGCACACCCCCAGTTGGGGACCTGGCCTGCAACCAAGGCATATGCCTGGCCTGGGAATTGAACCAGTGACCTCTCGGTTTGTGGGACATTGCCCAACCCACCTGGCTGCACCAATCAGGGCAGGAAAAGTTTTCTTAAGAAATCATGAATCTCTTCCTTAATGAAAGGATTGATAAATTTCACATTAAAATTAAGAGCTTTTAAAATGATAAAAAGTTTAAAGAGAATCAAACTCAAAGAAGATATCTGCAATATATAAAATTGGTATAGGACAGAGGCTATAAAAAAACTACCAAAAATTTTTCTGCAAAAAAAAGAAAAATCCAACCGAAAAAATAAGACATACCACTTGGAACAGATACCTCAAAAGACAAACTCTACATGAGAAGAAAAAGTAAAATACAGGAGAGCTGGTAAATTCCTTAGTAATAGGGAAATGGAAATTTAAAGCTCAATGAGGTAACATTATACAATGACCTAACAGGCAAATATGAAAACACCAAGTGTTAGTAAGGATACTGACCAATGAGAATTCTTACGCATGCTGGTGGCAAAAAAAAAAAAAAAACAACTTTGATATTATAAAGTAGTATTTCAGATATACCTTCTCTAAATGTATAAATAGGCAAACAGTACATGTATGCTCCAGGATATATATTGATATATATAAATATGTTCCAAGCAGCACAGTAGCCAAAAACTATAAACACAAATGTCCATCCTCATGAGAACGGATAAATTGTGGCACAGTCACATAATGTTAAAACACCTTACAGCAATAGAACATATTTCACTGTAAGTATTAAAACATCTGCTACATGCTACATTGTAGGCCCACACTATCCGGGGTCATGTAGCTATTGATTATTTGAAAGATGTCTAGTACAGATTGAGATCTGCTATAAATGAAAAGATACACACACTTTCGAAAAGTAGGGATGAAAAAAATTGTAAAGTCTTTCATTAACTTTTCATACTAATTTTATGTTGAAATGATTATTTTGAATATACAAAATACAGGATTAAAATGAATTCTACCTTTAAAAAAAAACACCTTATAGTAATGTGGGGGGTAAAATTATCTACTTTAAATAACTTGAAAAAATCTCACAAATGTTTAGTGACAAAAAATGAATAAATTTTGTATGATTTCATTTATACAAAGTTCGAAATAGGAAAATTAAAGAATATAATTTAAGGGCGCATACAAAGGTAATACCACTATAAAGAAAAGCCAGGAAATGATTATCATTGAAGGCAGGACAGGGTTTCCTCAAGGGGAGGCAGAGAGGGTTTCGCAGACATAAGAAGGGCTTTTAGAGTGTTGGCAATGTTGCACTTTGGAACTAAGTGATGTTAATTATGCTGCATGTACTTCTCTCAGTGTCTATTACATGAAAACTATTAAAGAAAGAGGTTGAAAGATCCAATAGTTACACAGACTCCAGAATTCAGATGAGAGGCTAGAGGTGTGAATTGAGTTTTTGGTACATAGGCGACAGAACAGGTGGCTGACACTTAGGATAAGAATAAAAAATGACCTGTGAAGATGAGAGCCAAGGACAAAACTTTTGTAAACAAAAACAATAAAGGGAGAGTAATACAAAAATCACTGAAGGACTAAGGAAAATGCAGTATGGAGGAGAACTAGGAAAGAGACAAGGAAGGAGAGTGTCGTCCGCCAATAATATCAATTATCAGCCAGCAAGGCAGGTCAGATGAAGACAGAGAAGAGGGCATTGGATTTGGCAACTAAGACATCATTGGAAACTTAAAGCAAAATTATAAGTCAAAAGAGGATATAATGTCTTACCTCAAGAAGAAAGTCTATTTTCTCTTTATTAGGTCTAAGAAATAGCTGGTTAAATTGAATACTAATTGTTCTACCTTCCAATATATCACGAACTGTGTTACAGGCACAGACTTTAAAACAGATTTCATCTAGAGCTTCATTTCTGTAGAATACAAAAGTAGATCCACTAATATTTTTTAAATTATAAAAGGTATATATTACAAAACTAAATTCCCAAGAATGAGCCATGTATTCTAGAGAGGTTGAGATTTTAGGATACTCAGGGACACTAAGTAAATACCCAAGTCAGGAAGGGAAAAGCAGAACAGAAAGGTTTTGAACTTATTAAGGGACAATTTAGTTATACAAATTAGGTAACAGAATTGAATTCTGCTATGTATAATTTTCCCCAAGTGCTTTTAATATAGGTTAGAAGAAACTGAAGTGGCTGCTCTATGTTAATTTCTGTATAACAACAAAGTGAAAGTGTTGTCTTAAGACTTATAGGTAATTTGGAGATGTATTTTTGACAGACCTGAGATGCACACTTGCCCTTTTACTGAAAAATTCAAGAATTCTTTGATTTACTTACCCCTGTTGAGCTTTCTGAAAAAGTTCTCTTAGTACTGACTGTCGGAACTGGACAGGTAAACTGAAGGTTAAGTTATCTTCAATGAAAATCTTTATTACCTCCTAGAACACAGACAAAATTGCATCCATTTCAAAAATCATGACAAAATTTCTTTAAACAAGTCTTTCTCCTCCCAAAATTAAAATACGTTTAAAAATAAATTTTTAATAGATATCTTTCTATAATACACACACACATTGAAGAAAAATCATAAAAATATTTTACTAGAGCCCTGACCAGTATAGCTCAGTTGGTTGAAGCACTGTCCCATACACCACAAAGTCGTGGGTTCCGTTCCCTTTCAGGGCATATACCTAGGTTGCAGGTTTGATCCCCAGGCAGGGTGCGTACAAGAGGCAACCAACTGATGTTTCTCTCTCTCATCAATGTTTCTCTCTCTGTCCCTCCCTTCCCCTCTCTCTAAAATCTGCCCTGGCTATTGTGGCTCAGTGAATTGAGTGCCAGCCTGTCAACCAAAGGATCACCAGTCCAATTCCCAGTCAGGGTACATGCCTCAGTTACAGGCCAGTTGGGGGCACGCGAGAGGTAACCACACATTAATGTTTCTTTCCCTCTCCTTCGCCTCCCTTCCCCTCTCTCTAAAAATAAATAGTTTTTTAAAATATTCTATTAAAAAAATAAAATCAATATGCACATCCTCAGATGAGAATGAAAATAATCTTACTAGAAAAATCTCTTCCTAAAATTTTAAAATTAAAGATAAAAATAGCACTCCCTCCATCTTCAGATATTTATTTATTTATGAATGAGAATTATGTAAGAGTTATTTGAGCAAACTGACAACATATGCTGGGGAGCAAAATCTCAGTTGCTCCCTCTCCCACCTTTTTTTCACTTAAAGGTCATGGACCAAAAATGAGAGATGAGAAAAGAACCCATCAGTAGGAGGCAATGCAGCTACGTTATTAGAAGTTTTTAAAAATTCACCTCATTCACTTTAAACACAAGTTCATATAACAAACTTTTTAAAATATTAAAACAATTAATTTAAAATAATTTTGCTGGAAAAACAACATGCTAAAAAACAACCCTAATACAGTAGTCCCTCCCTCTCTATATCGTGGTTCACTTATCACAGCCTCACTGTATCACAGGATTTTTTTAAGTATTATATTTAATTACTTATCGCGAATTTTTCACTATATCGCAGGATTTTGCGGTACTGTATACGTATGTTGTTAAAAGTTACATGGGTTTAAGAGTGTAGAATAAATGTAAGGTTCCTACTTCGCGGGGGGTCTAGAACATAATACCCATGGTAAGTGAGGGAATACTGTAAATTAAAATGGTTTAAAATATATTATTTACTGAATTACAGAAAATACCCACATTATTACATACAGACTATGGAAGAGAAAGAAGGGGTGACAGTGTGAGGAGATGGGAAAGATGCTTTTAGAAACAGTTTAAGCTGATCAGCTGTTACCACAACAGAACTGACAGAAGTGGTTTCAAAACTAAATGGCAACCACTGTTCCACCTCCAAAGCCAAACGTGAGCAAGGGAGGGTTACACAGGGCAAAGCAGTTCTTGCCAAACACGAGAAGGCACATTTGCTACAGCTGTTGAACTACTGTATTTCATCAGCACAAAACAAAAAATGGGTAGTTCATCTACAGAATCCTATTCAAATACAAAAAGGCTAGGTGTAATTTCTAAGATATTCCTGCATGCGTAACTAAAGTGATAAATTTCAGTTACAACAAAATCACTATTTTCCCCTTCGTAGCTACCCAATTACACTTGTTTCAGATTTACATATTTTGGCACTTTGTTTTATTCACAGTAATACATGTCTATCTATGAGTAATATTTCTAAGTTCTTATTTGCACAGGTCTTACTCCAGGGAGCTTCTTAAAGATTCTCTATCTTAACCATAATTGATCCCTGCCCTCCATAAGCCTCAGTAGGTATATGCAATTGAATGATCTCCAGTCTTTATTAAATTCACCTGCATCTACAGTTCATCCTCTAGAAAGTTTCATTTTCCTCCCTAGGGCAGAGCAGAATTTTTTTACAAGGTGCCAGAGGAAGGGTGAGCAAGTACTTGTCCCTATCATCTTCTATTTTTTGTGACAAGAAAAAATAACTCTAGTTAAGAAGAGTGAACTAAAAAGCTGGGCTAAAGCCCATTAGGAGACACACAACTAAAGGTATGCTATAGCTAATTCATTTCATGACTCCTGTTTTGAATTAAAGGCCCTGTTCACTTTCTAGAATAAAGGCTTTCCAATAAAGGTTTAAAAAGTACAAATTCTAATTCCCAGTAATTTTCATTACAAAACTAAAGCTATATACCCACAGGGGGCAATAAAAATCTCAACAGACTACTTTAAGCCCTTTTCATGAGTAAAACTGAAATGATGACCTGGTTCATTGGCAAAGTGGGCTCTGTAACATACCATTCAAACCTATCAAAACTGTTCTGCTCACTTTCTCCTTCAGTCTTTTTTTTTTTTTAATTATTTATTTTTAGACAGAGGGGAAGGGAGGGAAAAAGGAGGGAAAGAAATACCAATGTGTGGTTGCATTTCACGTGCCCCCAAATGGGGATGTGGCCTGCAACCCAGGCACGTGCCCTGACTGGGAATCAAACCAGTGACACCTTGGTTCACAGGTCAGCACTCAATCCACTGAGCCATACCAGCCAGGGCTCTCCTTCAGTCTTAATATTTGCAGTGACTAATATGGCCAGAATACAAGATTATGCTTTAAAATCAAACAAAACTTTAGCCTTTATATAGAGAGTATTGTGCTAAGTGAAATAAGTCAGACAGGGAAAGACAAATACCATATGATCTCACTTATATGTGGAATCTAATAAACAAAATAAACAACGCAAGACAGAAGCAAACTCATAGATGCAGAAAACAAACTGATGGTTGCCAGAAGGGAGGGGAGCTAGAGGAGTAGGTGACAAAGGTTAAGGGATTAAGTACAGATTAATAGTTACAAAATAGTTATGGGGGTATAAAGTATAGCTTAAGGAATATAGTCAATAATATTGTAATAAATGTACATGATGACAGGTGAGTGCAAGATTTATTGGGGGAATCACTTTGTAAGTTATACAATTATATAACCATTGTGCTGTACAGCAGAAACTAATACAGTATTGACTGTCAACTGTAACTGAAAATTTTTTAAAAATCTTCAGCCTCCATAAACTAAGTTTCCTAACTATAATTTTAAAAGTTAAAAGTTCTGCTTATAAATTTTCTTAAAAATTTACTTACAATGGGCAAACTCTATCTTCAAAAAAGAATAATATCAATAATAAAGAGTCAACATCTATATAGTGCTAGTTATAAACTGTAACTTCTCACTTGATTCTCACAAGAATCTTGCTTATGAAATGAGATAATTATTACCACTGTTTTATAGGCCAATCTCACAGTTTGACTCTCCACAAATCACTTAATTGGCAAATGATAGCGCTGGGATTCAAACTCAGTTTTGTCTGGCTTTCAAAACTTTTCAACTATACTACTGCATACCAATCCTAAGTCTTACCTGATAGTTGCCAGATCTCAAACAAATATGGACTTGACTATATGGAGTTGACTGTTGAGACGTACTATCAGAAGAAGATACGAGAACATCACATGCTTGACAATATCCAGCTAACCGCTTCTCATCTATGGTACAATGAAGAGATAATGAACCTATCTGTAAAGTAAAAGGTATATATCATTATACATCATTGTAATAGAAACAACAGTCTAACACCCACTTAGTGTTTGAACTACAAGAAAACGCTAAAGAAAAATTCAGTGTTGGAGGAAACATGAAAAATGTGAATGTTAAAAGTTCTAGACTAGACCTCAGCAAAACTTGCTCACAGGCCAATGCAGCCTGTGGCCTGTCTTTGTACAGCCCTTCAGTTACAAATGATTCTTAGGGGCATAGAGGAAAAACAACAGCAACAAATGAGAATATGCAACAAAAACTGTGTAAGGTACACAAAGCTAAAATATCTGCCATCTGGCGCTTTACAAAAATGTTTGCTGACTCGTGGTTTAGAGCTTTCAGGCCAACATACAAAAGGTAGACATTATCATCACTTTAAGTAGGTATGACAATTAAGAAATTGATTAACAAAGAGTGAACACTATTATAAAACAAGCTTAAAATATTTAAAAATTACATATACTCGGCAGAGATTTATAGAGGGAGAACAAAGAAAACTCAGTCTTTACGCAACTGGAAAGAATAGGAATGCTTCTGCCAAAATAGAAAAATTGTTTTAAAGACACATTTTGTAAAAATTCAAGTTTTAAATTACTCTACTTCAAATGCCATAAAATTAGAAATCTGATGAGTTACCCAGGCAATGTAAAAATGAGGATTCCCAATGCATCCAGAATAGATTAAAAGTAAATCTCTAGCGCATTTAAATTTTTTTCTCTGGTGAGGAAAGGAGACTAAAGTGGGATTTTTTTCTAGGCACCAGGCCTACAAAAACTTATACACTTTAAATTTCAGTTGTCTGAACCATATAGAAGAAAAATGCAAATGAGAAACACTTTTAAAAAGTTTATCCTTTTTAAGAATTAAAAAAACACAAAATTTTTAAAGATACTAGATTTGACCCATTGAATAAGCAATTAAAATAAAACTGCTGATAAGAGTACCCTCTGAGAAAGGCACTTGGCAGAGAAATTTGGTTTACAGCCTTTAAAAAACTAATAAACACTGGAAATGGCAATTCTACCTGTAGACATTTAATGCAAAAGTATCTAAAATCCAAAGAATAATTTAAGCTTGGAAATATAAATATTGCAGCTTTATTATAAATAAAACCAGTAAACAACCTAAATGCCCAAACATGAGGGAAATCAGACAAATCACAGAATACATTTTAAATGCCTATTCAAAGATTTAAGCAAGATACGAAACAGTGTGTGTGTATACATAAAATGAGCTTACTGTATAAAAACATATAGAAAGAATAAAAGCCATAAGAAAATAAGCTAAAATTGTAAAAAGGGTTATTTCTAGGCAGTGGGAGTAAAGATTTTTTTTTTAATGTTTTCAGTACTTTTTTGAACTTTGCAGGGTTACTCCTACAATACACTTACTGTTTATAAAAAATAGTAAAGCCAACAAAATGTACAGATGTTGTAAAGGATTGATATTATGTGCCTATTATGACCATATTTACCTCTGCAATTAGTTCTTTGGTTCTAAAAAATTTTTCTCTGGCTTTTTCATAAACAGCTGAATTTGTAGAGCCTTGCTGGAAGTATGCTGCACCCAAATCATAACACACCTAAAATGGTAATGAAGACCGCTTGGCTTAGTAATTTTACATGTACTTAGAAGTTGACAAAACCCAACATTATCTTTGTCTCAGCAAAACACAGGTACATATACAGGAAAAACAACATTTCAATGAGCAGTGAAACAATCAATGATCTTGGTTACATTGGAAACAGGCTCTGATGAAGCAGAAAACAGATTTACTGATAAGATTTCAGGTGGCCTACAGAATTATTGATATGGTCAAAGAATCAGGCTTGAAAAACAAAAGGGGCAAGGGAGGCAAGCAGTCAGGATGAGAGCCACAATTGGTCAAACGAGATACACTGCAGCCATTATTCTGTCCTGCTCAACAAATCAGAATCAATGCTTCTCAGCCTCTAGAATAGAGGTTTGCATTATTTAGTCCGCACTAAATGTTTGGCTATTTTTCATTCCCTTCTTCCCTTCTGGGGTAAAGGGGTGCTAAAGGAAAAAATATATATATATATATGGGAGGGGGAAGGTTTACACACACATTATATGTAACTATAACATGCATATGTATTACAGTTACATATAATTCCCCATTTTCAGGAAACCAGGCAAAGACAGAGTATGAGATTTCAAAAGATATTTTCAAGTATTACTATACTAGCTAACTGGCCATTAAAATGAGTTTAAATTCTGTAGTTAAGAAGTATTCAATAGCCCTGGCTGGATGGCTCAAGTGACTGAAACATCATCCCATACACCAGAGGGTTGCAGGGCATCAAACCATCAGGATGCGTACAGGAGGCAACTGATCAATATTTCTATCACATAGATATTTCTTTCCCTCTCTTCTTTCTCTCTCTCAACACTGTCATGGCTACTTCTGCCCCTTTCAGGAATGGAAAACACTGATTAAAGAAGCCATGCCAACTCACAAGAAGAGGACAAAATTATACAGAAAATAAAACACTATCCTAGTGGCCCTCTTTAGGCAATCATCAGATATTCTTAAATTTCTATTACAAAGTACTGTGCGAAGAAAGCAAGGAAGATGCAAAATATATTTTAAGAGACCTCAAAGTGATGACACTCTAACAAGGGAAAAGAAAACATGAATAAATAAAATAACATCTAACAACAATCAACTGAAAATTGTCAAAGGAAGTTATGGTCCCATTAAAGAAGGTATACAACCTCACAATCCTTGAAACACTAAATATTTCTGCTAAAGGCCTACATTCTTTAAAGTCTAGCAAAATGAGATGGGCTTTAATTGGGGAGTGTGGTACTGATTAGCTTTCTAATATTATGAATAAACTGTAAATCCATTATGTATTTACTACGTTCTCAGAATTTACGCTGCATCCTAAATACAACTGGGAAACTAAAGATCAAATGAAGTTTATGTTGCACTTCTTTTAAAAAAATTCAAGTGAAATCTTACAAAATCTACAAATTAAATGCAATGCAGCCCTGGCTACTGTGGCTCAGTGGACTGAGGGTCGGCCTGTGAACCAAGTGTCGTTGGTTCGATTCCCAGTCAGGGACGTGACTAGGTTGCATGCCAGGTCCCCAGTTTGGGGCACGTGAGAGGCAACTGCACATTGATGATTCTCTCTCTCTTTCTCCTTTACCCTCTCTACAAAAATAGATAAATAAAATAAAATAAAATAAAGTAACCTTGTTAAAAAATAAAAGTAATTAATTAAATGCAATGCAATTGCCCCTAAGATTAGGAGCAAGACAAGGATGTCCACTCTCTCCACTCCTATTCAACATAGTCTTGGAAGTTCTAGCCACAGCAATCAGACAAGAAAGAGAAATAAAAGGTATCCAAATTGGAAAAGAGGAAGTAGAACTGTCATTATGCAGATGATAAGATAGTGTACATAGAAAATCCTATAGACTCCACCAAAAAACTACTCGAACTTATAAGTGAATTTGGCAAAATAGCAGGGTACAAAGTCAATATTCAGAAATCGAAGGCATTTCTGTACACCAACAATAAAATATCAGAGATAAAAACTAGAAAAAAAATCCCATTTAACTACAGCAACAAAATAAAAGTACTGGGACTTCCGGCCAAGATGGAGGCTTAGACAGACACGTTCGGTCCCCCTCTACAACTAGAGAGGAATACAACTACTTCAAAACAAAAGATAACTAGAAATTACAGAAAATAAAACAACACAGAAGGCCAACATACAGAGTTATAAACCAGCGGCGCCCTTTGGGTAGGAAAGAAGAGCAAAAGGGGGCAGAGCTGCTTGCGGTAGCACCAGGGACAGCGGCAGGGAGAGCAATCTCAGCTGCAGTCTAACCCCGGCAGCTTGCAACCCCAACTCTGGGAAAAGCAGCCACCACATCGCCTCAAACGGTGAGGCCTAGAGGGCGGGAGGACGGATCCTGGTCTCCTAGCGAATTAGCTGCAGGAATCCATCTTGGACCCCCGCCCCCACACAAAACGCCACAGCGCTGCGAAATAGATTGCGGATCGCCACTGGTCACTGGGCAGTGACGACAAAGTGCGACAGCGCAGCAAGAAAGGTTGCTGGACCACCGCCGGTCGCTGGGTTGTGACGACAAAGGGCCACAACGCGGCGAAAAAGGTTGCGGATCGCCGCCGGTCTCTGGGTTGTGACGAGTACACAGGCACTGCCCCGGACAGCCGGCCCAAGAAAACAAAACGCATCTGTCAAAATGAGGCAGACAACTATAGAAATCCCGGTGGCACAGCTCACCAGGCAACAGATGAAGAACCTAACAGATGAACAAATAAGAAACCTGTCAGAGGCTCAGTTCAGGGCCATTGTTATCAGGTGGCTTACAGAATTAACAAAAGATCTGGAAAAAGATGAGAAAGAATTGAAAAACACTCATACTGAAAGGAACAAAACCTCATATGAGACAGATGGTGAGGAAATAAAATCCAGAGTTCAAATCAACAAACCAGAACACAGAGAAGGAACAAACAGTCAACCAGTGCAGAGAGAGGAAACGGGAAGCAAGGAAAATGATGAGAGGATCAGAAACCTCTGGGACAGCTATAAGAGATCGAATATACGGATTATCGGATTGCCAGAGGGCGAAGAAGAAGAACTAGAAATTGAAAAATTAAGTGAAAATATAATAAAGCAGAACTTCCCAAACTTGGGGAAGGAAATAGACTTACAGGTCCAGGAAGCACAGAGAGTTCCAAAACAACGGGACCCAGGGAGAACCACTCCAAGACACATTATAATCAAAATGTCAAAAGTTAAAGATAAAGAGACAATCTTAAAAGCAGCAAGAGAGAAGAAAAGAATCATGTACAAAGGGGTCCCAATTAGACTATCAGCTGACTTCTCAAGGGAGACCCTGCAGGCAAGAAGGGACTGGCAAGAAATATTCAAAGTAATGAAAATCCAAAACCTACAACCACCACTACTCTATCCAGCGAAATTGTCATTCAGAATAGAAGGGCAGAGAAAGTGTTTCCAGGACAAAATAAAACTGAAAGAGTTCATTAGATCCAAACCACTGTTATATGAGATGTTAAAAGGACTGGTTTAGAAAAAGGAGGATCAAAACTATGAACACTAAAATGAAAACTGCATCACAAGAAACAACAACAGAAGCTAGGGAATTGAAACAAAGGCAAACTAAATAGGCAATGAAAGTGGAAAAAGAACTATAGGTATGGGGAGCATTTTGGGGGGAGGTCAGCAGGGAAGGGGAAGGGGGAGAGGGAGGGAGATGGTATAGGAATTAAGAAACATCGTAGGAGGGAATGGAATAGACAGAGAGAGGTTGAGAAGAACTATATGTACAGCCAATGGACATGGACTAAAAGGGGGGGGACAAGGGGAGGGAGGGGGGCCACCGGGTGGAGGGGAGCAGAGGGAAGGGAAATTGGAACAAATGTAACACTGTAATCAATAAAACACATTTAAATAAATAAATAAATAAAAGTACTTAGGAATACACTTAACCAAGGAGGTAAAAGACCTTAACTTGGAAAACTACATAATACTGAAGAAAGATTAAAGAAGATACAAATAAATGGAAGCATATACCATGTTCATGGATGGGAAGAATCAACATCATTAAAATGACCATACTACCCAAAGCAACTTACGAGATTCAACGCAATTCCTATTAAAATACCAAAGACATATCTCACAGACCTAGGACAAATACTTCAAAAATTTAGATGGAACCAAAAAAGACCCTAAATAGCTGCAGCAATCTTGAGGAAGAACAGAGTAGGAGGAATCACAATACCTGATATCAAACTACACTACAAGGCCACAGTAATCAAAACAGTCTGTTACTGGCATAAGAACAGACATATAGACCAATGGAACAGAACAGAGAGCCCAGAAATAAACCCAGGTCTATATGGACAATTAATATTTGACAAAAGGGGAAGGAACATAAAATGGAGTGAAAAGAGCCTCTTCAACAAATGGTGCTGGGAGAACTAGACAGGGATGTGCGAAAATATAAAACCAGACAACCAACTTATACCATATACCAGAAAAAAACTCAAGATGGATCAAAGACTTAAATGTAAGCCATGACACCATAAAAGTCCTAGAGGAAAATATAGGCAGGAAATTTTCAGATATTCCACGTAGCAATATTTTCACTAATATATCTCCTAGAGCAAAGGAAATAAAGGAAAGACAAAACAAATGGGACTGCATCAAACTAAAGAGTTTCTGCTCAGCACAAGAAAACATCACCAAGATGAAAAGGGAACCAACCATATGGGAAAACATATTTGCCAATGACACCTCAGAGAGGGTTTGATCTCCAAAATATATAAAGAATTTATAAGACTCAACACCAAGAAGACAATCTAATTAAAAAATGGGCAAAGGACCTGAACAAACACCTCTCTAAAGAAGACATGCAGAGGGTTCAAAAGCATATGAAAAAACGCTCAACATCACTAGCCATCAGAGAGATGTAAATTAAAGCCATAGTGATATACCACCTCACATCATCAACAAATCAACAAACAAGTGCTGGCGAGGATGTGGAGAAACGGGAACCCTGGTGCATTGCTGGTGGGAATGCAGACTGGTGCAGCCACTATGGAAAACAGTATGGAATTACCTCAAAAAACTAAAACTGCAACTGCCTTTTGAACCAGCAATTCCACTGCTAGGATTATACCAGTAGAATCCTGAAACCCCAATTCAAAAGAACCTATGCACCTCTATATTCATAGCAGCGCTATTTACAATAGCTAAGTGCTGGAAACAGCCTAAGTGCCCATCCGTAGATGAGGGGATTAAAAAATTGTGGTACATTTGCAGAAAGAAAGAAGGAACTACCATTTGGGACAACATGGATGGGACTGGAGAGTATTATGCTTCATGAAATAAGCCAGGCAACGAAAAATAAATACCATATGATATCACCTAACACAGGACACTAATGAACAACACAAACAAATGAGCAAAATAGAACCAGAGGTAAGTAAACAAGGAGCAGACTGAAAGTGACCAGGAGGGAGGGGAGATAGGAGGGGGGAGGGAAGATGGGAAGGGTCTAGTCAAGGAACTAGTATAAACGACCCATGGACATGGACAGCAGGATAACAGGGTGGGGATGAACTGTGGGAGAAGGGGTGGTTGGGGTGGGAGGAGCAGTCAGGCAAAAAGTGGGAAAACTGTAATAGAAAAAACAATAAATAAATAAATAAATAAATGCAATGCAAACAGAGTTTAATAGCATCTTATGTCGAAAATCAAAGAGACAAAAGAAATAAATTCTAATTAAAAATACTAGAATGAGCACTGGCCAAGTAGCTCAGCTGGTGAGAGCATCATCCTGATAGGTCAGCATTGCAGGTTCCACCCCTAGTCAGGGCCTACACATGAAGCAACCAATGAATGCGTGGAACAACAGTGTTTGTTTCTCCCTCTTTCTCCCTCCTTCTCCCTCCCTCCCCCTCCCTGTCTCTCTCCCTCTCTACCCTTGCTCTCTCCCTCCCTCCCTCTCAATATCAACAACAAAAAAGTACTAGGATAATCTCTTATAAGATTTTCCAAAAATTTACCACACATTGATTAAAGACTGAAATAAATACCTGGCACTGCATCTCCTCAGTTTTGATTTTCAATCCAGCAGTAGAACTCTCAGTTTCTCCATTTACCATGCCTGGCTCCATGGCTAAAAGATCTAGTGTTCTCATTGTGTGGACATAAAGATCCTTGTTTAATTTAAGGGCTGCCTCTAGTACCAAAATAGAATCAGAAGCTTGTTCTTTTAGCTATAAAAATTTAATAAACAAATTATTAGAATACAACAATGGCAGTAATGAACTATATTAACCAAAGTATATTTACAGTGTGCTAAGCTATTAAAAAATTTTTTTAACCTAGTAAGAGTGCAATTAAATTTGTTGAACTTATCTTAAAATTTTAAAAAATACTTTTAAGTTCCTCCTGTGAAATTAGAAAATACACACTGGTAAAGATTATCTTTTTTCTATAGCAAAGTTAATCAAGAAAAGTGCTTTTAAGATCTGATGTTCAATTCATTTATTCAAGAAAAATTTGTATGCTTCAATGCTCCAGCCATTTGAATAGGCAAAGATAACAAAGATAAATGCAGGGTTTGTTTCCACGTTCACAATACTACGACATATCTGTCTGACATCGATGCAGATTGTTCCTTATCTTCCTGCTCCTCGCCCAGCCCCCACACATTATGTGGCACCTCTGGCACACTGCAGATGGTAAATACAGAGGCCATTTTTAAATTACAGAAACTCCCACATTTCTACTTTTACATGAACTAGATTAAAAAATGACTGCTGTATTTTCTGACTACAAAAGTAAAACTACAAGTAATGTTTATTGTAGAATTTTTGGAAAACATAAAAAAAATAAAGATATCACCTGCCCGAGTGATTTCTCATATCTGCTGAAGTATCATGAGATATTCAACAACAGAATTGGGAGTAAAGCACTCTATCATTAACATTAAAGATCTGTACAAGTTAGAATATTTGCAAGCCAAGGTCTAACAGTAAAAACCTAAATCTCATTGCATCATGACCTTGGCAACTCTAGTATAGCTAAGGTTAAGAAAAGAATCTAAATATGCTTTAAATGTGTTGCAGAAATGTTATCCAGAAATGTTAAAGTATAACTGATGCTGATACTCACCACTTTCAAAATATTTTCTGTTAGCTCTTTCTCCTGTTGCATCTGATTCATACTAAAAGAGAAATGATTGCAGAGTATCAAATATTACTCAAGACTGAAAATTCAAAATTTAAGAGCACCATTCTTGAATTTAAACAAAAAAAATTTTACTATTTCTTTTTATGTTTAAAAAAACAAAAACTCAATTTAAATAATGTTCACTATGTACCATTATTTTCTCATTTGCTTTGCCTTAAAATAAAAACAAAAAAACCTTCAATTTAGGAATAAAATTTACTGGCAGGAAAAGATCATTTATTTCAAGTTAGAAACTATGCTCTCTGGCTCCAAATTGGGTAAGTTGCTACCTGGAATTTAAAAATTAGGTTTAAAATTCCAGATATGATCAAACTTTTGTAATAAACTTTATACTCTGAAATATTTAATATATTAAAATAATTTTCTCCTGCACACAATATATCTTCCAAGTAAATGCAATAAAATGAAAAGAAATCTTCATACTTTCAAAGTCAGCTAATACTTAAGATGAAAGGCACAATTCACAAAATACTCGCCTTCTTTTTCAGAGCTCTCTACTCTAAATATCCAGAATGCAGCCTGATTCTCTCACCCTGTAACTCCTCCAAACCCAGTTTCTGAGGAAGACCTTTGGCCCTCCGATTTTTGCTCTACTCCTTCTGTACCCAGAGGTTATTAAAAACATGCAAGTATTTTTAATATGATGAAAATAGTTCCAGGTAAGGGTCATATCTGCCAACTTACACACTTAACTGAGGAGGTCCAGGTTTTGCCTGTTTGACAGGAAAACTACTTTGAACAATTGTCCTAATTGCCCTGAAGAAAACACAAGAAAAAGAAAATTTAATGCATTATAAATGTCACTTCAATTATTTTTTCAAGTAGTCCTTAGAAGGTTTATATTATAAATTACCTGGAGTTTGATTAAACATGCAATAAAACTTTCTAAGTCATCCACAATATTTTTTTTATCAGAATGCTTTTCATCTATGCATTCACAAGTTTTCTCAATTAGTCACTGTTCCCAAGATCCTGTGAGAGGGCTCCAGAGTGTAAGGAGCCCCTGAAAAGTACACACCTGAAAGCCAGAATACAGTTAAACAGAGGCTCCCCAACATGTTACGTTTATGAAAAAAATTTACCATCTATTGTAGAGAAGTATAGCCATGGCAGTGGTTGGAGGTAAAGTGGCCAGATCCATGTCTACATGTTTTGTCCCAGGAGGAACTTTACTGATACACAGCAGTTCATTCAGCAGCATATTCAATACTGGAACAGACAAACTTAAAAGGAAGAAGCAAAAGGGACACATTTGCATATGAGCTGTGTAAGATGCACAAAATATACGATTCAGTATCTTCACTGAAAATAATTACATTGCTAAAGGGCTGAATCTACAGAACCATTTTATTAATGTCTCAATTTTATGAAAATATCAAATTTTAAGACTTGAGAAACTTTTATTATGAAAACAACTTAAACATACAAAAGTAGACAGAATAATACATGAATTCCCATATGCCCATCATCCAGCTTCAACAATTTTGATGGCCAATCTTGTTTCATCTTTACTCTTACCCTCTTTCTTCCTTCCCATATTATTGTGAAGCAAATTTCCAATAATAAATTATTTCTTCCCGAAGTATTTCGGAATAGAGCTTCCCAAAATTAACTCTTAACATATTCACAATATTAATTTCACATCCAAAAAATTTTCAACTGCTTCTCATCAGGTATCTAACTGATGTTTAATTTTCCAACTGAAGCATAAACATCATACTTTATTATAAATACTGCTATCTGTTGCTATGTCTCTTGAGTCTATTAATAGATTTTGGATTAAAAAATTCTAATTTTAGTATTTATTGCTGGAGAATGAGCAGTGAAAAAAAGTGTTTAAATACTACTAATGAGAGTTATAAACTAGTACAACTCTCTTGTAATGCAATCTGGCAATATGTAACATATGCCTCAAAAGTGTTTATACTAGCTGAGCCAGTAATTTAATAATCTAAACTAAGATATGAATAAAAGTTCAGATAAAATTTAAGGACAAAGATATTTAAGGCTCTGTGATGTGTAACAGTAAAAAACTAGAAAACAAAATGACTGTCAATGAAGAAACAGTTAATAAATTATCCACATTAATAGAATTATCTTCAAAATATATAAAATGGGCAAATGTTCATGATATTCTGTTATGTGGGGGAAAAAAGAGATCAAAACAGTATATGTAAAGGTAAACTGAAACATTGAAAACTGTTTAGGTGAGAATTTCTCTAGTCACCACATCAAATCATCATCATCATCAACTGTCTTAATATTGCTAACAAAGTTTTTACTTTAAAAGATGATTTAAATTCATCAAATACTTTCTTATGCCTTTTGAAAAATACCTGCATATTTTACCAAGCATATAGAGAAAAATCATTTTAAAGACTGGTAAACAGAAAAGCATATATAGAAATCCAAGATATCTAAATAGTACTTCAAAATAAATTTTTCTTTTTATTATGTATTTGTTCTTTTGGTATCACACCATTTTATTGAGGGCCTTTGGGTGAGGGTGAAAGGCTGAGTGGACAATGAGATCCAACGTCCTCAGCCTGGCCAAGATCTCCCCAGCTTCAGTCACTAAAAGCAATAAATTTCATTAAATCTTGTATACCTTTTCTCTAATATGTCCAAGTCCCACTTCAAATGTGCAGCAACTTTAAGAGCGAGTAGTTTTAAAATGCGATTTCTCTTGTTATCAGGTGGAGGCTGGACTTGGTTTTGTTCATTAACTGAAGGTTTGGAAGCCTGTTCCAAAAACTGAACTATAAGTTCAACTGGTGTAGGATCTAGGATTCAAAAGAAAATAAACTTAAAATCTAAGTTTTAATTATGAAGATGCAAAAGGATTCACTGTATTGGTTTACGACAACAAAGAGAACCCAAACAACTGTGTGGTTATGACTAAGGAACATGATTTGTAAGAAGTGTACTTGGGGAAAAAAAGGAAGATCAGCAGGGGTAGTAAGGAAGAAGGGATAACAGATTCCTGCAGAAGCACTGGACAGAATGCCTTATAGATTTCCAGTTCAACAAATACAAATACCAAGGTCAATTAGAGGAAGGAGATGAAACAATCAGAATTATTGGTAAGAACAGAATGGCTATAGATTTCCAGTTCAGCAAATACCAAGGTCAATAAGAGGAAAGAGATGAAAAAATTAGAATTATTGTTTTAAAAACTGAATGGGTGGGACTGGCAGCAAATTAACTCTACCTGTGTCAATCAATGCACAATGGAGATAATACCACTTACCTCACAGTATATGGAGACTGAATTCAATGAGATAATGTTATGCATTAAGCACAGTGCCTGCACCCAGAAAGCACTTAAGTGTTTGTCAAAGCAATGAATTAAAAGGACATAATATAGGTGGTAAAACTACGCAAGTTTATATAAAGTACACTAACTTCCCACACAGTAGTCTCCATCAGTTAAAGCCAGTCTATTAGACTGAACAAGCCACATCTGGATCTGAAATTTACCAGCAAAATCCTATTCAAGGAACTTACCTTTTCGCTCCAGTACCTTTCCAAAAATGCCTGGAAATCTTCCTTTTGTAATAGCACGCATTAACTGGGATATTAATCATTATAAACACTATACAATAACCACCTTGCAGTTGTAAGGATTTCCTGTTTTCAAAATTTTTTCTCATTTTAATTTATAGCTCAACTTTGTAATATATAATTAAGAGTCAGTAAAATACCCTCCTTGAGGAACAAAACAGTTAAATGAGAACCTAAGACACAACTCATCAACGTCAGAATTAGCACCAGAACAGTTGATTTCTCCCCAACTCCCCAAATTTATCACAGTCGGGGTTCTGTAAGGAGAAGTGTACGAGCCAGCCTCCCCAACCCAAGCAATCTGAGGACCACCTCGCAGGTGCCCAAACCTCAAAAGGACCATAAAGTGGGGGTCGAAGGGCCTGTTTTGCGCTTTTATTGGGCCCGCCACGGCAGTGCCCCGCACTACGACGCTTAGCGAGGGTGCCCGGCTTGAGCTCGGCTCCCGTCCGCGGCTCCCGAGCCGCAGCTTCGAGGCGCGGGGTCCTGGAAGCCCGGCGGGCAGAGCCGGTGACTGCGTCCCGAACCTCTCGGGCTGCAGGCGCCGCACTTACCCGGGCAGGGCTTGCGTAGATGTTTCTCTAACAGCGACTCCTCCAGCAAGAACTCGAACCAGCAGGTCTGCGGCGGGGTGCAGGGCCGACTGGAGGTGGCTGCCTCCCGGTCCGCCGCCTCCGCGCTCATCCTGCCCCCGCCGCCGCTACCCCCAGGGACGCTTCCGGGCTCCAACCTGACACTCGGACGCGGGCCCCGGGCCTGTGATGCACGGAACCGCTGGCTGCAAGGCCGTATTCCAAACGTCCCGCAAACCCACACAACCCAAAATGGCGGCGGAGACCCGCTGCAGCTGTAGCTCTTGGATCCGTCTCCCTGCGTTGCTGCGCCTACCGCCAATCGGTTCAAGCTAAAGAGAAAGAAGGCGGGACCAGCCCACAGACCACGCCTCCTCCGAGTTCCCAAAGGAGATGATTGAGAGAAATTGGTGCTTTCGCTTTTTTCTGGGAGTTTCTCAGCTAGCGAAAGAAACATTAACTCACTTAGGGTTGCAATGAGCTACGATGTCTTCATAAAAGACAGTGAACACTGCATGTTCAAACTGTAAGACAGGACAACTTATCGAGGCAGCAGTGGTAGCAGATGCTCTTCGAGTTTCACTTTGCCGCCCAAGGACAACAATAAAAGATGCTGGAAAGTCCACCAAGAAAGACAAAGACCTAATGGACAATTCTGGGGGCAAGACCAAAAAGAAGTGGTCCAAAGAGAAAGTTCGGGACAAGTTCAATAACCTAGTCTTGTTTGACAAAGCAGCATATGACAAATCCTGTAAGGAAGTTCCCAGCTATAAGCTTATATAATTCCAGAGACTGAAAATCAGCGGTTGCTTGGCCAGGACAGCCCTGCAGGTGCTCCTTAGTTAGGGATTTAATTAAACTACTTTCAAAGCATAGAGCTTAAGTAATGTACACCAAAAACACCAAAGGTGGCAATGCCCCAGCTATTGGTGAAGATGAATGAACAGGTCCCACCAGCTGTCCATTTTGAAAAACTTTATTAAATTTTTAAAAAATCTAAGCCAGGCAAAGTTTGTCTTCAGTGCTTTCAATTTACCCATTTCCATTTCTAAGTTTTCCTCTTCCCTAGGTCCTCTCGACAGACTTGGGCACCAACGTCCCTGTCCCCTCGCTTGACAGATGACGGCTTACAGGGAAATTCAGCCTTTCAGTTACTTCTCAGGACTAGCTCTCAATATTTAGTGCCAAATAAGCCTCTTGATATTCCCGTTAAAGGTACTGTTAATCTCATTTCACATTTAGCTCCATTTGGTAATGTTCTTGTGGGTTTTTCTCAGATTAACTAATGATTAAAATGGGGGAAAAGTGTTTTCATAGATCATGCACACCCTAGTGCAACTCTAGGTTAAGCTACTTAACCTCTATGAACCTTAGTTTTCACATTTATAAAACAGGAATAATAATAGTGCCTAATCTTAGTGTTGGTAAGAAAATTAAAGGCAGAGGTTGGAATAATAAGAGGTAAAAGAGATACACAGGTAAGCTTTTTAAACAGGGCCTCACACCTAGAAACATCAACAATTGGAAAGAACGTCATATAGTACCTGTTTGCATATTATTTTCATATACACACTTCTAATTTTCTCCTGTAAACAAACCCTGTTATATTCCTTTTAACCAATGAAGAAAGTAAGGTTCTAGAGTCGTGATTTGTCCAAGGTTTCCCAGCAAGGGGCTGAGCCAGGGCTTTGGTGACATTCTCAATGTACCAGGCTGCTTCCAACACATTGGGTAGAGAGGAGAAGAATAATGGCTATAGTGAAGAGGGAAGTCTTTGAAAAGTTACAGGAAAAATAAATGGAAATATCTCCTCCATGTGAAAGTAAATGGAATGCTTCAATGGCAACCATTGCCTAGTTCTCTTCCTGCACAATCATTTTTTCTGGGCTGTGCACTGCTCCCTACTCTTTCATTTCGGTACTCCCTGGAGTCCTGTTCTTAGTCCTCTTCTCACTGTGAAAACCATCCTGGTCACTCCCCCTACTTCTACTATTCTAGCTCGTGAGCACACCTATTTTCCAGACATTCAGTGTCCACATTTCCAACACGAATTTCAAACCTGTCCCTTAGCTATGCTCTATCCTGATAGAGGACAGACACAGGACAGCTACTCCTGTCACTGCGGTCAGAAACATGAGAACCATCCCCTCCCCCTTTTTTATGCCTAATTGGTGAGTAAAGCATGCCAAATACTCCACAAAAATAATGATTTAATCTCCCTGTTGATATTTGTTAGTTTAGGCCCTCATGTTTTTATTAGAATAATACATGATTTCCAAACTGTTCTTTACAGTCCAAGGCGTTCCTTGGAACCCCCTTAGAAGAGAAAAAAAAGCTCTGTGGGGTGTGTGTGTGTCTGAAAAGGTGTGCACATAGTACTCTGAGCTGAACACCCCATATTTCAACCCTAAATTATCTATTTTATCACTTACATAACCTAACTCTTCCCAAGCTCTTCATACATTTTCATTTCCCTATTCTGACCTCCTCCCACAATTATTTTAAAGTTGTTTACCTTGTGCTATTATATTTATGTAAACTATTTCCAAAACTCTTTGGTATAAAAAGGGGAAATACATATGTACATGAAGCCCTTTATCTGGTTTATGCCACAATACCTTTGCATACAAATCACTTCTTCCTTAAAAAAAAGAGATTTAAAAAAGAGAAACTATTACTTCTATTTAAATCTCTGTCCCTCTCACCAATTTCTGTTCATTCTCTAATCTGGGAACCTTTCTGCTCTGGCTGAAGGAACTTACAGCAAAAATTAGAAAATCTCTATTCTTCCAGACAGCACTTATCAGAATATATTAATGATTCCAATGTGTCAGTGTACTAATAAAATGTATTTTTTTCTTTTTTTTTTCAGATTTAATGTGTTTTATTGATTAAAATATTACATTTGTGCCAATTTCCCTTCCCTCTGCTCCCCTCCACCCGGTGGCCCCCCTCCCTCCAGTTGTCCCCCCCTTTTAGATTATGTCCATTAGTTGTGCATACAGTTCCTCCCAACCTCTCTCCGTCTATTCCATTCCCTCCTACCATGATCCCCAATTCCTATATCATCTCCCTCCCTCTCCCCACTCCCCCTCCCTGTTGACCTCCCCCCAATATGCTTCCCGTACCCACAGTTCCTTTTCCACTCTCGTTGCCTGTTTAGTTTGCCTTTGTTTCATCTCCCTAGCTTCTGTTTTTTAAACCAGTCCCTTTAACATCTCATATAACAGTGGTTTGGATCTAATGAACTCTTTCAGTTTTATTTTGTCCTGGAAACACTTTCTCTGTCCTTCTATTCTGAATGACAATTTCGCTGGATAGAGTATTCGTGGTTGTAGGTTTTGGATTTTCATTACTTTGAATATTTCTTGCCAGTCCCTTCTTGCCTGTAGGATCTCTCTTGAGAAGTCAGCTGATAGTCTAATTGGGACCCCTTTGTACATAATTCTTTTCTTCTCTCTTGCTGCTTTTAAGATTCTCTCTTTATCTTTAATTTTTGACATTTTGATTATAATGTGTCTTGGAGTGGTTCTCCCTGGGTCCAGTCTCTTGGGAACTCTCCTTGCTTCCTGGACCTGCAAGTCTATTCCCTTCCCCAAGTCTGGGAAGTTCTCCTTTATTATATTTTCACTCAATTTTTCAAGTTCTAATTCATCTTCCTCGCTCTCTGGCAAACCAATGATTCTTATGTTGGGCCTTTTATAGCTGTCCCAGAGGTTTCTGATCCTCTCATTGTTGCTTCCCATTTCCTCTCTCTGCATTGGTTGACTGCTTGTTCCTTCTCCATATTCCAGTTTGTTGAAATGAACTCTGGATTTTTTTTCCTCACCATCTGTCTCGTATGTGGTTTTGTTCCTTTCGTTATGAATGTTTTTCGCTTCTTTCTTATCTTTTTCCTGCTCTTTTGTGAATTCTGTAAGCCACCTGATAACAATGGCCCAGAACTGAGCCTCTGACAGGTTTCTTATCTGTTCATCTGTCAGGTTCTCTATCTGCTGCCTGGTGAGCTGTGTCACCGGGATTTCTATAGTTGCCTGCCTCATTTTGACAGATGCGTTTTGTTTTCTTGGGCCGGCTGTCCGGGGCAGTGCCTGTGTACGCGTCACAAATTAGCGACCGGCGCCTGCTTGTCCGCGACCTATTTCGCAGCCCTGTGGTGCTTTCTTTGGGGGCAGGGGTCCAAGATGGATTCACACAGTTATTCAGCTAGGAGACCGGGATCCGTCCTCCCGCCCCCCTGGGCCTCACTGTTCAAGGCGATGCGGCTGCCGCTCTCCCCAGCGCCGGAGTCGCGCACCGGCAGGGGCTTGACCGCAGCCGGGATTCCTCGCCGCCCCGCCGCTCCAGGTGCGACCGCAAACAGCGCTGCCCTCTTTAACTCTTACCTGCCCAAATGGCACCGCTGGTTTATAACTTCATATGTTGGACTTCCGTGTAGTTTTATTTTCTGGAATTTCTAGTTATCCTTTGTTTTGAAGTAGTTGTATTCCTCTCTAGTTGTAGAGGGAGACATAGCGTATCCGTCTAAGCCTCCATCTTGGCCGGAAGTCCCCAGAACCTAATAAAATGTATTAATAACTTATTCACATACTTGCCTTATTCACCAGATTAAAAAAATAAGGAAAATTTTTCTTTCTTCCTCTTTGCTTCCTCCCTTCAACAATCACTTCCTGAGATCTACTCTGTGCTAGGATAAACAGTAGGAATCAGAACAGCCCTGCTCTTGTGCATAGGGCAATGATGCCTCAGTCCCCTTCAGAGTAGGCAACTTGGGACCTCACAGTTTTCCCAGCATCTCTTCCACTGTTTAAAACACTCTGCAAAATCTTTTGTTGGAATTGCCATCAGATGCCCTGTCATATCTTCCCGAATCTCATCGATGGTCTGAAATCTTATTTCCTTTCAAAGGTAATTTTAGTTTGGGGAAAGGCAGAAGTCACAGGGCACAAAATCTGGGTTGGAGGGGGCTGAGTCACCTGAGTGATATGATGTTTCACCAAAAAACTGTACAAGATGTGATGCATGAGCAGGCGCGTTGTCGTGATAAAGCCGCCAATCACCTGTTGCCCCTATCTATGGCCATTTCCATTGTGTTGCATCTCTTAACTGATGAACATTGAGGCTGTACTTCTTATTAATTGTTTGGCCGGGAGGAGCGTACTTGTGAAAGACAACATCTTCCTGATCAAAAAACACAGTTAACATGGTCTTGATCTTGCTGTAACTTTGCTGTGCCTCCTTCGGGCATGGAGACAACTGGGCCTTCATTTCCGGATCGCTGCCATAGACCCACGATTCATCTCGTTATGACCTTCTTGAGGAAATCTGGTTCATTGGTAGCAGTTTGAATCAAGTTATTAGCAACTACTGCAAGATGTCCCTTCTGGTCTGGTAGCAGAAGCTGTGGAAACAAATTTTGCCACTACATATTTCATGCCAAGATCCTGCATCAAAATCTCAGTCAGACACAGTAGTTTTTGGAATCCCCAGATCAGCTTCTATGAAGTTCTCGACTGTCAGTCGCTGACCTTTGTTAATTGCAGCCTGTACACGGTCAACATTCTCAGGTGTTCTACTTGTAACAGGCCTTCCAGAACATGGATCCCTTTCAACAGATTCGCAACCATCTTTGAAGCATTTGTGCCACACTTTTATTTGTGCTACACTCATTGCATAGGCCCCAAAAGCCTTCTGAATCATCTCAATAGTTGTCATGGAGCAATATTCAAGCTTAACGCAAAATTCGATACAGATTCATTGCTCTACTCTCTCAGTCATTTTGAATGCAATAGCCACACAGTACATATGCTCACTGAATTGTGAAGTCATCACTGTTCACACATGCGCATACCTGTCCACTCTCCTTGGCTACCACGTTATATCAATGTCACGCAAACTTCTCATTTATTAACAAGGGCTAGACTTTTTCTTATTCAATTTTACTGAAGCTGATTAGTGACAGACTCGGTTCCCACACTGTCCCACCTCCCCCTGCCTGCTTGCAGCTGCCTGGGAGTTTCCCATGATAGTGGGGTACATCAACCTGAGCTCTGTTCGGCCTTGATCAGCCCCTAGACTCGCACCTGCACAATAACGACTGAATTCAATAGTTTCTTTTTTCTTCCCCCTATAAAACAGCCCCTCCTTCCCTAGGACCCCGGAGTCCGGCCATTCGTGGCACAGCTTCCTCCCCGCTTGCTAATTTCCCTCAATAAACTCCTTTTCTTGGTTCTCTGAGCAACACCGTTCTTACAATTAGTTAACTACTGCAAATGATCTGCTAAACTTTTCTCATTAATAGCCTTAGATGGCATATTAAGGAGCCCCCTGTGAAACAAATCTAACTGATAACAATTATTTTTAAGAAAACAGTCATTGTAAAACTCTCCTATGGGGATATGGCAAGTGAAGAATTCGTTATTCAAAAAAATCTACTAAAAGTCAAAGAGAACAGCTAGAGTCTGTACAAAATGTGGCATTTGAACCACTATGTAGCCACCTCCTCCTTCTCCCATCCAGCTCAGGATGATAGGAACTCCAGAAAGCCAAGAATGCAGGGTCACCTCTTCCCCTCAGCTCCCAGCCAAGGGCGACAGTATCTTCTCTGGAGGGGCAGACCACAAGAATTTCTCATCTGCCCCAGGCATGTGTTGCCAAGGTTAAATTCCAAGCCAATGAGAAGAAAAGGTGAGGGGCTACCTTCTTCACCCCCCCTTAGGGTAAAAGCTCTTAGACATGGCCCATTAATAGTCCACCCCTGATCACACCCTAGCTAATTTGTACGGCAAAGGTTCCAGGAGAAGCATGTCGAGAAGACCAGAGAGGCTACCATCCCAACCCAGAAGCCTTCTCCCAAAGTAGGAGTGTCACTCAGAGAGGAATACCTCTGTTACCCACCCCAGGTCAAGGCTGTTGCTCAGTAATTTTTGCCTGGAGAGAAACAGGATGTAAAACAGAGCTCCCAAATAAGTGAATTTATTTGAAACAGAGTATAACAAAGTTAAAGCCTAAGGGTACTTAAAACAGCAAATTTTGGTGGAAAGCAATTAGGCGGAAGCTGGCTTTGAAAGAGATACAAGCTAAACCAAAGGTCATGTTGTTTGCCAGAGACAACTAGGGAAAGAGACAGCTAAGAGGCCTTCTGGCATCAGAACAAACCACAACCATTACCCCAATACTATCTCTTCAAGGGAGCCAGGATTTAATTGGATCAGGATCTACTTCAAACACATCAAAGTAAAAATGCTTTATCAGTAACATGAAATGTGAAAAACAATGCTATCAAAATGAAAAGCATTTGTGCTTCAAGGAATACATCAAGAAAGTGAAGCAAACCCACTTAATGGACAAAGAATGTGAATGAACATTACTTCAAAGAAGATATACAAATGACCATTAAGCACACAAAAAAGATGCTCAACATCATTTGTCATGATGGAAGTATGGATTAAAGCCACAATGATGTACCACTGCACACCCACCAGGATGGCTATAATCAAGAAAAGAGAAAATAGCAAGTGTTGGTGTGGATGTGAAGAGACTGGAAACCTCATTCCTGTTAGAGGGACTGTAAAACGGCACAGTCACTTTGAAAATCAGTCTGAAAGTTTCTCAAATAGTTACCACAGTTATCATATGATCCAGAAATTCTACTCCGAGACATATACCCCCCAAAATGAAAACTTATACTTAAATGTTGATAGCAGCATTAAAGCCATTTAAACCCAAAAAGTAGAAATAATCCAAATGTTGTTGAATGGATAAACTGTGGTATATTCATAAAATGAAATATTACTTGGCAATAAGAAAGGATACATGCAACATCAGTGAACTTCGAAAACATTATGCTAAATAAAAGAAACCAATCACAAAAGACCAAATATACATATATTATATCATTCATGTGAAATGTCCAGTGTAGGCAACTATAGAGATAGAAAGTATATTAGTAGGAGTTGCCCGAGTATGCAGAGGTTAAGGGCGACAGGCAAAAGATATGTGGCTTCTTTTTAAGGTAATAAAAATGTCCTAGAATTGATTGTGGTGATAATTGCACAACTCCGTGAATATATTAAGAACTGCTGAACTGTATACTTTAAATGGATGAATTATATGGTATGCAAATTATATCTCAATAAAGGTGTAACAAGAAGTTTATATATAAATAAAACTAAGTTAAAACTTTTTTTAAGAATTTTATTTTGGAAACATAACAAGGAGTATAATTAAGCATGAAATAATTTCATTCTTGATAATAGGTACACATTACAAAAATGTGAAGTAAACCAGTTAGTACCCCAACTCTTTTAAAGGAGTTATATTTATTGAAATTAACTTTTATTCTTTTGCAAAGATATAACCTTTAAATCTGAATATTGTCATGATATGATTCAGAAGTCAACATACATAAAATCAGTTGTATTCATCTTTGTTAAAGAACTGTACAAAGCTATTAACATAAAACATGAAAGCATGCTTTAGGAAATATTTCAAACTATAAGGTTGGAATGCATGTTTCTTTCTGATATTATTATTCCACTAAATACAACAGTCAGATATTTGTACTGAGCTGCACATAGGATTATATATGCCAAGATTAAAATATTGCAAATTCTTAGAAACTCATAAACTGAAATGATTCAAAGATGCCTTTATGCTAATCCAGCAAATCTTGTTCTACAATGCCCTTTTTATTATTAAAAACAAGTTTAGTGTTTAGAAATCTTGGTGGAAGAAACATAGTTGAATCAAATATATTCTTTTGCAATTTTCACATCTAATTATTTAAACTGTTAGCTCTATACATTCAAAAACTTAATAATGAGCTATTGTTTCAATAGGAAATTGTTCAATTTACTTACAACTTTTCAGAGCTTTAATTTTAATACGTATTGGCATGTAAAACTATTAGCAAATAGCAGCATATTGGGATCTAAAACTATTAACAAATAACAAAAACTATTTATTTTAAAAATTGGACAAAGACAGAATATACTGAGGTATAAATCAGGAAGTAGTTATTGGCTTTATAGAAGGTCCTTAAATATAAAGAATTCAGAACATATTTCCTTTAAATATTCATGCATTTAAAATAAAAATACCAAAAAATTCAAATGACATATGACTTTTAGAAACCCAATCAATTTTACAAAGAGAAATACTAATTTTACCCAAAAAGAGACATCAAAATGTTTTAACAGTTCAAAAGAAAAAGGTCCAAAACAGTTTTTCAAAAACAAAAGTTTAATCAGATGGTTATTTACTGGACCCTTCAAGAAATTCACAATTTTTAAAACATGTCTTTCAGCCCTAACTTGTAATATTTTGATCTCCATTTCTGCTTTTCTTTTAATCATTCTGGACTACGTGGAAGGGTGCCACAACATTGAGGCTATCAGTGATTTGAGTTAATATGCTGTCTGTTTGCATAAAGTAATAAAGAAGTAAGTTCTCAAGTACAACTAGGCTGTAAAACCGACCAATAAAGCACCAAGATTACAGATGCCAAAGGATAGAAAAAATATAAACTAGCGCATACCTTATCACATACCTCATCGGGTAAGTTTTAGTTGTTGGATTGTTTGGCATTTGGGAACTAAATAAGTAAATTTAGCAAGCTAGAAATCCTATTGCTACCATAACAAAGATCTGCTTATTACTAAAAATAGTATAGTGAGGACTCTCTTGTGTTTATCCATGAGGAATAAGTTACCGTGATTTTCTTATGAAAAAGAAAGAAATGGATAATACTTTTGGAAAATAAAAAGTCAACTTTGAAATGAAGACGTTTAAGGCACTTATTTCAATGGTTTTGCAACATCAAGGGCAAAGTATGTTCTGTATTTCTTCAAGAAATTCCTTCCACACAAAAACTAAAAAGTTGCTCCTTACGTAGAGCCTATCATCAAAGCTAGCAACTTGTCAGTTACCCAAGTAGAATTACTTGCAGACTTCGTAATAATGTTACTCTACAAATAAGTTAATTAAGTGCTCCTCAAAGTTTTCTAGTACTATTGTTTTAACTACAGTTAAAATAGAAACAAATAATATTATCGCTCATATCTAGTATTATTTCTATATTAAAGCTCACATTTTCCTTTTCAAATGATGCTAATGAAAAATTCATTATTTAGAAAATCCAATTTAAAGTTTTTCCAAATCTATTTTATTTAAGCAATAAGTTGACAGAAGCAAAAGCAACTAATATGTCAAAAACAAAAATAAAACAACAAAAAACACAAAACAAATTAATAATTCAGCATCTTTGATCATAATGTAAATCAATAAAAATCAATTAAATATTTCATGCTAGATAGAAAATAGGCTGTTCTATTTCCCTTTCAAAATATGCAAGCTGACTTTTAGCTCATAATGGTTACATGCGCTAATCCTAAGTATTGCCATTAACTATTCACTATGTACTCAGGTAACTATGGTAATATTTTCATAAGGCTTGAAGCTCACTATTAGTGACTTACTATTAAGGTGTACAGAGAACCTGAAATATCCTACCTACACCTATCTTAATATACTTGTTAAAAATTACATAAAAGCATGAAATGAGAACCAATAAAACTATTGCACCAGATATATGACACAGCCATCACACAAGTTTTAAGCTCCAAAAGCGCAAAGCGACCTAGAGCTAGTCTAAGAATAAATGTGCTTTTGCTCTTTCAAAATATATTACAGAAAATAAAGATAATAGAAAGATGCTCCCTTCTAATGTAGAGTAGTGAAGCTGCACTTTTTACAGCACTCTAAAAAGTGAAAATTTTAAAAACCTTTCACTAAACATATAGTGTATATATAAAACTAAACATGCATTCCATCTTATTAAGATGACATATTTATCCTGAATCTCTTTACAAAGCCAAATAAATCATTTTATATTTAATAAATGATTAAAAATATGAAAACATTTAACTTAAGGAACAGAGCATTTAGATTGTGAAACTGGGCTGTGAATTTTATTATAATTTCATTTTGTTCTTTATGTTAAAGACTATCAGTTTCATAAATAGCATTTTTGTTTTATAATAAATATATCTGTATGTAGAGGTATGTTTAACATCTGCACATATCTCCAGAAACTGTTGCTCATTTTAGTGTACATATTTTTATTGTGATAAAGATGTTTTTACCTAAGATTTCAGTAGAAAATATGTGAATAGATTGTATACTTCATATCGATACTTTTTATTTTTTATTTTATTTTTTTAACGTTTTTTATTGATTATATTGTTACAACAGTTCCAATTTTCTCCCCTTTGCTCCCCTCCACCCAGCATCTCCCTCCCCCAGCAATCCCCCCCCCAAGTCCATACCCCTGGTTCATAAAAAATAGCTATCCCCCCTCTCTCAAATATTAAGACCCTTTGTAATCTTGTAAAGGATAATGGGCGAAGGTCTCAAGCTCCTCTAGCTGCTTCAAGCTGGACATGGTCGTCGTCCTACCTACCCTTGGGTCCAGAAAACCCTAATAAGAGTGGGGGTGTGGAGGGGAGGGTGGCCTTCCCACATGGGGAAGGATCGTGCAGACTCCAGGTCAGTTGGCTGTCTCCAGTCAACGGGCGTCCTTGGTTTAACAGGATGGCATCTTGTTGTGTTCTGGGGGCAACAGATTTGGCGAAAAGGGTTAAAAGACATCATTCAATCCATAACTACTAGATGACAAAAGGCAGGGATTAATTTTTCAATGTTCCATATTAGGAGAAAGAAAAAAAAAGGGGGGGGGGCTTCTTTGTAGGAAGGTGTGCTAGGCACATCTCACCTGTCCAAAACCCTTTTGCCCATTATACTTAGTTTGGGCTGAGGGAAATAGTTTAGGTTTTCCCCCTCTCAGACCTCTGGGCCTTTTCTGTCCAAGCCATTAGGATAGAAAAGAGAAACCAGTTTTAAAGTGAAGCCCACAGACAACCCCATTCTTCACCAACCCAGCCATTTAGTTCAGCCAAACCGTTGAGTCTCAGGAGGCAGCGCTGCAGAGAGGATTAAGTGAGGCTTATGCATACAGACAATCACTCAGGTAATGCGATCATAGGCTTATCATATCCATACTTTTTAAAAACCTGAACATTCTTCTAAATGTCTGTTTTAAAAAATATATAGGTAACAAGAGTTACTGTTTTATCGAGATTAAAATGGTATCAAATTTATGAGCATAAGTAACAACAGTTAACCACTTAATAGTCATAAAATAATAAAATGCAATATAATGCACTTTATATTACTAAGAAAGTGCTCACTTATATAAGCAGTAGACAATGAGAGCAGTATCATGGAAAATCTGGATATATCCTTATATATATCCTTAAAAATCACTTTCTTTTATATCATTTCCATTTTAATTTAAATGCCACATGTTTCCATCTAACATTTAAATTAGTTTTTATTATAACATTTCAGTTCTATTATAAACCATAAAATACCTTTAGAAACTGCCTTGAGGGTAAGAATAAGTGTCTCCTATATAATTATATCACATTAAGTATATATTACGTGTTATGTTTGAGAAATATATCTGAGACCTTGAACATATTCAAATTCAAGATCAACGTTATGATAACATGAAGATTTATACAGAAATTTTTATAAGAGTTTTAGAAAGTGAAATTTTTAAAGACCATGTAACAACAAAAAATTACTTGGCTAGAATATTGCAGAGTGGTGAGATTTAACATTTTACCATAGGACATTAAGGCTTAATCTTCTATTCTCCACAGAACTCTGGATCCAGTTAACTGCAGAAGCGGAAAAGCAGCAGCAACACTTCAAATGTCCATCCATACTCTAATTTCAAAAAAAATCACATTTTATTTCAGATGGTAAGTCTTTGAAATGAGGGCTCTGCTATTTTCAAGACTGAAAGGATATCACAGTGTTGATTTTATATACAAAGTAGGATCTGTTCCAGTATACTCTAGTGAAATAATTCACATACGGAGAATAGTTAATTTTGACCTCATGACAAAATCGCCCATATTTTGAGTAGGTTAACTTGTCATCCTCTTCGCAAACCACCTATCAAAAGATATGAAGTATAATATTAAAAAGCTTATAGGAGAAATGCAGTCAATGTATAAATGACTATGTTTATGTGGAAATATATTAAGCTAAACCTGGACTATCTCACATTGCTTAGCAAACATGTCATGCTATTTAGCAAATAGAACTTATCGTGAGAGACTCACCATATATACTAGACTTCTGAGCATCCCACTGAGATTGAGAAACTAGTGTAAAGTGTTTCCAATTTTAAAAAGATTTAATCCTAAAATTTAGAAGGCTATGTCTCCATAGTCCATTATCATTCCTCTTAGGAACTTTATCACAGAACCTACCAAGGCTGAGAAATAAATATCCAGGGTGGGGCAAAAGTAGGTTTGCAGTTGTTCATATGGAAAAGGATACAATTAATAATATAAGAATAAACACTGTTTCATGTAATCACAAATGTAAACCTACTTCGCCCCACCTTGTATTAGCCCCACCTTGTATTATATTCTTAATGTATATTCAAACACTTCTCCTGGTGTAGAACTGATTTATAATTATTTAGTAAGCAAGTAAATTTTTGTGACTTATCCAGTGCAAACCTTTACATTCTCACCTTAATGATGTTAAGGTAGCTTAGCTAGATTGAAGGATTTTCTATAAAACACCAAATGTTATTCTAATGCCTAAGAAAGATGTCAGAGAGCCAACTTTAATAAGAGTAAAAGAATAGATTAGCTTTAAGTCTGTGCCCGGCATTATATGAAAGTAACCGGATCTTCAAAATGGAACAAAAAGGTAGCCAAAAGCAGATTATAAAAAGGTTCTAGATAACAGATACCAATACAGCAGCAATTTCTTTTTGTTAAGCTCTTTTTAAAAAATCGTCATCCAAGAATATGTTTATTGATTTGACAGAGAGAGAGAGAGAGGGAGAAAGAAACATTGATTGGTTGACTCTCATACGCTCTCCCCTATAATCTAGGTATGTGCCCTGACTAGGAATTGAACCCACAACCTTTCGGTGCATGGAACGATGCTCTAACTGAGCATGTGGCCAGGTCCTTGTAATGTTTAGTAAAACTCCATTTTGTCACCACTTAAGCCAAAGATCACAGACATCAAGTATCAACAGAGAAAATTCAAAATACATGCAGCAGAAAACAGTAAGTTTATAATACAAGTTTATGGGATCACGAAGAAAGAAAAAGGTGAAAATCATAAAAACTAGTTTCACAGCTCCAAAATAGTCTGGGACAATAAGACAAAGAGCTGATTATTTAGGAAGAAACAAAAAAACAAAAAAAAATTTGGTTGCAACCTGAATAGAATATGCACTTCAACCTAGAATGACCTAATAACTTTTCCTAAAGTCCTCCACCCTCACCTTTCCCAGGAGTAAAGGTATGCATTCCACACAACACTCTCCCCTGCCAGTCTTCTCAGCTGCTAGACATACAGTATACACTGCAGGCTGAGAGGTAAGACAGTTTGGTAAAATAGCTGAAATTAATGAAAAATTAAGATACAGCTAAGTCCTACTGACTAAAGTGGCTCAGAATACACTAACTGTTGGGGATGATAGGGACTCAATGTAAAAACTGTTATAATTTAGTAAGCAATTTTTCTAGATATGTATTAAATTACAACGAATTTCTCAATATAACACAACATTGTAACCAACTAGTATTATTTTGTATTGGTTTCCGGTGCACAGCATATACTTTACAAAGTGTTCCCCCTGATATTTCCAGTGCCCACATGGCACCACACATATTACTGACAATATTCCCTATGCTGTACTTTACAGTCCCGGCCATCTTTTGTTAATAAATGTTGAACATATGTACGTATAGGTAATTAATAAAAAAAATCATGTATTTGTAAAAAAATATTTTTGGAAAGATACCCAACTTTTCTTTTGTATATTGAAAAATTACTTCAAAATACTTTGTTAAGTTCTTCCCATTGTTATATAACTTTTAATTATATTCTTAGTTGAGTTCCAAAAATAAAATTTGAAGATCACAAGTTTAAACAAAGTAATTTTTCTCAAAAAGATTTAACTTTTCAAATGGTTACTTACATGGCCATTTGCAATGTCTAATAAATCTTTAACCCTACAGCCTCTCATGGTTCCCACCTCATTGCAGATAGCATCCTCTATAATTAGGTAATTAGCTTTGTAAGATGTCAGTATTTTATAAATATCCTCAGCTGATCGCTTTGAATAGATTTGATAGATCTGAAAGAATATAATTAAAACAGTTATTTTAAAAGACATTTAAAACTTTTATTAATCAAAATTATACATTGAGCATCTAACATGTTCGATATTTACTAAGTCTTGATTCCTGCAATTAGCCATTTGTATATCTTCCTTGGAGAAATGTACACTCAAGTATTTTGCCCATTTTTCCCCTAGCTTTATTGAGATATAAATAACATATAACAGGAGGGTGGAAGATGGTATAAAAAGGATAAACAGTAGTGGAAAAAATACAATAAAAAATAAACTATTAAAAAACATACAACATTGTGTGAGTTTAAAATGTACAAGGTGCTAATTTAATACATTTAAATATGGCAAAATAATTCCCACCATAATGTTAGCTAACACCTCTATCATGTCACATAATTACCACTTATTTTTTTGTGGTGAGAACATTTAAAACCTACTCCCTTAGCAACTTTCAAGTATATAATACAGCATTAATAACTATTATTGCCATTTTGTACATTAGATCCCCAGAACTTATTCATCTCACAACTGGGAGTTTATACCCGTTCATCAACACTTTCCAATTCCCCATCCTCCAGACCCTGGTAAGCACTGCTACATGTTTCTGTGACTTGGGCTTTTTAAAACTCAATATATAGGTGATATCATACAGTATTTGTCTTTCTCTATCTGACTTATTTCACTTCACATAATGTCCTCAGATTCATCCCTGTTTTTGCAAATGACCTTTGCCCATTTTTAAATTGATTTGTCTTTTTTTTTTTTTTTAATTATTTATTTAATTTTAGAGAGAAGGGAAGGGAGGGAAAAAGAGAAAGAGAGAAACATCAATGTGGGGTTATGTTTTGCACACCCCCAACTGGGGACCTGGCCCGCAACCCAGGCATGTGCCCTGACTGGGAATTGAACTGGTGACCCCTTTGATTCGCAGGCCAGGGCTCAATCCACTGAGGCACATCAACCAGGGCTGATTTATCTTTTTATTATCGAGATGTAATAGTTCCTTAAATCTTTTTTATTACCATGTATCAGAGATATTTAATGCTCATTTTATACATGAAATAAAGTCGGCAAGGTTAAAAATGATTCAACCATTGTAACAAAATGCTAAATGAGCCAATGATACTTAATACTCAAGCTTTGATTCCATGGCATTTTTCATAACATATTTTCTTATCTTATTAGATAATGACTCCAGATATTGCCAAATGTCCCCTAGGGGCATAACTGTCCCAGGTTTGAGAATCACTGCCATAGGCAATCATTAAAAAATCCATCACATGTCATGAATTATAGATACTGTTAATTCAAATGATACGGTCTCTCATTTATGGAGTTCAGTTTGAATTTCAGTTTAACGACAAATTTATCCAGTATGTGCTATGTACCAGACACCAGAGAGAAAGACAAAGGTTTGAAAAACATGGTTCCTATTCTCAAAGCCAAGTCATATAAAGCTTAAAACTCTAAAATATTTTAATTTAATTAACATCTAATTAAAACTCTGACCTAATTACGACAGATGCTACAATTCTATTACACCACAAAGTGATGTCAGAACTGGCTGGTTCAAATCCACAAAAAATAAAGTTCCGGAATATGCTGAATATATTCTGTCTAAGCCACACTACATTTTCACAGTGCAGCAAATACTAATTAAAGGCAGCTGTTGTCTCTCTGGTAAATTACTCTCAGGTAGATCTCCCCGTCTCTGATTTTCTCCACCTTCAATCTGTTCTCTCTGCTATGACCATAATGAACGCTCTAAAACAGATCTAAGCATTCAATTCCCAGGCTTATTAAAGATTTCTGATAGCTTCCAAATACTTCAAGGGTAAGTCTAAACACTTTAGCATGACATTTCAGGCCCTTCGGAATTTGTCCTCTATTTTCTAGTTCATGACCATACAAATTTCATGGCTCATGTTACTTTTTCAGACTTGAGTCATATGTATTTTTTTTCCCCAAAGAAGTTTCTACTCATCCTTTGAAGCCCAGATTAAGAAAATGTCCTCTATAAAGACTTGGATTTTTGTAGACAGAATTGATTGCTACTGCTTCTGAACTCCTCTTTGTACTTTGTGTGTTTATGTGTGCTCATGTATGTACACATACAATTACAATTTAATAGTATAACATGATAATAGCTAACATTTAAATTTTACAATGTTTCAGGCAAAGTGCAGCATCTCATTTAATTTTCATAACTAGGAAGTGAGAACTATTATTTCTAGATTCAGTTACTTGCTCAAAATTAAAGAAATTGAAGAAGACACAAATAAATGGAAAGATATTCTGTGCTAATGGATTGCAAGGATTAATACTGTTTAAATTTCCATACCCAAAGCAATCTATAGATTCAATGTAATCCCTACCAAGACTGCAATGGAATTTTTTTGGAACTAGAACAAATAATTCTAAAATTTATATGGAAACACAAAAAAAACCCCAAATAGCCAAAATATTTATTTACTTACTTATTTTTATTTTATTTTTAGAGAGAGAGAGAGAGAAACACTTGTTCCACTTATCCATGCATTCATTGGCTGATTCTTGCATGTGCCCTGATGGGAGACAGAACCTGCAACTTTGGTGTATCCATATGACAGTCCAACCACCTGAGCTACCTGGCCAGGGCACCAAAACAATCTTGAGGAAGAACAACGAAGTTGATTTCAAAGTATACTACTAAACAATAGTAATCAATTAGTCTGGTGGTGGAATAAAAACGAACTCACAGATCAATGGAATAGGATAGAGCTCAGAAATAAACCCACACATATATAGACAACTAATTTACAACAAAGGGGTCAAGAATATACAATAGAGCTCTCTCCCCACAAGATGGCCAGACCAGTAGTACCAGCAAGTGTTCCTCCTGCCACTGTAGCCCCGCGCTGCAGCCCGCATCTCAGCCCCATACCCAGCCCAACCTCACCTTCGGCATTGGTCCCAGATCCAATTCCAGCTCTAGTCTCATCCCCAGGCCCAGTGGCAGCAGTGGCTATGACTGTGGCTCTGGACCAGACCCTGGCCTTAGCACGAGCCCTAGGGCAAGCCTCAGCTCAGCCACACGCTGATCTTACTCTATCAGGCCCCTTCCCTACAGGCCCTGTGGTCTGGCTGCACCTGGTCATTTTGGCCTCCATCATGGACAATTATGAGCAACACACTGAGGCCACTATCCAAGATAATCAGGATCAAGCTGGGAACCACTGGCAAGCACTCAGTGGAAGTTATCAATGGTTTTTCAATGCCACACAATGAGTCAGAAGATGAGGTGGATGTTGATATGGAATTTGCTAAAAACATGTATGAACCGCACAAGAAATTCTCTCCAAAAGAGCTCATCCTGAGCTGGAAAGCTACAAGCCATGACGTCACAGAGCACTCTGTACTGATGCATGAGTACTAGAGTTGGGAAGCCACCAACCCCATTCACCTCACTGTGCCTCCAGAATGGTCACATTAGCATTCAATGGGTGTTCCTAGCAGGACCGTGGGGGCAATGTTCATACTTCTGACAGTGAAATGTATATACCATGACACTGAACACACTGGAGTTGACCTGATCATGATGACCATTTGAGTCCTAACCAGGTGACTGGACTCTCAAGTGACTTGCAACGAGCAGCAGGGTCATGGGCTCACGTCCAGGACGCCCTAAGCACAGAGTTGAAGTACACAGAAGTCGTACAGTCTGGAAAGGTATCAGCTGACAATACTGTGGGCCACTTCTTGATGAGTCTGGTTAACCAAGTACAAGATAGTTTCCAATGACTTCGAGACCATTCTTAATAGCAACATCAATGATCTGCTGCTGATCACCTTCCTAGCCAATCTCACATAGTCACAGATGAGAAACTTGTAAACCTGTGAATGGGCCCCAAGAAGCACTCCCATTCTGGCCCCAACTTGAGCATTCAGAACAGAGTGAAATGGAAATGGCTTCTTGTGGTTTGAGTCACACTGAGTGAGTCAACTGCTTGTACCTAAATAAGCATGGCTTACCTTCTGTAAATTAAAAAAAAAAAAAAAGAATATACAATGGGGAAAGGACAATCTTTTCAATATATGGTGTGGGAAAAACTGAACAGCCACATGCAAAAGAATGAGACTAGACCACTATCTTCTACCATACACAAAAATGAACTCAAAATGGGTTAAAAACTTGAATATAAGACCTAAAACCATACAATTCCTGTAAGAAAACATAGGTGGTAAGCTCCTTGACATTGTTCTTGGCAATGTTTTTTGGGATCTGACTCTGAAGGCAAGGGAAACAAAAGCAAAAATAAACAAATGGAACTACATCAAACTTAAAAGCTTCTGCAGAGAAATAAAAGAATCAACAAAACAAAAAAATCACTGGATGAGACGAAATATTTGTAAATAATACAACCAATAAGGGCTTAATATCCAAAATACATAAAGAACTCATACAACTCAACATCAACAAAAAACAACTTGATTAAAAAGTGGCCAGTGGATCTGAATAGATATTTTTCCAAAGAAGATATACAGATGGGCAACATGAAAAGATGATGCTCAATGTCACTAATCATCAAGGAAATGCATGTTAAAACCACAATGTGCCTGGCTGCTATGGCTCAGTGGATTGAGCACCAGCCTGCGAACCAAAGGGTTACCGGTTCCATTCCAAGTCAGGGTACATGTCTGGGTTGCGGGCCAGGTCTCCTACTGAGGGCACGGAAGAAGCAACCACACATTGATGTTTCTCTCCCTCTCTTTCTCCCTTCCTTCCCCTCTCTTTAAAAAAGATAAATAAATAAAATCTTAAAAAAGAAAAGAAAAACCACAATGTGGTATCACCTCACATCTGTCAGAATGGCTATCACCAAAAATGGAAGAAATAATGTGTTGGTAAACATGTACAGAAATGAAAACCCTCATGCACTGTTGGTGGAATTGTAAATTGGTGCAGTCACTATGGAAAACAGCATGGAGATTCCTCAAAAAATAAAAAATAGAACTACCATACAATCCAGCAAATCCACTTCTGGATATTTATTTGAAGAAAATGAAAATGCTAATTTGAAAAGATATTTGCACCCTCATGTTCATTAAAGCATTACTTACAACAGCCAAGATATGGCAAAAACCTAAATGTCAGTCAATACATAAACAGCTAAAGAAAATGTGGTATGTATATACAATGAAATATTATTCAGCCACAAAAAAGAATGAAATCTTGCCTTTGTGACAGCATGGATGGACCTTAAAGCATTATACTAAGTGAAATAAGTCAGATGGAGAAAGACAAATGCCATATAATTTCACTTATATGTGCAATGTAAAACAAACAAACAACACACACAAACACAGAGGACAGATGATGGTTGGTGGGCAGGTGGGTGAAGGGAGTCAAAGGTACTAATTTTCAGTTATATAATAAATAGGGCATGGGGATGTAATGTACAGAATGGTGACTATAATTAATAATACTGTTCTACATATTTGAAAGTTGCTATGAAAGTAGATCTTATAAGTTCTCATCACAAGAAAAAAAATTTTTTTACCTATGTATGGTGACAGATTTTAACTAAACTCATTGTGGTGATCATTTTACAATACATACAAATATCAAATCATTATATTATACACCTGAAACAAATATAATGCTATATGCCAATTATGCCTCAATTTTTCTTAAAAAGCCATTGTGGAAATCCCCCTTTTCCAAAGAAAGAAACTTGCTCAAAATAACAAAGCCAGTACGTGGCAGAGATAGCATTTGGGTTCAGATACTCTAATTTCGGAGTCTGCATTCTTAGAATCTAACCTCATATTATGTCTAAATTCTATGCTGCTATATTTCCTCTTTAGCTTAAAGTATTCTTAAAAACTATGTGAACTTCTCTCAAACTGAAAAACAGGGTATTTGAAACTCAGGTTTATTTAGTCATTGTTTCCACATATAAATTTACCATTTAAATCCATACCAAACACTCAAAGTAGTATGTTCTCTGAAAATTAACTAAGTAGATACCATTCTAATATTATACTAAATATAAAAGCCCATACTGGAAGAGAAATCACAGTGTAATAGAATTTTAGCTTAGAAATACATTAAGTAACAGTGTTCCTTCAATAATTTTTCTCTTTGTGAAATATTACACATTAGTTCCCTTGAAACTTTATGGAAAATTAAATGTTTCTCCAACCTAACATACCTATACTGTTCACAAAACCTTTAATATTTTAATTTTGGCTCTCCTCTTGCATAATTGTATTAGGCAGCCTTTAAAAAACGAAAGCTAGCCCTGGTGAGTGTGGCTCAGTGGATTGAGTGCCAGCCTGTGAACCAAAGGTTCACTGGTTTGGTTCCTCATCAGGCACACGCCAAGATTGGGGCCGGGCCCCCCGTTGGGGGCATGTGAGAAGCAACAGATTGATGTGTCTTTTGCACATTGACGTTTCTCTCCATCTCTTTCTCCCTCCCTTCCCCTCTCTCTAAAAGTAAAATAAAATAAAAAAATCTTTAAAAAACTAAAGCTAATTAACCCTTCTACGATTATTCTGATTTTCCTAGCTAATCAGGAACCTATGCATCATTACAAAACTATACTAAAATATTGATGTTAAAAAAGATCCACATGTAGAATCTAAAATGTCTTCCATTTTCTTTTTTTAAAAAGATTTTTATTTATTATTTTTAGAGAGAGGCAAAGGGAGGGAGAAACATGGATTGGCCCATGCCCTCAGCCTGGTCTGCAACCCACCTAGGCATGTGCCCTGACTGGGAATCGAAAAGGCGGCCTTTGGCTTTGCGGGACGATGCCCAAACCATTGAGCCACACCAGTCAGAGCATAAAATGCCTTACATTTTCATTTCTCTTGAGAAGATCATCATCATTGTAAAGAGGCAAGCTTGTTACCATCCATCCAGTGCATAATTTGATTGCACCCATTAACTGTGGACTCCCTGCAAACACAGCTGCAATTGGAGCTTGCCTTCTGCAAAGAAGCATAGAGATTTAGACACTAGAAAGGTAAACAGACTATTTAGATCATACATCTATATCCACTCTGAAATACCAAGCAACTCTATAACGTATTATATCCTTAAGTTTCAATGTCAGCTTTCATTTCATTTCACTTATAGATTCATTCAAAACAGTTGAGCACCTATTATGTACCAGGAATGATTCTGAGAGCTGAAGATACAGAAATTTTTAAAGGGGGAATGGAGACAAGATCCTTGTTTGAAGACAATAAACATCTAACTTAGGTGGTAATAATGCTATTAAAAAGCAACACAGGGTAATGGGATATAGTGACAGGAATATACCATTTTATACAGTATGATCAATTCAATGGTAATACTGTAAATTCTCAAACATATTTTTTTGCAAATATTGACCACCACAATTAAACTCCTTCCAGATCCACCTATCCTCCTGCTCCTTCCCTGCCTTTACACTGTATCTGCCTCCAGATAACACATACTGGACTTCTCCACCCTGAACCATGATTCAACATCCCAGATAGATGCCACTTGCAAGACTAGGAAACCCAGAAACAGGTCCCAAAGGTCTACCCTATTGCCTTCATTTATGTATTCACTCCCTATACTCAGCATCTACCCACTATATGTTAGAGATAGTGCCAAGCTCTGGAAATAAAGAGATGGCACATAGCCATTGTCCTCCAGGTGCACCTACTAATGGGGAAACAAACATAAAACTGAATAATTACACAACAGTAACATAAATGTCCACCTGTCTGATGTAAAATGTCCTATATTCAGGCCTTGGCTGTTTTTTAAAATATGTATTATGATAAATCACACAGATAGATGTAACTGCCTCTTTGTTAATGACAACACAAAGATAGTCAGTGTTCCACAATGGTAAATACAATTCATAAATAGTATTAATGGGAAATAGTTAAGGGTGATCTAAAGGAAACAAATTTTATATATACAAGGGGTGTCATTACAGTATAAGGCCTTATAATAAGACCTATTCTCATTTCTATATACCTGTCTATAAACATATCCCTCATTTCTAGAAACATTTTTGATCCCCCACCACAACCCATTTCCTGATCTTTTTTGATAGTGTTTCCTTTCTTTTCATGTTTCAGTTTCTTCTTCTATGTGTTCAGTAATTTTCAACATAGTTATTTCAGTCTCTATCCATGGTATAGACTGGTTGCAAAATGGCTGCAATGATTCTTCTCCCTATGGCTATTCTTTAGGAGGAAACTCTGGTCTTGGCCATGTGACTTGCTGTGGCCAACAAACATAATATGAGCAGAGACAAAACATGCTTGACATTTAGACTTGCCCTCTCTTGCCGCTCTTGGAATCTCCACAACTACTGCTTTGCAAATGAGCCTGGGCTAACATGGGCTGGATGATGAGAGGCACATGGCCAAGCCAATTCTATCTCCATCCCCTCAGCTGATACCTTCCCAAACCTAAACACGTGAGACAGGCCATGCTGGACTACTCAATCCCAGCTGAGCTCACCCAGATCAGGAGAATCCTCTCCACTGCTAAATATCAGAATGGTGCAAAATAACACGTTTACTGTATGTAAGCCACTAAATTTTATGGGAGTATATTATGCAACAAAACTGACACAAATCTGATGATCAGAAATTACTAGAGGTCTAATTCTAGAGAGCTGATTTTTGCTGTGTTAGACTGTTTCCTCATGTGTCTTATAATTTTAGAGCTCATCTTCATGAAGTTTTATTTGTAGAATCCTTGAAGCCTGGGTTGATGACATAGCAGGCACTCCAGACTACCCCAGAGTCACTTTTTATGCTGATTTCTTGATTCAGGGTTTCCTGGATTAGTCAAGTGTAATTTCAAGCTACAAAGTCATGTGATTCAGATCCATTGCTACAAGTTCAGAGGAAACAGCTTTGTTTTTTTGACCAAGAGCTGAGGCCAAAGGACTCATGCTTTCTTATCATCTTTCCCTATCACTGGATGGATCTTTTGCTAGTCTATCCTTTCACCAATAGTGTTACCTACCCTTTGAGGTCTCTTACTTATGTGTGGGTGGGGTAGGGAAAAAAGTTGTCTTGATTATAAATCTCTGTTTCCATTGGCCTATGACAACATCTCTTGTCTTGAATGAGCATCAAAATTAAAATTAAAAATCCTGATAACCTTGGTTGCCAAAACTAGAAATCCACCACTCATCCATCTCTGACCTAGGGCAATAGAAGCATCCTTTTGACTATGTAATTAAAAGGATATTTGTTCCCTTTTATTCCACATTTCTAGGTGTTTGATGGCAGTGAGTCTCAAACCTCAAATTTATCAATGCTATATTTTCAAAGGAGCTAAGTTCAATTAGAAAATTAGAATTATAAGTCTAATAAAAAAATATCCTTAAAAACACAGTGTAAAATTCCTGAATCTTATGAGACTTTGAAAAGACACTAATTTATCATTTCCCCTGAATCCATTAGATAGCATGCAATGATTAATTAATAGTTTAACAATGGTATTGGGCAGTTCAATTCTTACTTTATCCAGGTCATAAGTTCCACTGTATCTGGGTCATAGAACTCCTGTAGTTCAGTTAATTCTATCATTAATCTTGGAAAAAACTAAAACGGAAAAACAAAATCCACCCAAAGTATAAGTATCTAGAAACTTGAACATTGTTTCAAAGTATTTCAAAAGACTAAGAGATTAATTTAAGGCAAACAATTTTACAACACTGTTCTTAATTTTAAAATGTAATAGCTCTCTTTCTTTCAGTGACCTGCTCATTCTTCTCAATCCAAATCAACTATTTTACGGTTAATTTACTTCTGAGACTCAATAAATAATTTTATAATTACCAAACAATAAATCATCAGTTGTATCTTTTATGCACACACAATAAACAAACAAATAAATAAATAAATAAATTTTGGGTAAAATAATACACATGTTTAATGGCAATTAGTTTTATGTTCTAAGCCAAAAAATTTATATTCTTTTATAGATATTTAAATTTTGGAATTGCCAAAATTCTATTTAATATTAAGACTGATTTATGCAGCAATTTCCTTTGCCAATTATAAATTAAATTGATGACAGTATTGAACAACAGAAAATTGCATCAGATGGCATTCTAAGAATGTTTTGGCTTTTCTATCATGTTCCTAAATGATTAAAAAAATAAATATTACTAAGAATATCACACTCTATTTCGTTAGAATAGTATTTCAATATAAGTACTCTGTATATCTACCTTATAGATAAAGGACATTTTAGTATAAAAATCTGAATTTCTTACCTCCTTCCATAAGCTGAGACCTATTATAGTGGGCATAGCCATGCTCAGAATAAGAGCCTAAAATATTAAACCAAAAGGGTTATAAATAAATACAGTTCAGAATGTACTTTAAAGTACCAGACACTGATTCTATGACCAAGCTTATATCAGTACAGCTATACAAATTTCAGTCAGAGAAATTTAAGTCAGCATAAAACCTAGTTCATGAATTGAGGTGGGTGAAGACTAACGGTAAGTTTAAGACACAGTAAAGTGGAGGTAAAGTGAGACATATATATTTACTATATAAATTTAAGGCAGAACATAAAAATGGTAACATTCATGTAATATTTCAAATAGCAAGTCAATACTTGACAATTTTACCCGGAATTTAAGTTAAGAAGAGCACACAAAGGTTAGTCAACTACTACCTAAAACACTAACAACAACAAAAAGACAATGAAGTAACACAGGAAAAATAGCTAATATGTATCAATCAATATCAATATACTAGTATACTAAAATAAGAATGTATAATTCCTCTGGAAAAAGACTGGCAAAATACAACATGATAAATATTAAAGATAATTATTCATTATCTTCCTTCTACAACCTTTCTTCTTATTGTCCTGTGTTCACTGGTGACCCCATTACCCACAGTCATACATACCAGAAACATAGGAAACATCTATGATTTCTCCCTCTTCCTCCTCCTCCCATACTTAACCAAGCACCAAGTCTTATTAATCTTCTATTTTTTTCACTCCAGTATAGCACAGTATTAACTGAATGGGCTTTGCAGTCAGGAAAACCTGGGTGTGAATCATGGTTTCCAGACTCATAAGCTATGTGATCTCAGGGAAATTATTTAACTGGTTTAAGCTTTAGTTTCTGTGTTTATAAAATACTGATAATAAAACTTAGTCAACAGGGTGTTTATAAAGCTTGAATAGCATGTGAAATGCTTGGAGAGGTACCTGACACATAGCAAGCACTCAAGAAATTAAAGATTTCATTACTTTCAACCACATGGCCTGTACCTGAGTGACAGCATTCTTCCTGGCCCACAACCCAGGCACGTGCTCTGACTAGGAATCAAACTGGTGACCTTCGTTTGCATGCCAGTGCTCAATCCACTGAGCCACACCAACCAGGGCTTAAAAATTAATTCTTAATAACCTCTCATATTATTAATTCACTTTCTTTACCTTTTATGTTTTAAGCTGTCTGCATTAAAATGCCTTTCTTTTATAACCAGAAATTATTTTTAAAATGTTTTTCACAGGATCTCTTCTTCTACCTGTAAGTCATAATGGATGTACAGTAGTCCCTCTCTATATTGCACTTCACTTATCATGGCCTCACTGTATTGCGGGATTTTTTAAAATATTATACTTAATTATTTATCGCAGATTTTTCGCTACATCGTGGGATTTTGCGGTACTGTATAAGTATGTTGTTAAAGTTACGTAGGTTTAAGAGTGTAGAATATGTTTAAGAACATAAGTAGTGTTTATAAAAGTGTGGAAAAGGTTAATAAGGGAGTGGGAAAGGTTAATAAGGGACTGGGAACGGTTTATAAGTGTGTGGGAAGGGTTTATAAAGCCTTAAAATATATATAAATACTAAATAAATGTAAGGTTCCTACTTCGCAGATTTTCACCTATCGAGGGGGTGTCTAGAACATAATACCCGCAATAAGTGAGGGAATACTGTACTCATGCTATTTCAATAGTATTCAATGTGATTTCCATTTATATAACAAGAAGAGAAACAAGTACTTAACCTAAAATAACAATGACTCACCAACAGTACTGGGTGTACAGCTCGTAATCGAAACCACTTGAAAAGTGTTGTCCAAAGCTCAGGAGAACATACACCAAATGCTGCTAACATGCATACATAAGGAGTCCAGAGGTATTTCAAACTGCAAAAGACAAAAGGAGCCACATATGAGATATCCTATGAACATCATCATTATCTGATTTCTCTTTTCTGAGTTCTTTCCTACTACCCATGAAAACACCACAACGTTAAGAAAGAATGAAATAGTTTAGCCTCTAATTTTCAGCAACAGATAGATTATTATTCATTTCCTAAATAATTAAGATGACATGTGGGTTACTAAGATGAGGATGAAATAGTGTTAATATAATGATAGTATAGCAAGTTTTTACTCTTGGAGAGAATACAAACTTACACCTTTTCAGAAGGCAATTTGGTAGAAACCATAAAAACTTTAAATACCTCAAGACAATCCCATTTCTAGTAATCTAGTTTACAGATATGTTATTGTAAGAGTATAATGATATACATACAAGGGTTTTAAGTGCAGTATGTTATTTTAACAGGAAAAAATTAGAGCCCCAACTATCCCACAGTAGGATTAATTAAATAAATTATAATAAAAAACAAAAAAGCTAAATGTAAAATTTCATGTATACTGTTTATGTAGTTGTTTGTTTGTTTGTTTTTTTAATGTAGATATACAGTACAGCCAAAAATAACATCTGGACTTCCGGTAAAGATGGAGGGGCAAATAAACATGCTTTTGCCTCCTCATGCAACCACAGAAAGAATTACAACTAGACCTCAAAACAAATAACACCCAGAACCGTCAGAAAATCGAGCTGTATGGCAGTCCGACAACCAAGGACTTAAGCCACATTATCCAGATGGGCAGGAGGGGCAGAGACACTGTGTAGTGTGGAGAAGTGGTAAAACAGGTGGTCCCACATTCACGTGCAGTGGATAAAAATCGGGAGGGATACCTTGGGAGAGAGTGATCCCAGCCTCAGGTCAGACCACACAGCAAAGGGTTCCAGTGCCAGAAGATAAACCTCCATAATGTCTCGCTGTAAAAAGCAGTGGGGGTGGGGTGATGGAAGAAACTGCCAAATTTTCAGGATACTCTGCTTAAAAGGCCCACATGGACTTAAAACGTAGGCAGACCCACCCCCTCTGGGATTTGGCACCAGGGCAACAGTTGAAAGGGAGTCAGTCACACAGATGGAGTGGCCAGGCAAACCTTCAAAAGCCAGGCAGCGGCACTGTCCCTTCTCCAAACCCTCCCCTGACACAGTGCTGAAGTGGGTTGCCCTACCCTGGCAACTACCTAAGGCTCCACTCCACACAATTTACAGGTGCCTTTTCTACAAAAGGCCACACTACTAAGACAGGGAGTCAAAGCAGCTCTACCTAATACACAGAAACAAATACAGGGAGGCTGCCAAACTGAGGAGACAAAGAAATATGGCCCAATGAAAGAACAGAACAAAACCCCAGAAAAAGAATTAAATGAAACGGAGACAGCCAACCTATCAGATGCAGAGTTTAAAACACTGGTGATCAGAATGCTCAAATAACTTACTGAAATGAAGGTTACACTAAGTGAAATAAAGGAAAAATCTACAGGGAACCAACAGTGAAGGGAAGGAAGCCGGGATTCAAATCAGCAATTTGGAACAAAAGAAAGGAATATACATTGAACGAGACAGAAACAAACTAAAATGCAGCTTTTAAGATTCTCTCTTTGCATTTAAGCTTTGGCATTTTAATTATGATGTGTCTTGGTGTGGTCCTCCTTGCGTCTAGCTTGTTTGGGACTCTCTGTGCTTCCTGGACTTGTATATCTATTTCCTTTGCCAATTTAGGGATGTTTTCTTTTATTATTTTTTAAATTAGTTTCATTTACTTGCTCTTCCTTTTCTCCTTCTGGCATCCCAATGATTTGAATGTTGGCACTTTTGGAGATGGCCCACAGTCTTCTTATACTTTCCTTGTTTTGTTTTTGTTTTTAATTCTTGCTTCTTCATTTTGTTCTGGTTGAATATTTCTTCCTTATGTTCCAAATCATTGATTTGAATCCCAGCTTCCTTCCCTTCACTGTTGGTTTCCTGCAGATTTTTCTTTAGTTCACTTAGTGTAGCTTTCATTTCTTCCCTTATGCGTTTGCCATACTCAATCATTTCTCTGAGCATCCTTATCACCAGTGTTTTAAACTCTGCATCTGATAAGCTGGCTATCTCCTTTTCACTTAAGTTCTTTTTCTGGAGTTTTGATCTGTTCTTTCATTTGGGCCATATTTCTTTGTCTCTTCAATTTGATAGCCTTCCTGTGTTTGTTTCTGTGTACGTATTAGGTAGAGTTGCCGCACCTGTCATGTTATATGGGCAGAGCCTTATGTATTCGTCAGTGTCAGCTGATCCATTTCACCGCTTCGTGGCGCTGTATGTGGGAGTGGTGTCAGAGAGAGAACAATGCTGCTTGCTCAGCACACATCCTTTTCCAGTCAATTCACCCACTTCCTGCATGCGACAGGCACCCCTCTAGCAGTTGCCTTGGTATTGTTTCCCAGAGTAGGTGGGTTTTTGGACATTCTAGGACCATTGAGGTGCACTAAACAGACTCTCCTGAGAGATTGGCAGTTTCTGCTGCCACCCCAACCCCAACTGGTTTTCACAGCCAAAGTTATAAAACTTTATTTTTCTGGTGCTGGAATCTTAAGCTGCGCAGTCTAGCCTGTGGTTGGGATCTCTCCCCAGGTGTCCCTCTTGGCTTTTATCTGCCACATGGGAACGTGCGACCACTTGTTCCACGGCCACAGCGGCTGCCTTGCCACCACCTTGCTTCTGCCACACCGCGTCCTCTCTGTTCCGGCTTTGACTCCCTGTCTTAATAACTTGGCTTATGTTGCAAAGGCACCTGTAAATTGTGTGGTGTGGAGCCTTAGGTAATTGCCATGGTGGGGCTACCTGCTTCACCGCTTTGTGGCTCTGTGTTGTGCAGAGCTTGGAGAGGGGACTATGCTGCTGCCTGGCTTCTGGAGATTTGCCAGGCACTCGCTCTGTTTCCAGTCTCTTCACCCATTTCCTGTATGCAATTGGTGTCCTTCCAGTGGCTGCCCTGGGGTTTGCATTTGTTCTAAGACTATGTGGGCCCTTTAAGCAGCAAAAACCTGGCAGTTCCTTCCACTGCCCCAATCCCCACTGGTTTACAGCAAAAGGTAATGGGCATTTATCTTCCTGGTGCTGGAGCCCTGGGCTGTGTGGTCTGGCCTGGGGCAAGGATCACTTGCTCCCAGGGTATCCCTCCCCATTTTTACCCACCACATGTGAATGTGGGTCCATCCATTTCACAGCCACTACTGCTGCTTGTCTGAGCCACACCCCTCTCCGCCTGGTCTCCACGACTCTTCCTCTCCTACACATCTGGATGAATGCGGCTTCTTTAAATCCTTGGTTGTTGGATTTTTGTATAGCTCACTTTTCTGACAGTTCTGGGTGTTATTTATTTTTGAGATCTGGTTGTAATTCTCTCTATGGTGCGTGAGGAGGTGAAGCATGCCCACCCATGCCTCCATCTTGACCAGAAGTCTTATTCTGTATACTTTTAAAAGTCCCATTGTTGCTAAAATAGTGACATATGAAAGAACTGAAAACTGCTGCTGAATAAATATATTTTTATGGAGTTTACTAATAAGGTGGTATTATTTTGTGTAGAAGCAGGAACAAACAAAAATTGAAAACTAAAGACTTAAAAGGATTCACTCTCTAAAGAACTATAACTTACCTAGATATTAATATATGGATATGCATTTTGTTTACAAATTTAAGAAGGTATAGAGAACATTAAAATGATCAAGCAAATAAAATGAAAAAATTTGGCCTTATTGAACATTAAATGGGAGTCCCACATGTAGTTTGTAAGAGCTCAATTGCCATTTAAAGCAATAAAAGAAATGAAGTAACAAAATGAATAAAAGGAAAAAACAACTACTCCAAAATCCTTTGTACTTCAGCCAAAATTAGCTCATTTTCATCCCTCACAAGTCCCTCCCCCAAATGAGCCATGTTTCTTTCTATCACAAGCCTTTGCTTATGCATATCTTCTAACTGGAATACCCTTCCTTCTTCTGTTAACCTACTTCATGCCAACCTACCCTGTAGGCCTCAACTCAAGTATCTTTTTCATAAAGAGCCTTTCTGAAAGATTTCTTCAATCAAATTCCATTTTTATGGTTCTCGTAGCACCATTTACTTCTTCACTTATCAAAGCTATAATTTTACTTTTCTGTGATTAACATGTTACCTTCATCAGGCCGTAAGTCCGTAAGGTTAAAGACTGTGTGTTCACCTGTGCTACCACTGTGCCTCTGGCACCTAGCACAATGTTTGGCAGTTGGAAGACATTCAATAGTTTTTGAACAAATGAGTAAATCAGCAAATGTCAATTCACTCTATTATAAATGCCTTTGTCAACTCCATTTAGATTAAGAAAGTTCATAGATTTTGATTTTCTCTAAAATTTTACCAATGTACTCTTGAAAGTATTTACCTAGTACCATTAGAAAGGACAATTCTTTGTAAATACAAATAGATCAAGTAAAGTACACTTACCCTTCTATAATCATTGCAAGAGAACCCAATAAAATACTGTGAATAACGTGATATATTATTTCTGGCCTTTCTCCAATGCGTCCATCTTCAAGAGTAAGAGTTTCTTTCAGGGACTTACCACTACAGAAAGAAAGCATGATTTTTACTAAAATATATATTTGAAAATTCAAAGATCTTAAATTTCTTCAGAGAAAGAAATATAGGTAGTTCTTAAAATTTGAAAGTATATTCTACTAGTCAAATACTAACTTTTCTATCTCCAAGTCTTTGAAAATGGCTTTTAGAACCTGAATGTAACTGACTCAGGGAAGACTAAAAATGAAAGTTCAGAAATATAATTTTTAAATAGTTTAGGATCCTTTCTAAGATCAGTTATCACTTAACTAGTGATTGCTAAATCAATATAGTTAAATCATAATTTAAACAACTACGTTCTCAAAATCAAGATATTATATACAACCTCCTTTCAAGCATGATAAACATATTTAAAATAATCAAACATTATAATTTAAAATCACTTATACTATTAGCTTTCTTGAGGTTAAACAGAAGAAATTATTCTTATGTTAAAGTAACAATGAGTAAATTAGTGAAAGAGTTTGTGAAAGTTTAACTGATTATTTAAATACAACACCTAAACTAAATCTGGGCATTACATGTTTAGATATATGAACTTAAATTTTAATTTTATCTGGTTAACTTATAATTATGTTTTACATATTAATGAAGAGAGAATGAAATTAGAAGCTCTAAAACAAATACTCAAATATTGGAATAATATTAAAAGTACAGTAAGTATTTTATATACTTTCCTAATATATTAGTAACATGATTGATTCTCATAGGTACTTACTTCATTCTCCTAAAAATAACTTGCATCATGGAAAGAAAGCAAATAATTAACACTAATATATAGAAAGGTAATAAAGAAGATTGTGTCAGTCGCAAAAAAAAATCTTGAGATGGTGCCTGCAGGGATTCTTGACATAGGAACCAATTCATTGTAAAATTCCTATAGAAGACAAAAAGCGTATTAAAATAACAGGTGTTTTAACTACTGACCAAATAAGTATTTTTAACTCAGTAGAAATTTAAATAAAATAAAACATATTTCTAAATTACATTCGCTTATAACAGCCAGATACCACCCTTTACAAATGAAGAAAGTAGTATTAGTAAACTCTCCTCAACAAACTGTTCTAATAAACATAAAACTGCTTTTTGTTACCAACTAATGTTACCACCTCTAAAGCCCAATATAGTTTCAAGGGAGTATGACTTTCTATTTATATCTGGAAGACAATTTAAAAATTGTCTTTAAAAAAATTTAGCTGTCTAACCCCTACATCTGCACTGTCCAATATGTTAACTACTAGGTACATGTGGCTATTAGCACTTGAAATGTGGCCAGTGTGAATGGAGATATACTTTTAAGTATAAAATACACCCTGGATTTCAAAGATAAAAAAAGAATGAAAAAAAATCTCAATAATTTTTATGTTGTTCACATATTAAAATAATATTTTTGACATATTGGATTAAGTAAAATATATTATTAAAATTAAATTCACTTGTTTTTCTTTACTTTTTAATTATGGCTACTAGAAAATTACATATGTGGCTCACATTATTATTAAATAGCCCTGATTAATATTGATAAATGTAACTCAATTGGGACCAATCTTAAATCTAATTATTGAGACTTGGGACCGATTTTAAATCTAATTATTGAGACAAAAATCGTAACATTTGAAATGTAAAACTTGCGAGCTGTGAGAAGCAGGATAACCTTTGTTGCCCTAAGCCAAGTATGAGCAACAAGACTCCTAGTTATATGTAGTTTTATCTGTGTTCTCACTCCCAGTCCATCTCCAGCTTCCATTTTATCCTTAATCCCTAGCCCTGGGGATGGAAGTAAGAGATGGAGTGAAGTTCAGGAGAGCTCATGGGCTCATGGAAAGTGCCTGCTTCACAATAAAAGGTTCAAGTTTCACAATGTGTCAAACAGCAGTACAGCTGTATCAAAGAGGCTGCCACCAAAATATCTTGTACCTACAACAAATACACTTCTTTTTAAAATCTGCCTATTCAATTTATTAATTCTATAAAGTTCCAATTTAAATCCCAATTTAATGAGTATTCTTTCTATATCCCCTAGTCTCAACCTTTCCTTCCGAATATTCCCACAGTACTTTACTCATCTCTCAATTATAGTCCTTAATGCAATCTGCCATATGTTAGATTATAGTCATTTTTGTATCCCCCAGAGTACCTGTCCTAGTATCCTGCACATCCAACAAATATTTATTAACATTTCTTCAGTGGTTCCTGAAAGTGCGTCTCAAAAGAAATGTTTCCTGAAATTCTGGTGAACTCCAAATCCTAATATCCAATTGGCACACTTGAACATTAGCCATTTACCATTTATACCACCCATGTCACTAATTATACCAAAACCATCTTATGAGATGGCAATATTCTTAAGGACAGAGACCATGTTTTATTCATAAAACACATAGTGTGTTACTTTGTGAAGGAAATCTTAGTACCTGACATGCTGAATAAAGGGGCACTACATAACATCAACTAAAAAACACTAGATAAAAGTAGCCCTTAATCCTAGGCTCATTCTAGAGTCTTCCAAGGTTAGAGGGAAAGTCACTGAAAAGGGAAGACAATTATTAAGGTCTATGACTAGTCATTACTAATTGCCTGCTATATGTTGAAAAAAACATACTCCTTACCCTTATGGAGCACATGGCCTTTTAAAGGACCCTATTACCTTAGACCTATGTATATGACTTACACTTAAGAAGATTTCTCCAGTGTTTAAACCATGTCAAATACTTTAACTGTGATGTATCACAACATGAAATTTCATGCAGAGTATCTAAAATCCCATATAATCATAGCAAATGATTATAAGGCTCTAATGTATATTCTATGAACTAAAGAAATATGTAGGTAAAAATATTTTTTCTATTATGCAAATAGACTCTGTCAGTACATAAAATCATGTTTTTCATTTAGGTTTTAAAAATGCACTTAACACACAAACAAACAAAAAAAGGCACAACACTATTTTTTAATTTAAAAGGTCAGCTCTTCTCCAGTCCACTGTTATAACCCTAAGATGAGATTCTTCACTATTAAATAAATATCTTACCTGCCTACCCCTTTTTTGTGTCCATACCCTTTTTAGAATAAGTATTTCGCTGATGTAGTTGTTAAATTACCTTGGTTCTTTATTCATTTTAAATCTTTCATTTATTTTGACCTTAGATGATACCATTGTTCCTCATCAAGGGAGAAAGTAACCTCAAAATACGTAGATGTTATTGAGGTTTAAATATATCTAATTTCTGAAAAATCTAAATGAGATTTTTTAATGAGAAAAAACATTAATGTCAGATTTCTTTTAAGATATAATATCCCAAATTATTTATTTTCTAGGTGGTATTTAATTAGGTGTATACTTCCTCCTTTGATTATTTTTGTTCTTTACTTTCTAAGTGGTATAGAGTTAGGTAAACTTACAAAATCTAAAACTTACTTAGTCATATTTAGTCCAAATTTTACTTCAAGGAATTTGAGCATGTGCCCATTTTCTTTGTGTGGGACAAACATCTGGGGAGAAAAAAGAACTATTAGCTATACTTAACGGTAATATGCTATAGTCCAATACTACAAACAGAAAACAGCAAGACTATAAAACAAAAAAAATTAATGAAATAATTCATGGTATAACTGTGAAGCAAGAAGATCTATTGGCATAAGTTCATCACATTACCCTATACTCAAGTATAAAACAGTAACAGGGTAATAAGATGATTTCAACTTTATCCCACCTGGCTTAAGTAATTTACCCACTCTTTTGAATACCTTTGACTTATCTCAATTTATTCCATATATTACTTGATGTTAATTACATAATAATAACATTTAAGTTAAATGGAAAATAAAGTAGATATATTTTTAAAATATATCTAGAGCCCTGGCTAGTGTGGCTCAGTGGACTAAGCACTGGCCTTTGAACCAAAAGACTGCTGTTTTGATTCTAGTCAGGGCACATGCCAGGGTTGTAGGCAAGGTCCCCATTTTAGGGTGCAAGAGACAACCGATCAACGTTTCTTTCCCTCTCTCTTCCTTCCTTCCCTCCTCTCTAAGATATAAATAAACATATTTTTAAAAATAAAGTATATCTAGAAAAGAATCATAATCCTATCTTCTCACTTAATATATCAGGCATGATCACTGGTCAACTAAAATTTTTACTATACAAACTCTATTATCTTATTATTTCAATACTCTCTTTAAAATTTAATTTACTAGCCCTGGCCAGGTAATTCAGTTGGTTAGAGCATTGTCCTGATACACCAAGGTTGCAGGTTTGATCCCTGGTCAGGGCACATACAAGAAGCGACGAATGAATGCATAAGTGAAACAACAAATTGATGTTCATTTCTCTTGCTTTCTCTAAAATCAATAAATAAAAATTTAAAACATAAAATAAAATGGATCCTTTCCTTCACCACCTTAAAAAAGATAAATACAAAATAAAATAAAATTTAGTTCACTATCCACTGTATGACTCTCCGACATAGTTACGTACCTTCATTATAATATTCAATGTCACTGTAAGAGTACACACCAAATAAAAATGAATAATTTTCATTATTTTAGCTACAAAAGTTCCTTTCTTCACATTTAGCTGTCAGGGGGAAATCAAATGAAGAAAGAAGTGAGATATAAAGAAAGTCAACAATTTAAAAATTCACAATAAGAATGATAAAAAAGCAATTCTAATTACCTGAAGGTACTTAACAAACATTAAGGCTATTACTAAACTTAACAAAGGAGATACCAATAAGGCTGAATTCTCAAACTGCAGTAAATATCCCAGAAAGAGAGAAAATATATAGATTTTGTAAACTTCATGAACCTGTTGGGATAAAAATAAAATGAACAAGAATAAAATGAACAGGAATAAAATAAACTTTATTGTATATATTTCTATTAGTTTTATTTAGAATAGATTTGACTACAATTACACGGTAAATTCTCTACTATAATTTAGGACAGACAGTATTGTGTATACATTCAATCCATTTTTTAATGTTATGACACGTAATTAATTTATCACTCCTTCTTAGAAAAAATGCTTGCAAACAAAGCTAAAAGCTTTAAAATGATGGACATCTAAACCAGACTGCAAGAACCTTCTGTAGTCCCAGGCTCTGACTTATTTCACTTAGCTTACCTTTTTATTAAACCCAAAATCATAATCTTTAGCAGCAGTTCCCAGAATCTACCAGTAAAAATATGAGGTCTGTCCAGAGAAAGTACAGCCATTGTTAATATGACAAGAATGGTTTGCACAACATCGATGTAACCTGGAGGCCAAGGAGAGTGGGCTGGAATGTGCATGCGTGAACAATGATGACTTCACTACACTGCTCAGTGGGAGTGGTAGATGCTACTGAGTGGGCGTGTGCACTGTGTGGATGTCCCATTCAAAATGACCAAGGGAGCAGAGCAAAGAATCTGCATCAAATTTTGTGTTAAGCTTGAAGGTTCCTCCACGGAAACTGTTCAGATGATTCAGGTTTTGGGGGGCAATGCAATGAGTGCAGTGCAAATAAAAGTGTGGCAAAAACACTTCAAAGATGGTCAAGAATCTATTGAAAGTGATCCACATTCTGGAAGGTCTATAAAAGCAGAACACTTGAGATTGTTGAATGTATTCAGGCTGCAATCAACAAAGACTGGCGACTGACAGTGTGAGAACTTGAGGCTGACCTGGGGATTCCAAAAACTACCATACCTGAGATTTTGATGCAGGATCTTGGTGTAAAACACATCGTGGCAAAACTCATTTCACAGCTTCTGCTACCAGAGCAGAAGGAACATCATGCTGCATTTGCTAATGACTTGATTCAAATTGCTACCAATTAACCTGATTTTCTCAAGAAGGTCATAATTGGAGATGAATCGTGGGTCTATGATCTGAAAATGAAGGTCTAGCTGTCCCAATGGAAGTCTCCTGGTTCTCCACGCCCAAAGGAGGCATGGCAAAGTTGCAGCAAGACCAAGACCATGTTATCTGTGTTTTTTGATAGGGAAGGTATTGTCCATCACAAGTACACTCCTCCAGGAAAAACAATTAATAAGGAGTACTACATCAATGTTCTTTGTTAGTTGAGAGATGCAATATGATGAAAATGGCTGCAGCTATGGGCAACTGGGGGCTTCATCACAACGCACCCACTCATGCATCAATTTCTCGTGCAGAGTTTTTTGGTGAAACATCATATCGCTCAGGTGACTCAGCCCCACTACAGCCCAGATATGGCGCCCTGAAACTTTGGCCTTTCCCAAAACTAAAATCATCTCTGAAAGAAAAGAGATTTCAGACCATCAATGAGATTCAGGAAGATATGACAGAGCAGCTGATGGCAATCCCAACAAAGGATTTTGCACAGTTATTTGAACAGTGGAAGAGACGCTGGGAAAACTGTGTGAGGTCCCAAGGTGCCTACTTTGATGGGGATTGAAGCATCATTGTCCTAGGTACAATGTTTCTTGCATCTTCTTCAATAAATGTCTCTATTTTTCATATTACGTGGCTGGATACCTTCTAGACAGACCTTTTGTATACTGCCATGAGATGTAGCACTAGAGAAAAATATTTTTGTATTTGGTCCATTTAACAATGAGCATAAGAAAGTTAAATTCAATGTCCTAATAGAAGATGTCCCAGGAAAGTTATATGTCTTAGTAGATTTATTTTCTAAAATTTAATAGTATAATAATTTAATCTATCAAAAAGTTAATTCATTTTAGAAAGGGAAAATTAAGACAAAGCATAGGCATTAGGGGAAAAAATCAAAAGTCAGAGTGTTAAAAGTAAAAAAATTAAAAACTTTAAAAAAACAGAAAGAAAAACATCCCTAAGAGGCCAGACCATTTTTCAAAAACGATATCTCACTATTGGAAGCTGAAGCAATGACTGGGAGAGGGCACAATGGGATCTTCTGGGTGCTGATAATGTTCTTTTTTTTTTTTTCCCTAGATGCTGGTTCTACAGTTATTGAGTAATTATCTCTCAGATCCACACTTACCCCTCTATCTCCTGCCTCTATGCTGGGGCTGATACTCTGAAATCTACATTTCTGCTTTGCTGGTTGGCTCCCTATTGAGCTCTGCCAATACGAAATATAAGAGAGATTACAAGGTTGGAGGAGAAAGAAGGACCGTCTTCCTTCCTAGCACTTCCTGTCTGCTTGCAGTTTCTGTAAGCAACACCTCAGTGATGCTTCTTCACTCTAACAGGACAATTCCTTCCCGCTGAAGCCACTGAATGCCAGTGAAGTTTTTCCAACCCTTGAAGAACCAGCTTTATTGCATTCTTTTGCCCCAGAGAGGGACTCCAGTCTCAGCAGTCTGGGTCTTATTTCCAGAGGGCCCTTCTTTCCAGTTCAGAAACACCAACAGAACTGAGTAGCGGCCCCTCTTCAGAGGCTGAGGTTCAGCTCCACAAGGTTCCTCAAGTTTAATTTTAATAATTCCAAATTCTTCCTCTGTTTCCTTAGCTCTAGGGTGGTAACTGCTTCCTGCAGTTGCTACCTCTATGATACTTTCTGGTTCTTATTACCCTTTCAATTAGCAAGTAAATGACTTTATACTTGGTTAATAATTCTTTATATTAACACTTCTCTATTCCAATAATCTAAATGTTGGTACTAATCAGGATTTTGGACTACTTGAGTATATACAATGAAGAAAAGAAAGAAAAGAGCAAGAAGGTTCTTAAAATCAGTTTGGACAACATATTAAATACTTAATTAGGGTTTTAAATTTAAAAAAGATAAGAAATGGCAAAAAAGAAAAAAATTAAGAAACAAAAGGAACCAAATGTAGATGGGAAACTTTAACAACCTCTGGCAAGAGTAGAATCTGATACAGCCATTCTGTTGAAAGCCTTGGTATCTAGTTAGGCTGCATATGCACATATCCTTTAGTAATTCTTTATGAGGTAAATACTTTAGAGAAAACTTGCATTTACATGCCATGTGACATGTATAAGAATGTTTATAGCACCACATAAATGATAAACTGAAAAAAAAAGAAATGTCCTTCAACAATAGATTGTATTGATAAATACAAATGAATGAAATATAGCTCAGTACATTACAATGGATGAATCTCAAAAGCAAATCAGGCAAAAGTACACAACACATTATTTCCAACATATTTTTTAGGAATACATATGGGTGGTAAAAACCATAAAGAGAAAGAGGAAAGAATTAACAAGATTCAGGACAGTTAGCCTCTGTTGGGGAGGAAATTGAGTGTGACTGGGGAAGAGTTAGAAAGGGACTTCTAGGGTATTCAAATGCTCCACTTCACAGCCTGGGTGGTCAAATATTCATTTTATTCTAGTACTGTATATGTAGTGTACATACACTCTTTTCTATATTTTCCTATATTTCACTTTTCTTTCTTTTTTAAACAAACAAAATGGAAGGAGAAATGGCTAGAAATGCAGAGGCAGCACAGGGTGACTTTGGTTAAGCAGATCATGTTTAAAGGAAATTCAAAGTTCTTCTAAAGAGGATAGAGGAGATGAATTTAGCAAGCTTTTGAGAAGTAAATATCAGAGCCTATTAAAACATTTTAAAATAAAGCTTAAAAGCTAAATGGTTTTAAGATACAAAACTATAAAAACATTTATTGTCTGGATTTAAAAATCACAATTTCAAAATGCCATAATACCTTGACACTTTGCTCCAATGAAAAACTATCTAGCAAGAACAGAGATATTGCTTGAAGAAACAAGAGGTAGTGGCTGTATTCCCACACCATCATAAACGTGTATGTTGAAGCACTCATCAACAAGTAGCAAAACCTCTAGGGAAAACAAAAGAAACTAAGTGTCAATAGCTTTATCACTGTAAAAATCTATGGCATTGTTACCTCAAAGTGGCAGCTCTGTTATTGGTTCAACTTTAAGCTCATTCTCGAAACTTTGTTTTAAAATAACATAATTATTAGTAAATCCTAACATGAACAGTAAGATCTGAAAGCACTCTAGAGAGAAATCAGTCACGTCCTTCGAAGTTCAACATCACATTGAGAATTGCAGGAAGACAAAGAGAAAACTAAAATAAAATTGAGTACAATTTTCTTTCATCCTCAAAGAGGTAAAGTAATAAATATAAGAAAATTGTGGCCTTTACTAGATTTGGCTCTGGTGAGCTTTTTGTTATTGTGAAAATAACTCCTTTCATCCTAGAAAATACTTTCCTACTCCCATGGTGCTTCATATTTTCCTAAGAGCGTCCCTTTAATTAGTGTGTTTATGTCTCAGCCTATTGCATAGCCCATGGAAAAAGTCCATCAGTTTTTAAATTTCTTCTCAGCAAAAGGGTAGCCTTACCTTTCCCCAATGCTTGTACTAGCAACTATAAAACTCTTAGTTGTTTTCCTCTGCTGAAGAACTAAACACAAGGATTTCATTGCCCCAATATGCTTGGCTAAAATCAATTGTGTCCTTCCAAATGTCACCTCCAAGTGATTCCTTAGTGAGGAACCAAGTTTGGGAGAAATCCGCTGTCCCTTAGCATATTTGTAACAACCATCTCTACTTCCAGGGATCTACTTATTAATTTCCATTCCTCCATCAGCAACTGTGTCAAATGACTTTGTTCTCATAAGAACAGTGAAGGAGAAAGTCAAATCAAGAAACCTAAGGTAAAGCCCTGGCTGCTGTGGTTCAGTGGATTGAGCATCGGCCTGCAAGCCACTGGTTCAATTCCCAGTCAGGGCACATGACTAGGTTGCACATCAGGTCCCAAGTTGGGGGTGTGAATGAGAGGCAACCACACAGTGATGTTTCTCTCCCTCTCTTTCTCCTTTCCCCTCTCTCTAAAATTAAATAATTTTTTTAAAAAAGAAAGAAACCTAAGATAAAAATCATGTTCTCTAAAACTAAATCATTAAGACTCAGCTGACTACACTCTGATAAATTCCAGAGTCAGAAATACCTCAGGCCATCAGCAGATATAAAAATTTTCCAGCATCCTAAATAAGATTAAGGCCAAAGAACAAAATTAAGAAATGGAAAATTTCCACCAGTTGGTCAAAGAATATCAACTGGAAGGCCCAGAAGGACCTGGCACTGTAGAACACATAAGCTTCTGTCCTTGCTCTCACAACAGCTACAAAAGAAAAGTGTTCTGGAAATCTTCTAATGTGGAACAACCAGAACTGTAATAACCAGGCCTGAAACCATCATCCCCAGAGAATCCAGTCATAGAATCCAACAAAGACTCAGCCTAACTAACCTACTGGCCATTTGGAGAATATTTTGGGGATGTCAGAGGAAAGCTATACTGTAATAAAACCCTTGCTCATTCCAAGGGTTTATTCTCAAACTTCTTAAGAACACACAGTGAAAATAAGACAGAAATACACATCAAACACACACTGGACAATCAGATAAGCTTTTCCTTTCTCTGAACATTTTCAAAATTCTGTGCACTCTTGTCTACTACCCCTTACCTTGCTCACAGATGTCTCTGGATGGCTCCAGATAACTGCACAAAAGATCTGAGCTTAGATATCCTGATGCAACTGGAGCCATGCCTCAAGAATGCAAAATATGTGATTAAAATATACATGTTGCTGGAATACTACTCAGCAATAAAAAGAAGCAAACTACTGATATATGCAACGTCTTGGGTGGATATTAAGGGCATTAATCTGAGGGGAAAAAGCTAATCTCAAAGGATAACATAAGAAGTAATACCCACATAGCTGGGGAAGCTATATTACAAGGGGTCCACCTTGCAGAAGATAATTCTATTTTGGAGGGGGGGTTACCCCTCATAAATAAGTACAACAGTTAAAAAAAAGGTTACACCATGGTTAACTTGTTTTTCCTGCCATCTTTAAAAATAAAATTATTAATGTTATCCCTTTAATATTTGGATATAGGTATTTTGCTCTTCTTGCATACTGCTAAGTACAACCAGATGAGTGGCTAGTTATAAATAATCAAACAACCGATGCATACAATTTTCCCCCTTTATCTTAATATCAACAGAGAAAGAGATAGGGAGAGAAGAGGGAGAATGTTATGAGTACTTTGAAAATAGGGGAAGATAACTGTGGTCAAATAAAAAAGGAAAAACAAAACATAATCTAATCTAAAATAAGAGTATAAGCTATTTTTGGATCCTTTCAAAAAGTACAGGACCTCCCCTGGCTGGTGTGGCTCAGTGGATTGAGTGTCCACTTGCAAAACAAAGGGTCACTGGTTCTATTCCCAGTCAGGGCACATGCCTGGGTTGCAGGCTGAGTCCCCAGTTGGGGGTGTGTGAGAGGCAACCACACAGTGATGTTTCTCGCCCTTTCTCTCTCCCTTTCTCTTTCCCTTCCCCACCTCTAAAAATAAAATAAAATCTTTTTTTAAAAAAGTACAAGACCTTAGTGAACAATAGTGAACTGGATGGAAATACACTTTTTCACTGTATATCCAATTGCACTTAAAATTTTTTACCATATGTGTAATGTGTATGTATTACTTTTTAATTTTAAAAAAGAATAAAAACAAAGAATAAATATGTAACACAGCAATGAAGAGAGATAGCAAAATATCAAATACAATATAGAAGGGAACAAATAAGTATATATTCCACTATCTTTTCCAAAACTCCCTCTTTTATAACAAATAATGATTTTATTAAAAAGATAATTAAACCTTTTTTAGACAACAAAAGTTTTGTTTTATTTCAAAATAATGGTATAACAAAATAATGGTATATACAAAGAAGCTTAGGCAGTTCATTTTACTATAACAAATATAGTAATATAATAAATATAGTTTACTCAAAAACTGAATAACTAGTCTTCCTAGAAGGCTGCACGATCAAACAGAACACTAAATCACAGACTCCCTGACTATTAAAGAAAATATTCATGATCAGAAAGCTCTCTCTACAAACACAACAAAGGGAAACTTACAAATCTGAAGTGTATTAGTTATTTTATGTAAAAAAAGGGAATTACTAGAGTTATAAAAAATGAAATTAAAAGTTTGCTCTGCTCAGAATATTTGTCATCCCTGAAAGTAGGAGAAAAAAAAGAGATTTCCAAAAGAAATCGTATCTTATTTCCCAGCCAACAAGGTTCCATAGAAGCCTTTCCTTGATCCCTGTGGCCTCTTTTTCTAGATAGGAATTCTTAACCCAGGATAGGCAGACCGTCAAAAGATCGCTAATTTCAGTTAATTTTGATATACTTGGTTGCCTTAATAATTATTTATTTTATGCATTTAAAACCCTTATTCTGAGACAATATCTGTAAGCTTCATCTGATTGCCAAAAGGGTTTATGGCAACAACAAAAAGAGAAAAAAAGTCTAAACTATCTGGACCGTCTCCTGAAACTCACTAAATTACCTACACCTCAGTCACAGAAAACATAAAGGTAAACAGAAGAATATGCAGTGCTACCATATGAGTTAACATTGCTATCATTTATAGTCACTTTTTATATTTCTTTAATATTTCTTTAACTTGCGATGACTTAAGGCCATCAGTGTTCCAGAAGTAAGAGTAATGGTAAAATAACAATGAGATATTACTTTCCAAAATAAGATATTCTTCACCTATTTGTCAAATAACTGCACTAAAACAATATAACATCTCCTTCCTCCTAAAAATATTTTACTGTCAATCAGATTGCAGAATAATAGTGTTATTTATAACAAGACTACCTAAATATATCCTTTATTATGTAGTAGCTAGGCTTCACTGAATTTAACTCGGTATGATTAGCTGTAAAATTATGTACCAGATTTGTAGCACATCAGAATTGTGAGAAATACATTTGTATTTTACTCCCCAAAAATTCTTTATATGATTACTAATAATAAATTGCAACTTGTGGCAGAAAAAAAATTGTATCTTACCTCTCCATAAGTATTTAAGTTGCTTTTTAAATAGCCAGTAAGTGCAGCAACTTGGCATGCAAAATATGGTAGTGCCCAGTTTTCTCTTAAAGGAATGGAGTATTCAATTCTTGTTGTATCTACCCTAAAATAAACCACAGGTGAAAAGCAAAAGAGCAAGACATTATATTTGTATAACACTATACTTTTCCAAGCACTTTCACACATATCTTTGTTCTCCATAACAATCCTGTGACGTAAGCATAGACAGAGCTAACCACTGCCTATACAGCATCTTGGAGCAAACTGATGGTGTCTCACCTGCAGCCCCTAGGAAGACTTAGTGCTGTTGTGCATTCTTAATACATAGAAGGGCCTCTGAGCATTTGAAAAAATAGAGGCATCCCTGCTCTTGCAGATAGAGCCTCATGCTAGAGCACACAGCTCCCTGCAGAAGACACCAGGTTTCAGTGCCCACCGTCCCTTCCCTTAACAAGATGGCTACCCTTCCCTACAGCACAATGTACACTACACAAAATTAGCAGGCCTGGCAGATCCAAAGTTCTTATACCCCTTATATAAGGAATATATAAAGAGTAGAAACGTGATATGACTTAAGTCATATAGCTAGTATGCACAAGTAGACTTAAAATGCCTATCTTCTAAAATTAGTTAAATTAGTTTAAAAATCTTTTCGATCAGTAGGTTACCCAGAATTAACATAACATGAGTTCTTTATGTTGTGTATCTAGAGACCTTTGAAACTCTCATAATCACAGATAAAGAATGTCTTTTTAAGCTCCTCCTTGGTTTCTCAGTTTTCATTGAGAGCCCGTTTTCTCTCTGCATACCCTCATACCACATGGAACTACCTTTCCATAATCATTAAATTTGGATTTAGTACTCTTAATGATTATTTTCCGCACACAAAAACACAAAGGTGCTATTGTTTTTAAAACTTTACGTAAATTGCTGCATAATTCTAAGTAACGAAGACAGACATGCTTGTATGTAATTTAGTTCAATCAACTTCTGTATAGCTGTACAATAGGACATCGGTGTTCGACCTTTTTCATCTCATGGCACACATAAACTAATTACTAAAATTCAGCAGCACACCAGAAAATATATTGTATTTTTTCCAATCTGACAAAAAAAAAGTAGGTGTAATTTTGATTCCTTTACCCCAGACAGCTACTGTTGTGTTGCCTATTGTCATTCTTTTATTTGACAGTTAAGGGGTCAGTGCCCCTGGCTAAATAGTCAGGTACTACATGTTTTAAAATTCTTGTGGGACACTGGTTGAAAATTGCTGCAATAGGATACTACTTAAGCAACAAAAAGAAATGAATTATTGATGCACCCTGCATATATGAATCTCAAAATAAATATGTTGAGTGGGAAAAAAAATCAAATTAAAAAAAAAAAAAAGAATATGCTGCCCTGGCCAGGTAGCTCAGTTGGTTAGAACATCATCCCAACACACCAAGGTTGTGGGTTCAATCGCTGGTCAGACACATACAAGAAGCAACATGTGACTGTATAAACAATTGTAATAACAAATCTCTCAAAAAAAATAAAATAAAAATGTATATGCTGTATGACTCCATTTACATAAAATTCTAGAAAATACAAACTAATTTAAAGTGACAGGGAGCAGATCATTGGTTTCCTGGGAGGACAGTAGGACAGAATAGAGGTGGGGAAAGAAGAAGAAAGAGGAAAGGATTACTGAGGTGCACAAGGAAACTTTTGGGGGTTATAGATGTTCATTATTTTGATCCTGTGGATGGTGTCATGAGTAGGTCTAAATGCCTAAATTGATTAAAGTGTGCATTTTAAATATTTACAGTTTATTCTATATCAATTATATGTCAATAAAACTGTTAAAAAATATTAGAAAACCTGTCTTCTATGAACATATATGTAATTGAGTATATATATATTAAAAACAGGATCATACATGAAAATAAAATGAAATAAAAGCTATAAAAAGAACTTAGCACAGTATGTAGAACCTAGTAACAGCATTAGATCTTAGTTCTTTTACAATTCTGTAATGAACTATTTTTTACTTGACAATATATTACGAGCATCTTTCCATAATATATGTCCCAATAAATATACTTCAAGAACACTTGATGAATATGGCACACCATTGTATATATATCTATCAAAATCTAACCAATTCCTCCTTGTTAAATAGTTTGTTTCTGACTTTATTACTAAGTTTTTTAAATACTTGAACCAATGTTTTTGTATAGTAATCATTGTTTCCTTTATTTCATTTGGAATTTATTTTAGTATGCATGCAATAAGGATTGCTTTTCCATATTTGGTTGTTCTAATACCATTTACTGAACATCATGTATTCCAAAGCCCACCTATTTCAAACCTTTTTATTTCTGAAAAAGTATTGCGAAAGTTAACTTTCTAAAAGACAAACGGGAGGCTCACATGTCATAGTCAGGAAGCAGGAGGAAGGAGAGGATGTCTAGTGTCAATTCAGGACTCTGCCAACCACCCCATCAGCTCAGAACTGGGAAGTGTAACCAGCAATCCCTTTTCCAAAGGTTCACACACTGCCCCTACCCAATCACAGATTAGTGCAGTGAAATCCTGAAAACCCTGCTCCAGAAATACTGTCTGGAGAAAGGGATGAAGGGACCCCTCTCCTCTGGCACAAAGCAGAATCTCTGCCAATTATTCTCTACACACGGACAAGCCTCCTCACTGCTACCTTCCTGAACACTTGTGCTACTCACGCTCTTCCCTTCTTATGCTTGATGGTAGTGAGAACCAGAAGGCTAACTGTGGGATGTGACAACATCAAATGAGACCCACTTTTTCTCCCCAGTGACACAGTCTAAACAGATAGCACAAACCAGCAGTTCAAAATAATACTTGTTAGATCAAATGAGGTTCACAGACCTGCAGATATATTCAGAGATTGGCATGCTCTGAGTTTAATTTTGTGTTTTTATTTTAAACACATCACAGTCTAAGCATAATCTAAATTACCTAGATGACTACCTTGCCAAAAGATCTCAGGACTCACTTTCATGTTTGTATTAACAATATAGTTGGCAATGTAGTACTACTTCAATTGGTTTGGATTAATCAGGAAAGAAATGAGATGGTCTTAATGCTAAATGATATATTCCAAACAGAAACAATGTCCTGGTCACTGTGGTAAAAAAAGATTTCATAATGGACTGAACAGAGCAACATCATGAAAACTGAGTGATCTCACGGTACCCAACTGTGTAGCTTTGTCATATTCAAAATAACCTGCTGGATTGATACCGTATTTACATGGACAGTAGAAATTTGGCTTCAGCAAAATATCCAGTTACTATTTTATTGTTTTGTTATTTCACTAGTAAATTTGCTTCCATAGCAGCATAAGTGCTTTTAAGCATAAGAAGCTCTACCTAATTTTATATGTAAGAAACATTATAATTTAAATTACTTAAGCCAACAAATAGAATCCAATAGAAGTTTTAAATATACATAATGGAAGTTTGAGAAACACTGAGTTAGATTACACCTGTAAAACAGTTTGGCCTGTCAATGTAGGTGAGAAAGTGTAAAAACACCTATATAATATAATATAAAATATGAAATATATATAATATTAGTATAATTGCTAATGCCTGTATGTTCCCTTGCATTGATGTATTATAATTTACCTAACCAATCTTTTATTTTTAAGTGGTTTTCTAATTTTTCATATTATTACAAATAATACAATAATCAATAAGCTCAACTAGTAAACTCTTCCCTTCTTTTTTGGATGACTTCCTAGGAATAAAATGGAATTTCAAAAACCTCCCACCTGAAATGGAAAAACACCTCCACGAGCACCCTGAGTATGCCAATATCATCACAACAAAACCAGCAGCACGTGTTACCTACTTCCTGTTAACTGTACCTCTAGGACACGTGCATTCATTGCACCTTACCTCTTTATTATTACCAATGTACATAGTTTCTTTCTTTTTTCTTTTTTTTTTTGCCAGAGATTCAATTTACTATAAACTTTTAATTATATCACTTCTTAGCCTTTTGGCAAGATCAAGTGTAGACTCTTAATCATATATATTTTCTTTGCTTGTCAAATATAAAGCTGTTTGCAGTGAAAGTGATACCCAGGTATGTATTAGTAAATGAGAAGAAGATCAGTGGGGACAAGCAATTTCCATATTGTTTATATGTGAAACTGGATTCAGGTTAGCCCATTTTGGTGACAAATTTGTTCAAAGAGAGTCATCTGCTTCTGATCCCCCTGTCACTACTGCCTGTATATGTGTTTCCTGAAATGTCCTTGAACTTATAGTATGCCTACATCCCTTAGTTTGAACAAATAGGAGCTAGTTTATAAGCCTGCTTTGCCCTTCTCAGGTTAAGAAACAAGTAACACAAAGTACCATTAAGAATACTACTAATGATCATAATAGAATAGAATGACTAAAATTTTTAATATTTTTCTAGGACCAAATGTAAACTCTAAAGCTGATTAATAAAAAGGAAAGCATATTCTTTCGTGTCACTAAAATATATTTTGCAATAAAGTTGACCTTTGAAGAACACGGGGATTAGGGGCGCAGACCCGGCATAGTTGAAAATTCACACATAACTTTTGACTCCCCAAAGACTTATGTTGTACCTTGGCATCTGCAAGGGATTGATTCTTGAACACCTCTCCCCCATGTATACAAAATTCCAAGGATGCTCAAGTCTCTCATATAAAATGGCATAGAATAATATATACTATCAGCCCTCCACACCCACAGATTCTCAACCGTGGGTTGAAAATACACTGTTTTCAATCCAAGGTTGGCTGAATCCACAGGTGGGAAACCTGGGATAAGCAGGGCTAACTGTATAGTTATTGAAAAAAATCCACATGTAAGTGGACCTACACAGTTCAAACCCTTGCTGTTCAAAGGTAAACTGTATAAAATAAATACCAATAAAAAATGAATAAAATGCAAAACAAAGCTGGGTGGAGGGGGCAAAGGGGGGAAACTAGGGGACATCTGTAGTAGTGTCAACAACAAAGAAAATTGCAGTAGAATTCTTTCACACTATTAAAAATTGTCATTTTATATTAATGAATTGAAAATCATTTAAAAATACAAAACACATTTTTTAAACGCTACTACTAAGAATGTTTCGATTGCCAAAAGATAAATTTTAGCAGAATAGACCAGGTTAATTTTTCTACCTAACTCCCGCTCCAGGTACGTAGGATATACTGTGTCATTAAATAAAGCAAATTGTCATTAAATAAGACAATTTCCTTACAATTCTCACTAAGGTTTCTAAAATGTTCTGTTTAACAGGGAGTCTTATTATTCTTTAACGCTGTTATTTTTACATAGAAAAGTTGCCTGGGCTTCCTCTTCAAATTTACAATTAAAATAAGTCTAGGGACTAAATGAAATTAATATTAAAAGTTCATTGTATGCGGTAGCAACCCTCCAAGATGCCCCACCATGGTCCCTGCTTCTTCATATTAACACTCTGTGTAGTCGCTCCCCACACTGCACCAGTTAGTCTATGTGAGGAGTAGTATGGGAGTTGGCAACAGTAGGTTTATAGTTGTGAGTACGCAAAACACAGTTTATTCTTGCATTATGTATTTTTCCACATGAACAATTGTAAACCTACTTTTGCCCACCCCTGCACATATGGCAGTGATGCCATATCATTTCTGAGATTAGGTTTTAAAATAAATATGCCTGGCTTCCACTAGGGCACACTCAATCCACGCTCTCTTGGATCATGCACTCTAAAGGAAGTCAGCAGCCAAGTTGTGAACAGCCCTGTGGAGAGGCACAGTTGATGAGAAAGTAAGGCCTTCAAGGCCAACAACCAGCAAAGAAGTGAGGCTTCTTGTAAACAGTCATGTGAGTGAGCTTGGGAGTAAATGGTCCAGGCCAAACTGTCAGATGACTATAGCCCAACCAACTCCTGACCGTTAACCTCCTAAAAGACCCTGAACCATAACTACCCAGGCTAAGCCGCTCCAGATCCCTGACCCTCAGAAACTGTGTGAGATAATGTTTGTTGTTTTAAACTGTTATGTTTGGGGATGATTTGTTATATAGCAACAACTAATACATTACATCATTAAGAAAGCACTTCTTTTAGAAGGTCTATATTAAAAATAATATGTTTTATAGTAAATATCATTTCACTCTAAAAAGGACTTTCTAGACCTACGCTATGAGTACTGAGATAACTTTGTGAGTGTGCTGTTAAATTTCTAAGAATGAAGCCTAACAGAATTTTAGAAAAGTACATGGCAACTTAAAATATTCTCTAACAAGCACTTTCTGACATAATAAGAAATCATCTTATCACCTTAGCATCCACACCACATTCTCTAATACTATTATTTATTTTTTCTTCTTCTAATACTGTTCTACTAAAAGCAACCAGGGCTCTACAGAGAAATGGCTAATTCCAAATCTTTCACAGGGAATATACAAGGCGAACCTGTTTGTTGAGCCGAAAAACAAGAAAGCTTTAAAAAATTAATGAAGATGTGTCCAAAAAAACCCCCCTCAGAAGTCAGCCTAAAACAGGACTCCTATTAATGAAAGTTGTGACAATTTGAGCAACAAGAACAACAACAAAAACAATAATGGTAATGGGTTTAGTTCTATTGAGTAAATGAAAATCCCTAAGTAGAGAAAGATATTTTTAAAAAGAACACCAGAAAAAGTTTCTTATCACTATTAAAGGCAGCTACTAAGGCTATCTTACTTAGAAACTGGTAATTACAGGTAAGCATTTGTCTTACTGTTTAATAGTAACTGAATTGCTTTAAAAAAAATTTTTTTTTCTTTTGTTGATTCCAGGGAGAGCAGGAGGTAGTAGAAAGAGAGGGAGAGAAACACCGATGCAAGAGAGAAATATTAATCGGCTGCCTCCTGCACAGGCTCCAACTGATGACCAAACCCGCAACCCAGGCATGTGCCCTGACTGGGAATTGAACCCACAACCCTGCACCTTGTGGGACAACACCCAACCAACAGAGCCATGCTGGCCAGGGAATCATCCCTGTATTTTAAAGAAAAAATCTACTTAATCCATAAACTGAATATCTATACTTGAAAACTTTTAAGATTAAAAAAATTATATCAAATTGTTGTCAGCATGTGACTCTAAATATAAACAAAATCCAGTAAGAAATAATAGACTTTAACTCTGAATCTCAGTAACTTGAAAGTATGAGGGAGGACCCAAAAAATCCTGGGATTATCTTCTGGAGGGCGGGCCCCTTGTAGTATAGGCTTCCCCCACTACGTGAGTGTTCTAGGACTTTTTTTATTTCCCTGGGTGAAAAAAGTCCTCAGTGGGAAACGTTTTGCCAATGTGGAAGAGAAGAAACACAAAAAGACAGAAGCACTAAAAGGCATCAAAACTGATGAGTTCAAAAACTTTTCAGCAGTGGAAAATACATCTCGATAGGTGTACTGCATCAAAATTTTTATTAAAAATTCCAGGTGTTTTGGGTTCTCCCACCCTAGTACTATCATATCTTTCACTTGGCAATTGCTGAAAGAAACGTGTAACAGAATAAATGTTCCTTTTTGAATTATTTAATCATGTTAAGTGTTATAGGGGAGCAGGATACTATGAGAAGAATAATGTCATCACTCAAAAAATATATTTTGACACTGACCAATGTCAAGAAAATTTTTATGACATGTTTCAACCCAGCCCTTCATTTCAAAGAAGCCCTACTCTCTTTTTGCTTGCTATTAAAGAACTGAGGCTGGCCCTGGCCAGGTAGCTCAACTGGTCAGAGCATTTTTCTGATACACGAAGGTTGAGGGTTCAGTCCCTCATAGGGGCACATACAAAAATCAACTAACGAAGGCATAAATAAATGGAACGACAAATCTCTCTCGCTCTCTCTAAAATCAATAATTTAAAAAAATTTTAAAACTGAGGTTGCTTTATTAAAAAGGATGGGTTTATTCATACAAAGCATACTGTCAAAGATTAGCACTGAATCATGATCTGTGGTGGTGAACTTAATAGTAATGTAGCTGATGCCTCTTCTTTTTATATTTTATTAAATATTTTAGTACACCATTTGGTTCAGATTTTTTTTCCCTTGTTTTCCTCCTCTAACCTAAGTGCATCTTATGGTAAGGTGCATCTTATAGTGCGAAAAATACGGTAATATAATCAAAGGGTGGTATCTCATCATATTCCCAGGTGGGAATTAGGGTATGGAATAATGGAGACGGGGAATAGTATTTTCAGAACTGTCTACCACAGACACAAAAAGTTGTAAAACTTAATTTAAAACATCTTTCTTACCTGTTAATAATGAACCATGCAACAGTAAGCATTCCTGCTAGCCACGTTCCACTCATAAGCCAACTTGTAACAAATAAAGCAGTAACATATAGTCCTTGCAATCCAAAAACAATACCAATATAGAAATATACTGGCTCAATAATCTCCTAATTGAAAAAAAAATAGAGAGAGGAGATAATAGGATGACATTAGTAATTTCAAGGATTCATAAGTATGTGAGATAATAAATATTATAGTCAAAAGAAAAACACATACATTACTACCAGTTGCTTGATATAAAACGCTTGCTATAAGCTCTGGATACAGAGACATTTGTTGCACTGCATTTATAGTCTTCAGAGATACAGTTTTGTTATTGTGTGTCAATTCGTAAACACCTAAAGACAGAAAAATATTTCTCTAGATTATTTATTCTGCTTTTACAATAACTAAACATATTATTCAGAAGTGATTAAATATTTTAATTATCATCAAGTAAGATTTCAAAATAATACTCTGTGCCTCATTTTTCCAATTACTTTATTAAGTACAAGAAAGAGCACTAACTATATTCTGAGACAAACCTCCATGTACATTCAAAGGTTTCCACATAAAGAACGATGTTTTGTTTTAATTAATTTATTTATTTTTAGAGAGAGGGGAAGAGAGGGAGAAAGACAGGGAGAGACACATCAATGTGAGAGAGGAATATCGATCGGTTGCCTCTCATACATGCCCCAACTGGGGACTGAACCCATAGCCCAGGCATGTGCCCTGACTGGGAATCAAATTAGCAATTTGGCTCTGTGGGATGATACCCAACGAACTGAGCCATCAGTCACGGCCAATGTTTTGCTTTAGAAAAATATTGTTATTAAAAATCCAAATGTAGTTATCATACCTCTTTCAAATGAAGGCGCCTTTAACATATCTTTATAATAAGAGTAATAAATGGCACTGTCACCCTGGAATGTGATTTCCCGTTCAAGTTCCTAAAAGAAAATGTAACAATTATTTAAACACCAGTGTCCTAAATTTCAATTGTTATCTTCCTTCTCTCTCATCATCTAAACTAATGCTATTTATTTATCCTTTTATTCAAAGATGTGTTTGAATTTTCCTTTACTTACTAGTGGTCATATTAATTAGGTTAAACTTTTTAATAATCTGGCAGTCATTTTAATAAAACACCTAAGGATTAAGATGAACTATAACTCATTAAGTCATTTACCTATTTTATATAAGAAAAATCTAGAAGGAAAACCAAAAGAAATGCCCTAAGGACAGCAAAAATAATAAGGCAGAAAATAAAAAATAATGGTTGAGGTGTTAGAAGTCCATAATAAAAAGATACGTTTAAGAAGAAAGTAGTATTTTCTATCGTCATTCCACTTCCCTATGTACCCAGAACGGCAAGCTGTTAATTAGTACTTCTCAAAGTCAGTAGATACTTAATCAGCACTTTTCAAATGACCTTCCAGAAACAGAAGTAAATCTTAAAATCCAGAAAATTAGGCTATACAGAACCAAGAATGTGGGTAGTTTAAAACATTAGGAAACTTGTCCTTTCTCACTGAAGATTTTCATACATCTACAATCTTTTGGAGAGGCCCAAGATGGCCGCAGCATAGGACACTGAACTTGCCCCCTTCCATAAGCAAACTCTAACATACATGTATATAGAGTACTTATTCCTGTGAGACAACTGAGGACTGAATGAACAGCTTCTGAACAAGACAAAGAGATAAAAAGAGAAAGCTAGGAAACCTTAGGTACTAAGTGCCACTGTTTACGTTTCCTTCCTGCTCCATAGAGTGGGCAGGGGTGCTGTAGCCAGGTGCTGTGGCCTACCTGCAAGGTCACTGTAACACGTTTCTCCACACATCACCAGAATCCATTCTGGCCTCGGACAAAGGGAGCAAGCAGGATCAACAGGACATTACTGCATGCAACTGGCCTTCCCCCTGGAGCTCCTCCTGCTCCATAGGCCACTGCTCTGGACACCATAAGCACCTGCTTGGTTCCTACCAGCCTGCCAAAATAACATGGCATACAGCCTACACAGAGGCCACTTCTGCATGAGGTCAACATAAATGGACCTACAGTACTGTACTATGCTAAGTGAAATAAGTCAGAAAGAGAAAGACAAATGCTGTATGATTTAGCTTATATGTGGAATCTAAAAAACAAATGATAAAATAAAACAGAAACAGACCCACAGACATAGAGAAGAAGATGATGGTTACCAAAGGGGTGGGGATTGGGGGAATGGAATAAAATTTGTTTATTTTCATGCATAATATTTATAGATTAATACAAAAACAAAAGCTGTTAAGAGCAGTTTTCCCAAAGTTTGATCAATAGAACTTCTTAAGATATAAATGTTACCTAAAAAGAGTTCCATAGTTAAATAAATTGTATGAAAGGCTATATTAAACAAAGTTAAGTGGGTTTCTTTGCAAGACTTTTCAGTTTCAGTATATATTATGCACTGTGACCACTGAACCCTTTTTGTTCTCATTTAGACCATATTACTCTAAATAAATTTTCTTTAAATGCTTTATAAATGGAAACAGATGTTTCTAAGATTTCAAAGATGTAAACTCTTAATCAGTGCTTCTCAGATTTAATGTGCATATGAAACTCCTACAGATCTTATTAAAATGTAAATTCTGATTATTAAGCAGGGCTGAGAGTTTGCAATTCTGAACAAGCTCCCAGATAATGCCAGTGCTCCTGGCTCACACACAATGCTTTGAGAACAAGGTTCTTCGCCTGGTTGGTGTGGCTCAATGGATTGAGTGCTGGCCTGAGAACAGAAAGGTTGCTGGTTTGATTCGCAGTCAGGGCACATGCCTGGGTTGCAGCAGGCCAGGTTCCCGGAGAGAGGCCTGCAAGAGGCAACTGAGCAATGTTTCTCTCGCACATCAGAATTTCTCTTCTTCTCTGCCTCCCTCCTTTCCCCTCTCTCTAAAAATAAATAAGAATTTAAAAAAAGAAAAAGAAAACAAGGTTCTTGAGAAATGCCCTCTATATTTTCCTTCCTTCCTTCCTTTCCTTTCCTTTTCTTGATGTGTGTTGTGTGAGAATAAAGTAAGTTTGTTCAGGAAAAGAAAGAGCCCAGGGCGTGGGCACAGCTGTGTGCCTGAGTGGAGGTGAGCCAGCTTGAGTGACTTGCAGCTCCCTCTATATTTTCAAACCTCTAATTGTTCTCAATGCTGCCTACACACAGAATTGCTTAGAAATATTTTGTTCAAAACTAATTCCAGACACTCCACGCCTCCTCAGCTCCACTTAACAGATCTGCAAGGGAGGTTATTTTTGAAAGGTCCCAGATGATTCTACTGTACATTCAGTAATGAGAACTACTAATACACAGGGGAACAATTTTTAACATAATTCCTGTTGAGTTCAATTTTTCAGCTCTTTTTGACGTAAATAGGCATGCTGATGTCAAAACTGCAGTTAGTTTTCTTCTATCACATCAAGTTTTTATCTATAGCTTATCTTTTATTTATTTATTTATTTTTATTTTATTTTATTATGCTGTTACAGTTGTCCCAATTTTTTCCCCTGCTCCCCTCCACCCTGTAAAGCCCCCTCTCTCCAGTTGTCCCCCTCTTAGTCCATGCCCATTGGTTGTGCATACAGTTCTTCTCAACATCTTCCTGTCTACTCCACTCCCTCCTACTACACTTCTTAATTCCTGCATCATCTCCCTCCCTTTTCCCCCTTCCCCCTCCCCGCTGACCTCCCCCCAATATGTTCCCCGTACTTATAATTCTTTTTCCCCTCTCGTTGCCTATTTAGTTTGCCTTTGTTTCGATTCCCTAGCTTCTGTTGTTGGTTGTTGTGATGCAGTTTTCATTTTAATGTTCATAGTTTTGATCCTCCTTCTTCTAAAAAAGTCCCGTTAACATCTCATATAACAGTGTTTTGGATCTAACAAACTCCCTCAGTTTTACTTTGTCCTGGAAGCACTTTCTCTGCCCTTCTATCCTGAATGACAGCTTCGCTGGATAGAGTAATCGTGGCTGTAGGTTTTTGATTTTCATTACTTTGAATATTTCTTGCCAGTCCCTTCTTGCCTGTAAAGTCCCCTTTGATAACTCCGCTGATAGTGTAATTGGGACGCCTTTGTACATAATTCTTCTCTTCTCTCTTGCTGCTTTTAAGATTCTCTCTTTAATTTTTGCCATTTTGATGATAATGTGTCTTGGTATGGTCCTCCCTGGGTCCAGCCTATCTGGAACTCTCTGTGCTTCCTGGACCTGTAAGTTCATTTCCTTCCCCAAGTTAGGGAAGTTCTGCTTCATTATTTTTTCACATAATTTTTCAATTTCTAGTTTTCCTTCTTCACCCTCTGGCAATCCTATAATTCGAATGCTCATTCGCTTATAGCTGCCCCAGAGGTTTCTGAGTCTCTCCTCATTTTCCTCACTTTTTGTTTCCTCTTTCTGCACTGGTTGACTGTTTGTTCCCTCCCTGTGTTCTTATTTGTTGATTTGATCCCTGGCTTTCCTTTCCTCACCACTTGTCCTGTATGTATTTTTGTTCATTTCAGCAGGACTAGCCTTCATTCCTTCCCTGTCTTGATTCAGCCCTGCTCTTAGGTCTGTAAGCTGCCTTATGACTATAGCTCTGAACTGAGCCTCAGAAAGATTCGCTATTTGTTCATCAGTCAAGTCTTTTATTTGTTTTTTCGTTAGCTGTGTGATTGGTATTCCAATCATCATTCTGGCCGTTTTGTTTATCTTTCCTTCTTGGGCAGGGTGCTGTCACACCTCCTATGCTATATTGGGCGGAGCCCCGTGTGCTTGTCACAACCTGGCGACCTTTCTCACCACACTGTGGCACCTTTGCGTGGGGATGGGGGTCCAAGATGGATTCCTGCTGTTACTCTCCGCCAAGGAGCCGGCAGCCTCCTCCTCGATCCCCTCCAGGTCTCACAGTCTGAGACAATGGGGGTCTGCCTTCCCCAGCATTGGAATCCCGAGCCGATGGGTCTGGTCTGCAGCCGGGAGTGCTCCCACGCTCTTCTCTCCTCCCCCCAAATACGGGTGTCTGCTTACCGGGTCCCACTGTTCGCTGCTGCAGCTGTCGCCTCTAGCACAGTTTGATCTTTCAGCCACGGTTTTGCCCTTCCTACCCATCTGGATGAGCACCACTTGTTTATGACTTCATACAATGGACTTCCATGTAGCTCTCTTTTCTGGAACTTCTGGTTATTTTTGGTTTTGCGGTAGTTGTAGTCCTTCTTAGTTGTGAAGAGAGATGGAGTGTGTCCGTCTAGGCCTCCATCTTGGCTGGAAGTCCTATCTAGAGCTTATCTTAATGTGACCACTCTAGACTGGGTCAAGCCTGGATCCAAGGAAGCACTAGTGCTCTCCTATTGGCGGAGAGCAAACCTCCCTCCAGTGGGGAGGGGTGGGGGATGACCTTGAAACCAGCGACAGGTTCATACTTGTCTAGGCTATTCAGTTACACAAGAGACAGTGTGGTGAGAGGTTGTGTGCCGCTCTATATAGTGAATTGTATTCCAAAGTGTAGTCCAAGTTCTTGTCTGTATACAAGGAGTTAGCAGAATTTTTTATTTATATATGTACTTATTTCCTTTCCTTCAGATAATGTCTGCACCTGCTATCTCTCGTCGTAAGTGCCTAAACAACCCTGATTCGTTTTGTTATATCTGTGGCAGTTTCACCATTCCCAGTCAAAGGACAAACGTCAGCGCATTTGTCAGGCAAGCCTATTTTGCATATTTTAAAGTAAAACTTGGTGATCAAGATAAGTCTTGGGCCCCTCACAAGGTGTGCAAGTAGTGTGTTGAGAGTTTATGAATGTGGACAAAGGGAACATGTGGTAAATTGCCATTTGGTGTACCTATGGTTTGGTGAGAGCCCAGGAATCATTCAAGTGACTGTTACTTTTATATAGTGAAAACATCAGAATATAACAAGAAAAATAAACATAAAATAGAGTATCTTAGTCTACCATCAGCTATACACCCAGTGCCTCACTCAGCTGAAACCCTAGTGCCAGTTTTCATTGAACTACACTCTTTCAAAAAACAGGAATATGGTGAAGAACAAAGTAACTGCAACAATGAAGATTTTGAAATTGAAGATGACTCAGTTCATAAGGGATTTGATCAGCATGAATTGAACGATTTGGCACAAGATTTGGGACTATCTGAAGAGGCTTCAGAACTCCTAGCATCAAGATGGCACGAGAAAAACTTGCTTGAAAAAGGAGCGGACATATCCTACCTTCAATCAAGAGAAAGTGCATTTCTGCAGTACTTTCAAAGTGACAGTGGCTTTGTTTATTGCCATAACATACATGGTTTAATGGAGGAATTGCGAATTCCAATCTATAATGCAACTGAATGGCAACAGTTCATCAATAGCCCAAAGAGGAGCTTGAAGTGTGCCCTCCTCCACAATGGCAATTTATTTGGTGCAGTCCCAATTGGCCATTCAGTTTGTTTTCATGAAGAATATGAAGACACAAAGAGAGTCATTGATCTGTTGCAATATCACAAGCACAATTGGATCATCTGTGTTGACCTTAAAACGGTCTGCTTCCTTCTTGGTCAGCAATGCAGATACACCAAGTATCCCTGTTTTCTGTGTATGTGGGACAGCAGAGCTCGTGAGAAGCATTGGGTGGAGTTGAATTGGCCTCCAAGATCTGACCTCAAACCTGGTGATCCAAACATTCTACATGAGCCACTTGTTGACAGAAAGAACATCATATTCCCACCTCTGCACATAAAACTGGGTCTCATGAAGCAATTTGTTAAAGCTTTGCCAACTGAAGAAGACTGTTGCAAGTATCTCATTTTGGCATTTCCTAGCCTGTCATGTGAAAAGATAAAATATCTTAATATGTATGTTTGGTAGCAGAACTTTACTACTTGTACACAATTTGACTTACAGTAACAACATATAGCCTTTATATGAATAAAGTAACTAAATAAACAGTATATTCAGGTAATTTTTTCTTTATTTTCCTTTGTATGTACATTTTGTATGATTTTTGGGATAAAGGGAGGGTATCCTGTACCTTAAAAAGTTGACGTGATAGAGAAAAACTGGGTTTATTTTTTGGATTCAGATGCCAAAAGTTAGTTAAAAACAAGTGTCAGATCTAACTCGATGAAAATTGTGTTCCCCAGTGTAGTTAATCTTCATGACATTTTTAAGGAAACAGGGTATGCTATAGTATTCAATAGCTTTTGTCAAATATAGGTAATTTTTCAGTTAAATGTTTTGGTGATTCTAGGTAAATCAATGGCTTCAAAACATTAGTCAGCTTGATTACTTGCTCAAAAGTAAGTACAACAAAACAGTTTGGGAAAAAACAAGAAAGCAAAACTCTTTAGAGTCAAGTGGTAATGCCATGAACTTTGTCAACATGTAATACAGATACTTTGATTATGAAAGTATGTTGAAAACAAACTTATCAAAAGCCAAATGAATTATGAATTACAGTGACTAAAGAGTTTATGTGGAATATACGTGACTTAAAACCAAATATTAAATATACTAATATGAAGCAACATCTTATTTTGTAAATTTTTATTTATTGATTTTACAGAGAGGGAGGGAGGAAGGGAGAGAGGGAGAGAAAGAGAGAGACCTCAATTTGTTGTTCCACTTATTTATGCATTCATTGGTTGATTTTTGTATGTGCCCTGATAATACCCACAACCTCAGGATGATGCTCTAACCAACTGACTTACCTGGCCAGGTCAAGGCAACATCTTATAAATACTATTATGCTTGTTAATCATTCCCACTGCCCCCTCCCATTCTAAACATGTAGTCTAAAAATAGATTTTGATGTTGAAATTTTCACAGATTGTTTCTGAAAACTAAAAAGCTGACTAAACTCCATATCATTTCACTGTCACCAAAAGTCCGTGATAAATTAATTGCACAAAGGAAAACACCCTCTTGGTTGCTATTCTATGGCCTTAAAATATATTCTATTAAAATTCTCAAAGTTGATACTCTGAGTGTTCTCAAAACAGCTTATATACCATTTTGTTTCTAATAACTGGAAATGAGAAAGCACTTATCATACTTATCACACTCCCTGGAAGATTCTGGTTCCCTGGAAAGCACATTACTTAAATTAATATTAACTACTAAAACAACTTTCATATGCTCAGAAGTCTTTCTTCTTACCTGCCTGTTGGAAAACCAGTATTTTCGTTCATGGTATGCTGACAAATAGAGAGCATACATCATACCACTAGTAACTGCAGCAAGACAGCCAATGAAAATCTTTGCAAAGCGATGAAATAACACATCTGAAAAAGCATATTAGAAGTAATCAGATGCAGATGAAATTTATATTTATGACATTCTGTTAAAAAAGAAAAAGTAATCAAAAGTTGGTATGTATCCTCGATATGACATGATGAAAATGGCGGTCTAATTCAGTGGTCTTCTTCCCCAAAACCCATAGCCCCAGTCTAACCCTGAGAAAAACAGCAAAGTCCAGTAGAGGGGCATCCTACAGAATGCTTGACCAATACTCCTCAAAACTGTCAAGGCCCTCAAAAACAAGGAGAGCCTGAGAAACTGTTGCAGCCAAGAGGAGTGTAAGGAGACATGACAACTAAATGTTATGTGGTATCCGGATGAAATCCTGAAACAGGATAAAGACATTAGGTAAAAACAAAAGAAATCTGAATAAAATATGGACTTTAGTTTAAAATAATGTATCAATATTGTTTTATTAATTGTAACAAATGTACCATACTAATATTAAATAATAAGAAAAACCCTTATGTGTGTGGTAGGGAGTGGTAACATGTACTACCTGCTCATTTCTTCTATAAATCAAACATATTTTTAAAATTAAAGTCTATTAATTTAAAAAAGGAATAGTGGAATGTACTACCAAATATCTAAGGAAAAAACAGGTTCAAAATTACTACTGATATTTTTTTCCTTACTAAGGAATTTTTTTTATTGAGGAATAATTCACATACTATAAACTACAACTATTTAAAATGTACAATTCAATGACTTTTGATGATTATGTGTTTAAAACACCATATACAACTGTTTTGTATATGTAACAACTTCTTGATGAAATGACAAAATAATCTTGGATCTTTTACCCACAGGAGGATTTAGACCTCTATAGCTATTAAGTAAAAGTACAGGCCTAAGGGCCCAAAGAACAGTGTTCTGTTACTGAATGATGGAGTTTATAAAAATCAACTTGTTGACTGATTAGTTTAGCTAAACTAAACTCTTAGCTATTTTTAAGACTTTATTTCATAAATGATAGTTTGCACAGTATACTAGAGACTAGTTAGGTATCACTAAAGTAGTATGAATTATATTCAAAATTCTTGAAAATCTCTACCCCATAAATAAAATATTAGTATCAGTATGATAAAATCGTTTTAAAATTCTGTTTCCAATAGCATGTGTAAGGCATCTGGCCTGGCAGTTAGTAAGAGCTCAGGAAAAAACAGTAAGAAAACATTTATGGTTGCAGTTTGGCAAAAGTTCTTCAAGTTTCTAAACATGGGTCTTTTTCTGTTTGTTTTGTTTCTTTATTAAGTCTTAGATAACAGCAAACTAATCCTCATTATCAAGGGCTATTAGAAAAATATATATTCAACCGAATCTTATACAGACACTTCCGACTTTTAATATTTCTACTTACAATTTCTTGACTTTAGAATGGTGCAAAAGCAATAAACATTCAGTCAAAACCACACTTCAAATTTTGAACCTGATCTTTTCCAGGACTAGAGATATATGGTATGATATTCTCTTGCGATGCTGGGCAGCACCAGAGAGCCCCAACTGCTAGTCAGGCACATGTTTGTGAGGGTAAACAACTGATACTCTACAATGCAGTATTAAATGCATCTTCTACTTATAATACTTTCAACTTAAGATTGGTTTATGGAATGTAGAACCTCATTGTAAGTTCAGGAGCATCTCTATATAAATGCCTTACATTAACACTAAATACCTTGCTTCTGAAAGTTTTTTGTAAAGAGTAAAAGACAGAATCAAGTTATCAGTGTTCGACATAAGTGTATGTATTTTAGAGAAAATAAAGAGCTCTGGGCCCTGCAAATTATTGCCTTAAAAATTATTATTTTAATTGGAAAACTGAAAAGTAAACAATCTGACTTCTAATTAAGTTATGTTATACATAAACCATCCTAACCAGGTAACTTCTGTGTGCTCTAGTACCTTCATTTGTAAAATGCTGATCATGCACAGAAAAAGAAAAGAATAAAACACTACATAAATATCGGTATCAATAATATAGGGCATAGTTAAGTGACATTTAAAGCACAGGAAAAAGCTAATGACATGTTAAAAAAAGATATGTAGTATTCAATTTCACAAAAAGTAAAAGTACATTGAAAAAATATAATACTTGCCAAAATTTTAAGAGCAGTTATATCTATTGGAATTATTCATATATTTTATGTTTATTGTTCTTTTCTCTATTTTCCATATTTTCTATCCTAAATACATTTTTGTAGTCACAGTTAAAATACTATTTCATAGTAGTGATATCTGGATTGTTTAATATTCTTTCTTATCCTGTATTTTTCCAAATGTTTTAAATGACCACTCTATTAGTCGAGCTTTGCTGTGATTTAAAAAAAAAAAAAAAAAAAAGGGACCCCAAACTATCTGTGGCTTAAAAATAAAGGTTTCTTTCTCATTCTTGCTACTTGTGGATTTCAAGTCAGTGGTAACTTTCCAACCAATTCCAAGGCTTCAAATTTGTTGTCCCTCTTCTACTTTTATCTTCTTCAGAGTTCCAAACTGGGATCAATCCTTATTTGGGACGTGTTCTCATGACAGGGGAAAAGAGAACAGGCAGAATCACGCAATGCCTCTTCAGTGTCTGGTCAGAACTAGCACACTGCTACTTCCCCTCACATTCTTTTGGCCCAGACAAGTCACAAGCCTGACAATGGGATAGAAAAATATGCCCTACTTCAGCAAGACACTCCAAATCACACGGCAATGGGAAGGAATGTATAATCCACTCTCAGAGAAGGGAGCAAACATTTGGAAGCAATACCACCAGGGTCTGCCTCATTAATCACAGATACTCACTTCCCTCCCAAAGGCAAAACACACTCACTCCTTCTCAAGAAAGATAATCCCCTAAGAGCTTGCTTCCTGCATGAAGACAGATAGGGACTTATATATCATTTTAAGACCTGAATAGCTGTGTCTTTTACATCTAGACTGGCAGTCCTTTTGACTGTATGTCTCTCACAAAAGTTCAGCTGACAATTCTTCTAGGTGTTTACCTAAGAGATATAAAAATAGATGCCCACAAAAAGATTGTGTGTTCATAAGTAGTCTTTTTCATAATAAGTAAATACTGGAAACTATTCAAATGTCTAAGAAGAGACAGGATAGACATTTATAGCAACATGAATGAATCTCAAAATCATTATATAGGTTAACATAGTAAGGTAACTGAAAGAATCCAGACACAAAAGCATACATGTCATATGATTCCATTTATATAAAATTGTAGAAATGCAAAGTTAATCAATATTGAAAAATATCAGAAGAGTGGTTGTCTTGGGGGTTACAGGGGAAACCTACTGGAAAAATATATAAAGAAACTTTCTGGGATAATAGAAATGTTCTGTATCTTTTATTAGCTGTATTCAAGTGTCAAAGCTCACTTAATTAAGCACCCAAGATTCTGTGCATTTTATTGCATGTTAATTATGCCTTAATTTTACCAAATACTCCTCAACACTACAAGTCACCAAAATTTTGGATCCTCTAGTTTTCCTTTTTATTCCTATTTACAAATAAGTCAAATCTAATCTAAATTCATTTCTTTCCTGTAATCAAATACAGCTGATAACAAGTTGTTCTAAACATTCTGTCTTGCAATCCTGTTACCTAAATTAATAAAAATTTAGTATTAAGATTGTAACTATCCAGAGGAAAGTTTTATAAAATGTTTTTATCACTGCATAATATGGATTATTATTTTTCTAGCTTCCAAAAACGTCTCCTCCAAGCTAGCCCCTGAATTAAATTTGTAGATGAGCTATTTTACCTTTATCTTATTTGAGAAAATATATACAATGGGCTCTGTACTCTGTATGGGCAGCAAGCAATTTGAGAAAGCTCTTCAACTCCTAAGGACGGCATACTCTCCAAAGCCATCTTCAGATACATACAGTTCAAGAAGATAATGGGAAAAGAAGGACCTCTAGAGAGTGGAGCCACAGAGAACAATAAACTGGGAAGCTACTCCCAAGGAAAACAATTGGGACCTAATAAGAAACATTCCCTACCTCACAGTAAGGAGACATCATATTTACCTAGTAGAATTTCAGAATTGCTATGGACCAGTGGCTGACGTGTGTTCTACTCTTTCTCTTTCTGAATGAAAGGATTTATTTTGGTTATCCTGTTCCTGTCCAACAATGTATAATGGGAAAAAGATCATGTGCAGAAAAGAATGAACATAGCAGGACTGCAACTGCTTTGCTTAGAAAGGCCTGTTTGTCCAGGCTGGGTGGCTCAGTTGGTTGGAGCATCGTCCTGTACACCAAAGGCTGCAGGTTCGATCCCTGGCCACTTGTGGGTTTGATCCCTGGTTGGGGCATCTATAGGAGACAACCGATCAATGTTTCTCTCTCACATCAATGTTTCACTCAACAAAAAAATGTTTTTAAATTAGAGAGATCACCATAACTTAAAGAAGAAATGTAAGCTTGCTTGCAAGGTAGACTCTTGGATGGCATCTGGCAACTTGGATGTCTGGAGCGTTCCTGCCATTCTCTGATAAGAGTGGTTTACTCTGCCTAACTTATTTGTACAAACAATGTGGTTTGTGCCACTGCTTTTCTTCTGGGAGTCCAGAATTTTGGTATGTAGTAGGCAGAAGGTAAATGACCAGCTGCCAATAAAAACCCTGAGCAGAGTCACTAATGAGCTTTCCTAGTAGACAAAACTATCAACGTTAAAATTTGAAAAGCTGAAAGAATTAAGCACGTCCCGTGTGTCTCCATTTGGAGAGGAATCTTTGGAAGCTTGTGCCTAGTTACTTGTAGACTTCAGCACATAAGCCTTTTCTCTTGCTGATTTTATTGTATATTTGTTCACTGTAATAAATCATAGCTGCGGTAATAATCATAGCTGTGAATGACTCTATTCTGACATCTGTGAGTCTTACTAATCTCAGAACATGGAGGTGGTCTTGGGGACCCCTAACACAAGCAGATAAGTTGTCTTTTTAATAGGTCTGTGGATCAGAATGAGTCATAGCAAACCCTGATACAGAAAAAACCTTGGGCTTCAGGACCGATGCTATGACTGGGTAAGACTGAGTGTCTTCATTGGGGTAAGAGGGATGGCAAATATACTTTGTCTGAGAGAGAGAAGAAAATATTTATAACCAAAGACATAATATGGTATTTGCTATTATTCCAAACTATTTTGTCCTTTCCTATAAAAGGATTACTCATCCCTGACCACTACCTAGTGACTTGTAATGCTTCCCTGTAGTCAGAATATACTTTCCCATTCCATTTTCCAGACTGATTATATGACTTGCTTGGGCCAATAGAATATGAATACAAGTGTCAGTGTGCCAATTCAGCAGAAACTTTAAGAGGCACTGCATAGACTGGTTGGTTAGATCAACCGGTTGGAACATCAGCCTGATGCACCAAGGTTGAGGATTCAATTCCTGGTCAAGGCACATACAGGAATTAACCTTCTTCTCTCTATAACAACAATAAAAAAAAATTTTTGACTTCCGGCCAAGATGCAAGCGTAGACAGACACGCTGCATCTCCCTCCACAACTAAGAAGGAATACAACTACCTCAAAACTAGAAACAACCAGAAGTTCCAGAAAATCAAACAGCATGGAAGTCCAACAAACAAATATATAAAGAAGAAATACTCATCCAGACAGGAAGGAGGGGCGGAGCCAGGGTGGAGAGAACGTGGTGTAGTGGTGGCAGCAGCAGTGGCAGGCCAGTGGAAAGCAGTTACATGTTTTAAAAAAGTCAGGAGGGACACCTGAGGAGCGCACCTAGCTCTTCACCAGACCCAGCAGCCCACTGTCCCAGTACTGTGGAAAACCAAACCTCATTGCTTCTGACTGTGCAAATGAGTGGGGGTTGGGGCAGAGGCAGAAACTGCCTATTTCTCAGCAGAGTCCGCTTGTTTAAAGGGCCCCAATGGTCCTAGAACATCCGCAGATCCACCCACTCTGGGAACGACAGCCAGGGCAGCAGCTAGAAAGGCACCAGTCCCATACAGAAGTGGGAGAAGTGCCTGGAAAAGGGGCGAGTGCTGGGCAAGCAGCATTGTTCCCTCTCAGACCCCACCCCCACATATAGCACCACAATGTGGTGAAACAGGTTGCCCTGTACTGACGAATCCCTAAGGCTCCACCCCTTACAACATAACAGGAGCAAGAGCTTACCTAAGACACAGAGGCAAACAAACACAGGAGCCTGTCAAAATGAGGAGACAGAGAAGTATGGCCCAAAAGAGGGAACAGATCAAGGTTCGAGTGGGAGAACTAAGTGATGAGGAGATAGCTAACCTAACAGATGAGGAGATAACTAACCTAACAGCCACAGAATTCCAAACATTGGTGATAAAGATGCTCAGAGGCTTGACAGATATGCTTGAGTATGGCAAACGCATAAGAGAAGAAGTGAAGGCTATGCTAAGTGAAACAAAGGAAAATCCACACAAAACCAATGGTGAAGGGAAGAAAACTGGGGTTCAAATCAACGATTTGGACAGTAAGGAAGAAAAGAACCGTGAACCAGTACAGAATGAGGAAACAAGAATTGAAAAAAACGAGGAGAGGCTTGGGAACCTCTGGGACAACTTTAAACGTGCCAACATCCAAATCATGGGGGTGCCAGAAGGAGAAGAGGAAGAGCAAGAAACTGAAAACTTATGTGAAAAAATAATGGAGGAAAACTTCCCTAATTTGACAAAGGAAATAGACATTCAAGTCCAGGAAGCAGGGAGACAAGCTGGACCCAGAGGCGACCACACCAAGACACATCATAATTAAAATGCCAAAGGTGAAGATAAAGAGAGAATCCTAAAAGCAGCAAGAAAGAAGTGGAGAGTTGCCTACAAAGGGGTGCCTATATGACTATCAGCTGATTTCTCAAAAGACACTTTGCAGGCAAAAAAGAAACTGGTAAGCAGTATTAAATGTGATGAAAAGCAAAGACATACAACCAAGATTACTCTATCCAGCAAAGCTATCATTTAGAATGGAAGGGCAGACGAAGTGCTTCTCAGACAAGATAAAGCTAAAGGAGTTCATCATCACCAAGCCATTATTGTATGAAACGTCAAAGAGACTTACTTAAGAAAAAGAAGATCAAAACTATGAACACTAAAATGACAACAAACTCATAACTATCAACAACTGAATCTAAAAAATAAAAACAAAATCCAACTAAGCAAACCAGAATAGGAACAGAATCATAGGCATGGGGATCATTTGGAGGGTTATCAGCTAGGAGGAGGAGGGGGAGAAATGGGAATATGGTGCAGGGATTAAGAAGCATAATCTGTTGGTACAAAATAGACAGGGGAAGTTAAGAATAATATAGGAAAGGGTGAAGCCAAAGAACTTATATGCACAACCCATGGACATGAACTAAGGTGGGGTGGGATTGCTGGAGGGAAGGGGGCTACTGAGCAGAGGGGAGCAAAGGGGAAAATAACTGGAACCATTGTAACAACAAAATCAATAAAATACTTAAAAATAAATAAATTTCCTTATTTTCACCCCAAAGAAGCAAAATATACATCTTTTCAAGTGCACAGGGAACATTTTCAAAGATAGACCACATGGTAGAACACAAAACAAGCCTCAACAAATTCAAGAAACTTGAAATTATATAAAGCATCTTCTTAGCTCATAATGGCTTAAAACTGGAAATCAACCTGAAGGAAAAGACTCAAAAATATTCAAAATCATGGAGAATAAATAACATACTGTTAAATAATGAATGGGTTAACAATGACATCCAGGAAGAAATCAAAAAGTTTCTGGAAACAAATGATAATGAACACACAACAGCCCAAAACCTATGGGACACAGCAAAAGCAGTCCTAAGAGGAAAGTTCATAGCAATACAGGCCTATCTAAAAAGGACAGAAGAATCTCAAATAAAAAATCTAACCCTACAGCTACAAGATCTAGAAGAACAAAAACAAACAAAGCCCACAGCAAATAGAAGGAAGGAAATCATCAAGATCAGAGCAGAATTAAATGACGCAGAGATTAAACAAACAATTCAAAAGATCAATAAAACCAGGAGCTGGTTCTTTGAAAAGATAAACAAAATCGACAAGCTTTTAAACAGGCTCATCAAGAAAAAGAGAGAGAGGACCCAAATAAACAAACTCAGAAACAAAAAGAGGAGAAATCACAACCGATACCACAGAAATACAAAGGATTGTAAGAAATTACCAAGAACAACTGTATCTCAAGAAATTTGACAACCTAGATGAAATGGACAAACTTCTGGAAACATATAATCTTCCAAAACTAAATCAAGAAGCAGAATGCCTGAATAGACTGATAATAACTAATGAAATTGAAGGAGCAATCAAAAAACTCCCGGCACACAAAAGCCCTGGTCTGGATGGCTTCACATGTGAATTTTACAAAACATTTAGGGAAGAACTAACTCCTATTCTTCCCAAAATATTTCAAAAAATCCAAGAGGAAGGAAGGCTCCCAAACTCTTTTTATGAATCCAGTATTACCCTAATTCCAAAACCAGGCCAAGACATAACAAAGAAAGAAAACTACAGGGCAATATTGCTGATGAACATAGATGCTAAAATCCTCAACAAAATAATTGGCAAACTGGATCCAGCAACACATTAAAAAGATCATACACCACGATCAAGTGGGATTCATCCCAAGGATGCAAAGGTGTTTTAATATTCACAAATCAATAAACATAATACACCACATAAACAAAATGAAAAACATAAATCATATGATCATATCAATACATTCTGAAAAAGCATTTGATAAAGTACAACACCCATTTATGATGAAAACACTCAGCAAAATGGGAATAATGGGAGCATACCTCAATATAATAAAGGCCATATACGAAAAACCTGAAGCCAACATCAAACTCAATGGGCAAAAACTGAAAGCATTCCCCCTGAGACCAGGAACAAGACAAGGAAGTCCACTCTCTCCACTCTTATTTATTCAACATAATTTTGGAAGTTCTAGCCACAGCAACCATACAAGAAAAAGAAATAAAAGGCATCCAAATGGAAAAAGAGGAAGTAAAACTAATTATGTGCAGATGATATGATAGTGTCCATAGAAAACCCTATAAACTCCACCAAAAACCAACTTGACATAATAAGTGAATTTGGCAAAAGCGCAGGGTACAAAGTCAATATTCAGAAATCAAAGTCATTTCTGTACACCAACAATAAAATATCAGAGTCAGAAACTAGAAAAAAATCCCATTTACTATAGCAACAAGAAAAATAAAGTACCTAGGAATAAACTTAACCAAGGAGGTAAAAGACCTGTACTTGAAAAACTACATAACATTGAAGAAAGAAAGTAAAGAAGATAAATGGAAGCATATACCATGTTCATGGATGGAAAGAATCAACATCATTAAACTGTCCATACTACCCAAAGTAACTTATAAATTCAACCCAATCCCTATTAAAACACCAGTAACATATTCCACAGACCTAGAACAAATACTTCAAAAATTTAGATGGAACCAAAAAAAGACCCTGAATAGCCACAGCAATATTGAGGAAGAAGAACACAGTAGGAGGAATCACAATACCTGATATCAAACTATACTACAAGGCCACAGTAACCAAAATAGTCTGGTACTAGCATAAGAACAGACATACAGACCAATGGAACAGAATAGAGAGCCCAGACATAAACCCAGGCCTCTATGGTCAACTAATATTTGACAAAAGGGGAAGGAACATAAAATGGAGTGAAAAGAGCCTCTTCAACAAATGGTGCTGGGAAAACTGGACAGGGGCATGCAAAAACACGAAACCAGACAACCAACTTACACCACACACCAGAATAAACTCAAGATGGATCAAAGACTTAAATGTAGGCTGTGACACCTTAAAGGTCCTAGAGTAAAACATAGGCAAGAAAATTTCAGATATCCCACGCAGCAATATTTTCACTGATATATCTCCTAAGGCAAGGGAAATAAAAGAAAGAATAAACAAATGGGACTACACCAAACTAAAGAGTTTCTGCACAGCACAAGAAAACATCAGCAAGATGAAAAGGTAATCAACTGTATGGGAAAACATATTTCTCAATGATACCTCAGACAAGAGATTGATCTCCAAAATATATAAAGGATTTATAAGACTCAACACCAAGAAGACAATCTAATTAAAAAATGGGCAAAGGACCTGAACAAACACTTCTCCAAAGAGGACACACAGAGGGTCCATAGGCATATGAAAGAATGCTCAACATCACTAGCCATCAGAGAGATGCAAATAAAAACCACAATGAGATGCCACTTTACATCAGTCAGAACGGCCATCATCAACAAAATCAACAAACAACAAATGCTGGCGAGGATGTGGAAAAACAGGAACCCTTCTGCACTGCTGGTGGGAATGCAGACTAGTGCAGCCACTATGGAAAACAATATGGAATTTCCTCAAAAAACTAAAACTGGAGCTGCCTTTTGATCCAGCAATTCCATTGCTAGGATTATACCCAAAGAATCCTGAAACACAAATTAAAGAATTTATGCACCCCTATGTTCATTGCAGCACTGTTTACAATAGCCAAGTGCTGGAAACAGCCTAAGTGCCCATCTGTAGATGAGTGGATCAAAAAACTGTGGTACATTTACACAATGGAATACTGTGCAGCAGAAAGAAAGAAGGAACTCCTGTCATTTGCAACAATATGGATGGAACTAGAGAGAATTATGCTTAGCGGAATTAGCCAGGCAACAAAAAACAAATACCGTATGATCTCACCTAATACAGGAGACTAATGAACAACACAAACAAATGAGCAAAATTGAACCAGAGGCATGTAAACAGGAACAGACTGACAGTGACCAGAGAGGAGGGGGGAGGAAGAGAAAGAGTGTAAGTAGGAGAAGGGTCTAGTCACGGAACTAGTATAAATGGCCCATGGACATGGAAAACAGGCTGGGGATTGACTGTGGGAGAAGGGATGAGTGGGGTGGGAGGAAGCAATGGGGAAAAAGTGGAACAGCTGTAATAAAAAAATAATTTTAAAAAAAAAAAAACTTTTTTAAGTTTAAAAAAAAAAATCAAGATTCTCTAGTATACTTAAAATAAGTCACCCTGGCTGGCATGGCTTGGTGGATTGAGCACTGGACTGCGAATCAAAGGGTCGCAGTTTAATTCCCAGTCAGGGCTCATGCCTGGGTTGCAGGCCATGTCCCCAACTGGGGGCACAAAAGAGGCAGCCACACATTCCTGTCTCTCTCCATCTCCTTTTCCCTCCCTTCCCCTCTCCCTAAAAATAAATAAATAAAATCTTTAAAAAACAAAATAAAATATGCTTTCATTAAAAAAAATGACCCTGCCTGCTCTCCTGCTCTTTTCCTTGGCCACAAGAAACACATGTACCATACAGGGGCTGCTGCTTTGTGACACATAAAGCTACATCAGCCAACCTATAGCCACAACATGTAATGCTAATCAGAAATAAATGTTTGTTGTAAATGAGTGAGATTTAGAGGTTGTTCTACAGTAAAACCTAATGCAATTTGACTGGTATCACCACATCTTATTTAGAAAATACGTTTATACATTTAAAATGTTGATATAAAATATATTACCTAGCATAACTATTTTTGCAGTAGCATTAAAACTCCATCCAATTTGTCTAACTTACATTTTGGAGCTCTTTCAGGAACTGCAGTGTCATCAATTTTCTCCTCTTTGACAGATGCTTTATTTTCTGAAGACTTTGGCTTTTTTCTGTGGCGCAGTTCTATAGCTTGTCCTTAAAATATTTGAAAAGTTATTGCAACATGTATCAAATTATTATCTGTAACCCAAATGATTAACTTCTATTATACTAAGGCAAAAGTCACACAAAGGCCTATTAGTACCAAAGATAATTTTTCCATAATTATTTTAGCACTCACCACAATAGGTTTTTCCTACAAACAAAAAGACAATATAGGTTCTGCCCCCACCTGTGCTTTCAGAGTCCTATTGATAAACTAATGAGCTCTTCTCCGGAGATGACACTAATTTCAAAATATCCCAAAATAAGTAATAATGATTGGGAAACAAACTATTATGTAATAAATTAGCTTATTATTTTAGTTACCTACTAGTTATATGCATCATTTGTGGATTAACAATTTTTAAATCAAAATATAATAAAATACATTCATCATATAACTGTTTTTTATTGTTGACACTATTACAGATGTCCCCCATTTTCCCCCCTTCAGTCCCTCCACCCAGCCCCCACCCCCAGACTTCATCACATTGTTGTCTATGTCCATGGACTGTGCATATATACACATATGTTCTTTGTCTAATTTCTCCCAGCCCTCTCCTGCCACGGTCCTCCCCTCTGAGATCTGTCAGTCTGTTCCATGTATTCATGCCTCTGGTTTTATTTTGTTCATTAGATTCCACAAATGAGTGAGATCATACTAGGGCAAGAAACAAAGGAAAAATTAAAAAATGGGACTACATCAAACTAAAAAGCTCTGCACAGCAAAATAACCCATCAACAAAATAAAACTGGAACCCACTGTATGGGAGAATATATTTGCCAATGATACATCTACTAAGGGGTTAATTTCCAAAATATATAACATACTTAAACGTGTGTGGAGGGAGAGAGGGTGTAGAGGGATGCCGCAAAAAAGAATAAGAAGTCATGGCCATGGACAACAGTGTGGCGATTGTTGCGGGGTGGGGCTGGAAGAAAGTAAAGGGGAGGATAAACAGTAATGGAAAATAATACAATAAAAAATGAACTAGTCAAAAAAAAGAAAAAGTAAAAGAACTTAAATACAACTCAACACCAGGAAGACAAACAGCCCAATTAAAAAATGGGCAAAGTGCCATGGCCAGCGTGGCTCAGCTGGCTGGAGCGTCATCCCACACACCAAAAGGTGGAGGGCTTAATTCCCGGTCAGGGCCTGTGCCTGGATTGCTGTTCGATCCCCAGTCAGGGCACACACACAAAAAAAAACCCATTGATGTTTCTCTCTCACATCGGTGTTTTTATTTTTTCTCTCTCTCCCTCTCTCCCCCTCTCTCTAAAATCAATAAGCATGTCTTTGGATGAGTATTAAAAAAAAAATGGGCAAAGGACTTGAAGAGACACTTCTTCAGAGGACAAATGGCCAACAGACATATGAAGAAAAAAAAGTACAATGTTACTAATCATCAGAGAGATGCACATTAAAATTACAATGAGGTAACATCTCACACCTGCCAGAATGCCTACAGTCAATAGATTAACAAACAACAAGTGCTGGTGAGGATGTGGAGAAAAGGGAACCCTAGCGCACTGCCGGTGGGAATGCAGACTGGTGCAGCCTCTGTGGAAAACAGTATGGCGTTTCCTCAAAAAACTAAAAATGAAACTGCCATTTGACCCAGCAATCCCACCTTTGGGACTATATCCTGAGGATTCCAAAACACCATTCAGAAAAAATATATACACCCCTATGTTCATAGCAGCATTATTTACAATAGCCAAGATCTGGAAACAGTCCAAGTTCCCATCAGTAGATGAGCAAGTAAAAAAGATGCGGTATGTACATTTACACAATGGAATACTATGTGGCTATGAAAAAACAACTCTTACCCTTTGCAACAGCAGGGATGACCTGGAGATTATGCTAAGCAGAATAAACCAGTCAGAGGAAGACAAATACCATATGATCTCATTCATACATTTCATTTTTTAAAATAATCCTGAAAGTTCTGCAGAACGTCACACTGCTGTGGTATCATTATCATTCAATGTCTTAAGAGATTTGGGTGTCAGAAAGTAGGCTGAGCCCTGACCAATGTGGCTCAATTGGTTGGGCATCATCCTGCAAGTGAAACGTCCCCAGATGGGGAGTGTACAAGAGGCAACCGATTTATGTTTGTTTCTCTCTCTCCCCCGTCCCCTCTAAAAATAAATAAAATATTATTTTTAAAAATAGGCTGAACCTATAAATATCCCTATATTTTGGAAATTTCAGAAAATTTCCCATTATGAGACTATCTACACTTTATATATCCAAAACAAAAATATAATGCAGAAAGTACCTTCAAACCAGTAAACTAAATCCCAAATTAAGCAGGAATTTACGATATTCATTGTAACTACTTCTCCTCCATAGAATTATCTTACAGGGTAGATTTTGCTGTTGTGCAGTTACAGAGTGTACTGTCAAGTTTATAAGGTGGTATAAGAATTTATCTCCTCCTTAGAGAAAGAGGAGTTTTCCTTTTTTTTTCAGTGATGACTTTAGGCTATGAAATATGGACCTAAAGAGAGGAGTCAAAAAAGGAGATTAGATGGGTTGTTCTCTAGCTTTACTGTAGGAAATGAGTAAAATAAAGGCATTTAAAAATAGCATCAAAGAAAATTCATGTTTGTTAAGATATCTTTAAACATTGATAGAGTGAAAAAATACTGTATATTTTGTGAGTTAAGTTTGAGTAGCCATAGGGTGAATTTTGAGTATTTTTGTATATAAATCTGAGTTAAATAATAAATATTATATTTCTTCTTCATGATGCCTTTTTAATTTTCCCCTTGTGGAGGTTAAAACAGAAGTTAATAGTGGTCAACAAGAATGAAGATTTATGTAAAGCCAAATAAAGTCTTCAGATGCAAGTTATTATTTTTAATTTTATTGAGAAAGCATACAAGGAAAAAACAACCACAAGAAGTTTACTAAGTAGTTACACATGCATGTTAAACACATTAATCTTATTAAAGTTTAAAATGTTTACTTGAATAATTTCAGAAATCAAGTTAACAGATATATTGAGATAGTTCACAGATGTATGTGACCAATGGGTTAGGTAGGTCTTTTTTATTAGACAGAGTCTAAAAGCACACATTTAACACAAAGAAAAACTGGGAAGGGGGCAGTCACATAAAGTTACAAACTTTTTTTCTTTACAAAAAGTTATCATTTTCTTTTTTAAATAAGTTATTTATAAAATAAATCATGTTACAGGGACATTAATAGTGTTCTCTGTGCACATAAATGAATTTTTATTTGTAGAAGTACAATTTATAAAAAAATCTTGCAAATTCCAAAGTAATTGATGAAACATACAAATCTTAACAGTCATATCTCAAGAATCTATTAGTAATAATAAAGACCATACAAATAAATAACTAAAAAGGATCTATAATGCTTTATTTTCTTAATTCTAAAATGCCATACATTTTAGGATACTATTTAATAAGTTTTTCAAGGGGGGAAAACATAACCATATTAAATGCATGCACTGGTATAAACACATGCCAATTTCAGTGGCATTAAATTGTGGGAACAAAAAGTACAACTTGGGAAATACAGCATTCATTTTAGCCAATCTCTTCAACCTGGTCCCTAAAACTAATTTTTTTGCCTGTCACCAAGTAACAAATCTGATTAGATGTAAATTCCACCTTGTTTTCTTTATATTGACCTCATAACTTAATAATTGACAAGCAAAGCCAAGAATCTCTAAGTGGATAACAAAGGCTAAAGCAGTGGAAAAACTAGATTATTAGTTCCAACAGAAAAGCTCCAGCACAGCATTCAAGTTTCCTTTCATTATTTTATATTTTTAGCATGGCAGAGAAAAAGTCAAACTAAATGAAAATGATAACATAGCCACAAAAATAACTTGCTATTTCTGGTCCAGTGATCTTCGCATGAGACAGTAAGGCTACAAAGAGGTTTACATATGGCTATCCAGTTTATACATATCAATTTCCAAATGAAGTGTTAATACTGCTCTACTCAAGGTTGACACTTCTTTCTTTGCTCTACCATGTCTTTCAGGAAAAATAAACACCCTGACTCTGTACAGCATCAAGGGAGACTTTTTTTTTTTTGGAAGATCAGATTCCTAAATAGTATTTACTTAGAGAAAAACTGGGACAATGAAGAGGATCCAAGGGAATGTTAATAAACAAAAAGGGATTTAGAGCATGTAGATACATTTAAAATTAGTCTAATTTTAATACAGTGAGTACAAGATAACATGTGGTTTGAAAAAACAAAACTGTCAAAGAAATGTAAAACATTCAGAATGCCTAGCACACAGACATGCTTGCTATAAATATTACTAGCATTATTATAAAAACTGAGAATTTAATTATTCACTGTTGACTGTTATATCCCAGTACCTTGCCCAAATATTTATGGAATTTTAAAATGTATTGAATGAAACTATATTTTAAATAAACTGCAATCGATTATGTTTCATGTAAGATGTACTTAATTGCTTTGAAATATCTTGTAATTCTACAACCAAAAGTAATTTTTCATTTTATATCACATAAGTAAATTTCACAAAATGGTATGTCTTCTTTTTTTTTTTTTGGTATGTCTTTTTAATTGGTTCTATATCATATCTATTTATTTATGTGTAACTACAATGTCCTAAAAAATTTTATTTTATATGATGTCTACAATATTGAAGACATTTAGTACCCAGTATTAATTTTTTTATGTTCTAACTTGGCAATTTTCAACCTTTTTCATCTCATGGCACACATAAACTAATTACTACAATTCTGCAGCACACCAAAAAATATATTTTTTGCCGATCTGACCAAAAAAAAAAAAAATTAGGTATAATTTTGATTCACGCACACCAGATGGCTAATGTTGTGTTGGCTGTCATTTTTTATTTGACAATCTAAATGAAAACAGATCGGTGTTTCTGACTAAATAGTCAGGTATTATATGTTTTAAAAATTCTTACAGCAGGTTGAAAATCACTGCTGCCCTGGCTGGTGTGGCCCAATGGATTGAGCACCAGTCTGCAAACCAAAGTGTTACGGGTTTGATTCCCAGTCAGGGCACATGCCTGGGTTGCGAGTCAGGTCCCCAGTTGAGGGCACACGAGATGCAACCATACATTGATGTTTCTCTCCCTCTCTTTCTTCCCCCTTTCCCTCTCTCTAAAAATGAAAAAGTAATATCTTAAAAAAAAAGAAAGAAAATCACCGCTTTAATTTAAGCGTGGATGTATTTATGGAAACATACAAGCTAACTTATCAACCTATCCCCATAGATCCGCAATGAGTCAGAAAAGCAAAAAAATATGAATAAATGTTTTAAATAATATACTGTAACCGAAGTTAAAACCAAGGCAGCAACAAATGGAATTACATTCTTCCTTACCAATCACATATAGTTATGTTTTCGAAGCTGCTTTTAGGTAGTGTCTTAAATGTTTTAACACCCTGAAAACGCAAATACGAAGCCAGTGTGAGCATAGGGACCAGACAGCAGTCACAGAACAGCAAACACTTCTTACAATTAACTTTTTAAAAATCTTTTTCCATTAAATTCTTTTTGGGGGGAGGAGTATGAAACAAAAGAAACTTAATTTCAGAATATTACATGAACGTAAAAGAAAGCTAATGCATATGATGCTTCACTCCCTCCTTGCACTCTTGGTTCAATAAGGCTTAGATCTAAATAGAGCACTTTCAAAACTACACTCAATAGAATATAAAGTCTTGTTTTCCACCAAAACGAAAACTGCTCAGCCAAGTGACACCATCATACACTCCTGTTCCTGAAACTAGTACGGGCATCATGCAGTAATTATGCCATGAACGCTTCCTATAATAGCTATCACTAGCTAAGTTCCTTCCAATTCCCCATTCTTCTCTCATACCTATCATTTTCTCTGAGTAAATACTACTGAAAGAATTAATTTCTTGGCATTTGCCCTGCGGGGGCAAGGCAAGCTTTCTCCACCTCACCCACTTTCACACTCAAAGCACTTCTGGCCTCCGAATCCCCAACTACTTAGTCCTTCGACTTTTGCCATCTCCTCCTCCCTGTAAGTGAACGTGGCCTTCCTCAGTTTCTGCAAGTTCATCTCCTCCAAATTTACCTGCCCATTTTTATCCCAAACCGCTGCCTCTTTCTTTGTGCCCTTGCCGTGCGGGTCCTCTCCCCCCGCGACTTTGTCAGTACCCTCTAAGGAGCGCACTCACAATGCAGCCCATCTGGTTCAACAACTATCACTTCCAAACAGGCACTCGGTGCTTAAACCTACACCCTCTACAACAAACTATGTCCCCCAGCCCATGCATCAGCAGCTCACAGCCCACCTTCTCAACCACTCCCCCCAAAGCTTCTGCTTTTCCTACCCGATTCCCAACTTTAGGTTCCACCTTTGCTTCCCACTTCCGCCAAAAAAAAACTTCGGGTCATTCACGCCGCTCCCTCCGAATTTCTCCATAAACCTCCCCTCTCCGCCCCGCTCTTTCCCGCCCGCCCCCGCGCGGCAGCCCGCACCCCAGGCCTGGGGGCCCGTCGCACCCCTGCCCCTCTTTGGAGCGCTGGACCCCGGACTGTCACCTTCTCCCTCCGCCATCGTTTCCGCAGAGTCCCGGGGTACCCCTGCGGCTCCTGAGCGGCCGGGAGTCTCCCGCCCTCCGCGTTGCCGAACTCCTCAGTCACCCAGGGCCCACTCCCGGCCACCGCGCCCCCACTTCCTGACCCGCCCCTCTCCGGTGTCTCCGCCAATCGCGTCCCCCCGGGCGGCCGGGGAACCAGAGGACCGGGAGCGGAGAGCGGCGGGTGCGTTAAAGTGGTGCGCCTGGGCCTGAGCCGGCAGGAAGGTGACTAGACGCTCGGGCACCGCCCTCGACCGGGGCTCGTGGCTGCCGCCTCTGGGGAGAAGGGGGCTAGTGGCCCTGTGGTTGCCCCGCCCCCGCGTCATCCTTACAAAAAAGGTTGGAGGTCGCGCGTGCTTTCCATGACTTTTGTGATTGGACTGAGGGAGGTAGAAAGTATTGTCAGGCACACCTTCCAGATCCAGTCCCGCCTCCGCCCCATTTTACAGAAAGGAAACAGGTCAAGCAAGGTGTGAGTTGTCGGGGTGGTCGGGGTGGTCAGAGCTAAAACTGCAACCCGGGACTCCTGTTCTGCATCCTGAGCGCGGCAGAACATTTGCTGTGGGTTGGAGCCTAGGTTTAGTAGGCCGCTTGACCACTACGAGAAAGAAGCTTCTACTTGGACCTTAGTGTTTTTAACCACCCAAACTTGTTAACTAAGTACATTTGCATTTCATATTATTTTTTAAAACAATAATACTATCATTTATGCAGATGATGGGGGACTCAAATGAAGGCAAGGTTTTAGTTTCAGGTAATAGCTAATAAGCTTAGTAATCAATGTATATAAAAAAAAACTGTTGTTTCAGGAACTGAAAGTATGACTCACCCTGACTCCAGGAGACGTAAGCAGTTCCACCTTTGTTCCTGAAGAGGACTGCAAGTAATCAAGATGTATCCAAGCCATTACACTCCAGGGTGAGATGACCACTGCCCTAGACACAGATAAAGACCACACCCAGACCACAGATGAAAGAATGCTACAGCTTTTATCTGATTAACTTTTTCCCTGAATTTCAAATCCCTTACCTACATTTTTCTTCTTGTAAAAAGGGTCAGTTTAAAATGGAATTTAAGATGGCCTGCTAAGGTACAAACCCGCCATCTTGTCAGATTGTCAACCACCTGAATAAAGCGCCCATAAAGACTCAATGCCTGTCTCTGCTTATTGTGTCTGGTAGATGACAGGCAGCATGGAACATCGGTTTTTCTGCTTTCACAGAGGGCAGGATGATTTTAGATATTCCGTAGTAATGGAACATAGTTTTAACATTAAACTGTTTCGTCGTCGTCGTCGTCGGCAGCCGTCCGTCTCGAGAGACGATGGTATAGCTTCTTAAGAGTCTATCTGCACTGCCGAGAATGGTTGTGCAGTCCAACTCGGGAGTGACACGGTATCTGTCTCCTCCCGTGTTGAATCGACATCTTGCGATGACGCTGGAGTGTCCTCTCCAGTGAAGCTGAAGCTACAGAGCCTGGGCAGGGTGATATGGAGGGTCTGCTGTTGCCCATGCAGCAGACCCCCCCTCTCTTCACAGCTGAAGGGCCCAAGGGAAAGACGGAGTCAATACAGCTTGGCTTCAGGTGCGCCGCAGGAGTTGCCGGTGTTGACTACAATGTCAAACGGCCTTAGGGACTCCGGCTCCGGATTTTCTGTCGGGGTTTACTCCCTTAGCCTTTCCCCGGAAGAGGTATGCCGCAAGGCAGCGGAGGTTTTTTGGAGTCAGAGTTTTCCTTCTCTGATGTGCCCTGACTGGAAAATCGAACCAGCGACACTTAGCTCGCAGGCCGACGCTCAATCCACTGAGCCAAACCAGCCAGGGTCATTAAACTGTTTATGACTTCACTTTTATTATATATGACATTCTCAGACAAATACCAGGACCTTTTTCTTAACAGTACTTCAAAGTAAATTTAGGAATTGACAAAATGCCCAGTTTAGAGCAAGAGAAAAAAAGCGTAAGAACTCCCTGAAGTCATGGAGTAATAATGGATGTCCCATTTTTAACAGGGAGCAAAATTCTCCTAATAGCACCTTTGTCAAGTTAGGATATTTGGGGAGCAAGCTATCAGTTTTCGATACTGTGCAAAAACAATTCCAGGAACTCTTTTTATGCCTTTTGTTGCCTGTAAACATATATCGCTGTTAAGCAACTTCGGACATGAGTTAGAAATACCATGGCAGAACAGTGTTAACAATAAAAGGAAGAGAATGAAAGAAAAGAAATACTGTGGTGGGTACCAGTGCACCAGAAAAGACCTGGGTTCAAAGCAGAGGAAACACAATGTATGGATTTGAAAACCCCAACATATAGCAGGGCCTGTGGATGTGAGCAGAAGATACCAGAGGGTCCTGCTGATCAGATGAACTACTGCAAGAGCTCACCACATGGGAGAACAGTACAGTGGCCACTGAGACCCACCGTTTTCCAAGTCAAGGATCTTGAGGTGATGTCCATTCCTCCTATAGTTCCTTTATAATCACTTCAAGGTGACTGATGGACTTAATTATAAATTTGCCTGCCTTGTACAGTAATGGCTAAAGAGAAGAAATAACTTCTCTTGAAAATATGAAAGAGATAATTATTCAGTCTTTAAATAGAAGTCAGTGGAATTGTGATTATATTCCCTAGTAGAAACATTTTTCCTTTGACCCCTAAGACCCCCACATAAGGATAAGACTGGATCATTCTATCCTCAAACCAATATAATTTTGATAAGAGAGATATAGGTCATTTTTGATTCAAAATACATACTTTATTCAAAAATACAGAATCCTAACTGCTCACATGTTGCCTTGCATTAAGCATTATAACTGACTTTTCCGTAGATCATTCCATAATTCCATAAGACCAACTGCTTCCAGATGGTAATGCGTATAGCTAGTGGACACATGGTCCTAAGATACCTTCCGATAACTTGACTACCACTGCAAACCATGGGCTTCTAGTTTCCAGTCCAGGTTCTGAAGGGTCATTTTATTACCCTTTGCCACACCTTGACCAATCCTAAACACCTCACATTTTCTCAAATGGTCTTTTATTTACAATCTACTCTCAAAGAACAATATGCTTTCTGCCCCCTTTAGACATTTGAGAACCCTTTCTGTATGCAGTGAATATTTTTAGGAAGTGATATGAAATGTTCTTTAATAATTTAAGTCTTTAGGAAATGTAGATTAGGAGGTTGTTGTGGTAAACCAGGTAAGAAATAAAGCTTGGAATCAGGCAATGGAAATCAAAATGTTCAAGGAGAATGGATTCAAAAAATGCTGGAGATAAAAATCTACAGGGCCTGATGACAAATTGGATGCAATAAATGAGTTGAAGATTATTCCTGAAGTTTCTACCATGAAATAAATCATGTGCTATCTCTCTGCCACAATGCATTGCCAGGATACAGGAAAAATATAAAACTAAAGCCCCACAGTGTTACAGAACCCTTGGGCTGCTCCAATTGAAAACAAACCCACGGGCTCTTTAGTTAGGGGCCCGATTGCCCGCCGCCAAAATTATAACTCTCAATACCAGACTTTAGTGAAAAGAAAAAGAATTGTTTATTTAACAGTTATATAGATTTAGATTATTTGTGGATTTCTGCTGTTAAGTCTTATGTTCTTTAAAACACCCATAAACACATATCCTTGCCTCCCCCCTACCAAACCTGGCCAGTCTTAGGAAGGTCAGAAACACCGTTTCCCTACTTTCCAAACACAGTTCAGCTTTACCAGCAGCTGCCAATCACTCAGTTCTGATTGGGGAGGTCCTTTCTGTGTTATGGGGTCCACCAGCTTTTAATCCAGAACCTCGTGGATTCTCAGCCTCAATGTAAACTGCCTTCTTCCTGCAAACCACATGGATCTCCTCTCCTTCTCAAAACCACATGGTGAGAGCCTCTTAAAGCAGCCTGGAGACCCCTTCTCCAAGCCACATGGAGGGAGCACACGACAGCGAGAGAGCCAAAATGTCCACAGCTGCTTACATATCCTTGATTGCATCCTCTGATGCAGTGGGTATTGCAAGCAGTTCTGACCATTCACAGAACCTTATGTAGGCTCTGTCCGCTTTTTCCATACCATGCCCTGGTTCAAGATCCCTCCCATCTACCTGAGGCCTTGGAAGCATCCAAGCAATTTTGCATAAGAAAGACACTAGCCACCAGCCTCAGGCATGTGGAGGCATTCTGAAAGCTGCTTCTTTCTCCCCATCCCCCAGCCTCAAACTCTGGGGATTTTTGGACTCCCCTGTTTCTGTAACAAGAGGACTTAACTACTTGAAACAAACAAACAAAAAATACAAGCAAAGACTGTTTAAAATACATTTGTCTAACAAAGGCTTCATCTCATCAGTAACCAAATGATTAGTGTAAATCTTGTATAGTTCAGCTTTTCTTCTATTAAAGATAAGGAATTTTGCTTCATCTTTATTATGTAATGAAACCTTAATTATTCATTGGTTAACAACACCTTTATATTATTTTTTAATTTCCTTTGTGAAGTCTGAACCAAATGTGAATTGTCTTTGAAAACTCATAACGTCCTTACTGCCATTACATTCCAGCTTGTATTTTGGTCATGTTTTATCTCCATTCTTTCAACTTTTTGAAAACACATTGTAAGCAAATATTTTGAGAATTGACTTAAGTTGTTGATAATAGTAAATACTGGCTGTGAGTGTGGCTTAGAAGATCAACATGATAACTTGTATATTTTGCACTATCCATGAGAACAATCCTTTGATTTGAGGCTATTTTGTCTCAGTTTATCACTATTTCTAATTATGACTATGGGTTAATGGTTCTTTCCCTTATACCTTTTCTGTAAAAAGGTAGATAAAGGGTATATTGTCAGTTGCTCCCACTAAGTAGGCCTTACTTGTTCCTCATTATTTGAAGCTGTGCTTTGGTGCCTCCAGAATATATTTGCCCTGTTATCACACATCATAAGAGCCTGCTGTCTTCCTTTTCCACTGATGGGGAGAGCTACAATCATATAAGCCAACAGAATCAAAATGGGAGGGGAGGGGCAGGAGAACAATGGGGGAAAAATGGGAGAACTGTAATAGAAAAACAATAAATTAATTTTAAAAACGAACAAAAAAAACACACCTCCATCTCTAACTCACCAAAGCCCTCAGACCCCCTCAGCTCCATGATTTGCATTCTAGGTCATCTGGAAACTGGTTCACTGGACCATTTTAGGAGACCTGGTGTGCCCAAGAGAATAGCAAGACTACCTAGAAGGGTATGCCTCAATGATCTTCACATTGTTCACAGGGTGGTCCTGGGACTTTGCTTCCACCATTCCTACTTGATTCACCATTCCTATATCCTGACACATAGGCCAAGAAAGGTGTGTTTGCTGTCAAGCCACTGAGTGGGAGCCAGGGTCAGACAGAACTGGCTCCCATTGGTGTCTGGCCCTACATTGGCCACTGCAAGAATTCCAGCCCCTGTGAATTTCAAGTCTAGATGAAGTTCATCTTGAAACTGCTTCCCAAAGATAGATGCACCACTTTAACCTGTCCCTGCTGGGTCACCTGCCTGAATCATGAAGTCTTTGATGATTCTATGGATTTTGGTGCCATTTTAGTAACCTCCACCAGCCAACTCAACAAAGTTCTTACAGGTCTTTGAAGCATGCTTCCAGTACAGCCCCAGCACAATGACCCCCATGCTGGTCTCCAAGATACGTTGGGCAGGGGGTGGAGGTGGGGATTGGGGAATAAGGTAGGTGAGGGGGTGAGATGGGGGTAGGGGATCGCCCCCATAGGAGAGCTGGTGGAATCTTTCTCCAGATGTTACAGAACCCCTGGGCTGCTCCAATTGAAAACAAACCCAAGGGCTCTTTAGTTAGGGGCCCGATTGCCCGCCGCCAAAATTATAACTCTCAATACTAGAGTTCAGTGAAAAGAAAAAGAATTGTTTATTTAACAGTTATATAGATTTAGTTATTTGCGGATTTCTGTTGTTAAGTCTGATGCTCTTTAAAACACCCACAAACACATATCCTTGCTTCCCCCCCTTCAAAACCAGGCTAGTTTTAGGAAAGTTAGAGAAACCGTTTCCCTACTTTCCAAACACAGTTCAGCTTTACCAGCAGCTGCCAATCACTCAAATCTGATTGGGGAGGTCCTTTCTGTGCTGTGGTGCCCTCCAGCTCTCAATACAGAACCACCTGGATTCTCAGCCTCCTTGCAAACTGCCTTCTTCCTGCAAACCGCGCGGATCTCCTCTCCTCAAAACTACAAGGCTGCCTTTTAAAGCAGCCTGGAGACCCCTTCTCCAAACCACATGGAGAAGGCCTCTTCACCAAGCCACATGGAGGGAGCACACGAGAGAGGGAGAGAGCGAGCCAGAGAGAGAGAGAGAGAGAGAGAGCTAAAAATGTCCGCAGCTGCTTATATATCCCTGACTGCGTCCTCTGATACAGTGGGCGTTGCAAACAGTTCTGACCATTCGCAGAACCCCACGCAGGCTCTGTGTGCTTTCTCCATACCATCCCCTGGTTCAAGACTCCTCCCATCTACCTGAGACTTTGGATGCATTAAAGTCATTTTGCATATAAAAGACACTAGCCACCAGCCTCAGGCATGTGGAGGCACTCTGAAAAGATGCTTCCTTCTCCCCATCCCCCAGCCAAAAACTCTGGGGATTTTTGGACTCCCCTGTTCCTGTAACACAGACAGGACATTTTCTTAAGTAGAGTTTTTCTAGAGTTAAAACTCCTCTAGGAAAAGATTTTTGACCAGACTGCTCATATGAAATAATGCTCATAAATAAAGCAAAGCATTATTGGTACTAAGTGGCCTATAATTGAGATTTTCCCAGGCAAAGATTCTATTTTAATAGTTTACTGATTTTGTACCAAGTCCTTCCTCTCTTCTTTCAGAAAGCAAGCTCTCTAAATATTTGTGAAATTGAGCTGAGGTGATTGAATTATATTAGAGTTGCCAGATAAAACATAAGACACTTTGCTATATGTCCCATGCAATATTTGGGCCATGTTTATACTAAAAATTATTTGTTATTTATCTGAAATTCCCATTTAATTGAGTATCCTGTTTTCGGTTTGGTTTATTTGTTTTTGCTAACTCTGCCCACCCTATTTATAGATCGAGACTGCTCCAGTGGAAGCCACTTAGCACTGATTACTCTCACACCTTTTGGGCACATGTAAATAAAAGATTGAATTCTTTCTTATGACAGAGGGAAGGCAATTAGATAGCAGGTGGACTCTGAGTACCTCAATTGCATTAATTCAGAAAAGAATCTGCCCTTTCTAAAGCCTCAACACAGGAAATGGCTTCTGTCGTTTTCCCATCCTACAAAGGCCTCAGGCTAGACCTGGCAGGAGCATAGTTCGGTCCTGGAGCTGCCACTGAACTATTCAGCCAGCCAGCTGCCAGTGCAGATGATTTATTTACCAGGCATATGGAGACCTGCCCTGGTGGGGACTAATCACACTTCCAAACTGTAGGTATCTTAAAACCAAAAGAGCACAATGATTTTTTGGGGAAAAATGTTTCCCACCAAAATTATGCCTTATCAATGTAGCAATTTATATTTAACCAATTTAAAAATGTTTTTTTCAAAATGTAGTATGAATAACAAATTGTTTAAAAAACAATTGATGTCTAAGGGAAGTTACTATGATTTTTTTCTTTCTTAATATAGTAAAAAAAAAAAGTTCATCAATTATGACAATTTAAAAGTAACTTTTTAAAATGTTCTTTGAATCCCGGATAAGCGCTTTGAGAATAGAACCCTGAGAAACGATACTATATATCCAGTAGATGGCAGAAGAAGCTGAAATCATCATATTTAGGTAAGTTTCAACCAAACTCTCTTTGGATGTGTACTTCAATGTAAAATTTTGAATATTTTTTAACTAGCACTAAAGAAAAACAAATTTTGCTCTTTATCAACACTTAAACTTATAAAAACATTTAAAAAGAAAACTATAGAATCACATTAGATTTCACCTGCAGGAACAAATATAATTTTATTTGTTTAACAAATATTTATTGTATATATTGCAAGCACTGGCTAGTCACTAAGGATACAGTGGGAAGGAAGGAACTTTGGGGCTAAAAATTTCAGTACATTTCCTCCCACCTTCTAAATTCTAGCTGGGCTAATAACCAAATTAACAGAGACAGATTAACAGGAGAAAAATCAAAACTTTAATACAGGTACATGGGAATTCACATAAGCATGAAAATTCCAAAGACAATGAGTCAACGTTGGGTATATATGACATTTTTGGGTAAAGGAGAAAGGGGCGGGGGGATGGAGTTAGATTTCAGAGGTGAGAATGGGCAATTTATAGGTAACTGAGGAAGAGCAGAACTTACACGCAGGAAAATTCTTCCTAGGCAACTCAGAAACAATGGGACACAGGGGGTACCTTGCTAACTAACCCCTGCCTTAAACCCTTTTATCTACCATGCTTAACCTAAAATCAGGCTAAGGCATACATCCTAAGATTATTCCCTTTCTGAAGCAGCTTTTTCTATCTGAGAATCTGGGGCAGCAAAGTGGGCAGGGCCAAAGGTTCTTAGTGTCTTGTATCTACTTGAACAGCTTAAAATCAGTATCACAAAAGGCAGCTTTGGTTCCTTTCAACACACATTGCCCTGGGGGGAGTTACCAATATGGGAAGCTGTTGCAGGGAGATCTTACTGAATGTAGTGAGTCAGAAGAGGCCTTTCTCAGAAAAAAAAAAAAAAGATTTCTGGGCAACAGTTAGTGAGGAGAGGAATAACAGAAAGAGGAAAAAAAAAAAAGGTGTTTCAGGCACAGGACACAAAGACTAAAACATATTTACTCCTGCAAAGAACTGGAAAAAGTACAAAAAAGTGTAGAGCATGAGGGGAAGAGTACTTTGAAAAAGTTCAAGAGGTAGGTTGGAGTCAGCTCATGCAATATTATGTAGTCAGACAGGCGTGGATTTTTTTCCTATAGCAAATGGGAAGCTTTAATAAAAAGATGTTAAGAACACAATCATTATGTTAAGTGTTCTTATCACACATACAAAAAGGGTGGGAAAAAATTTTTGGAGGTGATGGATGCTTGCGGCATTGATTGTGGGGTGAGGGTTTCACTGGTGTATACTTATGTCCAAACTCATTGAGTTGTATACGTAAATATGTAGTGTTTTGTATCTCAATCATACCTCAATATAGTCGTTAAAAAGAAAAGAACATATCATCAGGTCTGTCTTTTTAACTTAAAGAAGGATTCTGGCAATAAAGGAAGAGTACTTGATGCAAGAAGTCTAATATTGAGGCAAAACACTGGTGAGATGCTGGTGATTAGGATGGTGAGGAGAGGAAGAATGAGTTTCTTAACTTGAACACCTGGTGGTATACGGTGCTGGTTCCTGAAGTAGAGAACACAACAAGTGGCAGGTTTTGGGACATAGAAAGGTAAGTTTTATTTGAAGTATGTTGAATTTAAAATGCCTGGGGAGTTGTCCCAATGGAAATGTCCACTGCATTGTTGAGTTTAAACATTCTTTGCTCAACAGAGGAGCACAGAAGTAAAACGAGTGAGTTTGCCCAGAGAGTGAATAGATGGAGAAGGTGGCTGAGGAAGGAACCGTGAGAGACACCACCGGGTAGGGTAGGGAAGGATGGATCACAAAGGAGACTGAGAATTCTACATTGTTTTTTTTTAATGTTCTTTTCCTGTTTAACTCTACTATCATACAGGTTTCAGTTGTAAAACACTGGCTCTAATTCCAGTTAACAGCAGCTTAATAACCCATTTATAAACATTCGCTTTGAAAAGAGCAACAATATGCAGCTACTAAATAATTCAGCTGCTGAAGTGGTGGCATACTGGTCATAAAGTAGAAAGACAGGCCAAAGGAACACTATGAAGCCCTACTCTGTGACACTGTAAACAATGAACTATATTTGGGCAGTGCTAGGAAAAGAGGCAGAGCAGATAAAGGGGTAACTAGGAGAATGCTAACCACATCAACTAGACTCCAAATCTTACTTTATCTTCCAGATCCCTTCCTTCACTTTCTGTAGAACCTACTCTAAAAGGTTGTGAAGATTCATTTAACCAATGCAATGCTTATTATTGTTGAGCATACATGCTCTCGGGTTGTGTTGTAGCTTCCAGAGTAACGATGATCAGCTTGGGTTTTGGCCCCAAACATCCCTCTACCTTCCACATGAAGGAATTGAGCTTAAGTACACTGAATAAGGATATTTGCCTTTTAACATAGGTCTAAGCGAGGGGCAGGTCCAGACGTTTGCTTCTGAACCTTTTTTCCTAGGCCCACTTCTTGGCCTTCAAGATCTCAACCAAAAGAGACAACAAGCCCTGACCAGTGTAGCTTGGCAGCTTGGTCATTGTCCCACAAAGGAAAAGGTCACTGGTTCAATTTGTCACGGAACATTCCTGAGTTGTGGGTTCAGTCATCAGTTCAGGTGTGTGTGAGGCAGCTGATTGATGTTTCTCTCCCTCCCTTCCCCCGTCTCTAAAATAAATATTTAAAGAAAAAGGAGGCAGCAAAAATGTAGAAAAACAATTTTTTCTCAAAGGCACCCACTTACTACTCATACTCCTGAATTTCATCCTGGTAGCTTTCTGGTCGTCAAACTTAAAATTCTATCTTTTGTCTAGGCCATGTTTCCTCGTATTACCATATGGGCTAGACAACGAATCAGAACATAGTTGTACTGATTCAACTTTAAATACAAGACATTCATTCATAAACAGAATATTCCACCAGTTCAGTCCTTTTATTTTATTCTTCTCATTAAGAGCATTATCTCCTACAGTGGTACAAATTTTAAACCTGATCCAAAGAACTTGCTTTAAAATAATACAACTGTGTGGAAAGTAGAAAGGAAGCAAGATGGCCTGGAGTTCCTAACTGCTGAAGCTGAGTGAAAAATACATGGTGTGCATTAGTCTATCTACTTTTGTATATATTTTTTAAAAAGAAAACTTTCCCAAGAGCTGAGGAAAGCAGAGAGAAATTGTGTAATTAACTATAAACCTAAGAGATGGATCTTCAAAGTCTTTCTTTTATATATTGATCCTTTTTTTCTCATTCTCTCATCCTTCCCACATCCTCCTGACTCCCTTTTTCTTTTCTGCCATGAGAAGAGCAGCTACCAAGGTACTATTTCAGGGAGCTAAATAGGAAAACCAGTTTAGCTCAGGCAACTGTTTTTGGTGAAGACAGGGAAGACCTGAGCAACATCAAGTGCCTGCCAGACATCAAGAGGGAACATGAGTCAGCTCAGTGTGCCTGGAGAACCCTGCCACTTCCTTGCAGATGATGGCAGAGACCAAAAGCTGAAGTACAAACCTGAAAGCCATTGTTCCGTTTTTATAAATGACAGAGGCAAGGACTGGGATTGAAAGTTTGCTAGGTGAACTGAACTCAATTCAGTGAATGCTTATCAAGAGCAAATTGAGTGAACAGAAATGTGCTAGACATTGAGTGAAATGCATGTATACTTTCTGCCTTTGTAATTGTAATAGAAATTCAGAATTGATATACCTGGGCTCTTTAAAAAAATTTTTTTAAATTTATTTTTGGAGGGGAGGGAGCAGGGTGGGAGAGAGAGAGAAAGAGGAAGAGAAGGAAACATTGATTTGTTGTTCTCCTTATTTATACATTCATTGGTTCATTCTTGTATGTGCCCTGACCAGGGATTGAACCCACAACCTTGGTGTGTTGGAACTACTCAGCAGGGCCAATACACTTGAGCTCTTTAACAAAATTATATGTCAAATAAGTGAAATGAGAAAACTCAGTTAAGACTTAACTAGAGTACAAAAAATGGAATTTGGACTAGACAATATTGGAGAGCTCAGGAAGGACAGTGATTGGAAAAAAGGAGTATGTGAAATTCAGAAACACTAAAGTTGTAGACCTTCTTAGTTTTATGTGGCTTAAATGTTTTCAAGTGGTCAAGCAAGTAGATTTCCAGGAAATGCAAGGACTAAATATTAATATCTGACTGCCTAACAGTTAAAAATGTCACAAAGTTTCAATAATTAACCTTCTAAGGATGGTTGTATTGTACCTGGATGACAGCTTTTATAAATATACTTACAGTAAACTTAGGGAAAAATCTTACCACCTCAGGAAAAAATGACTTACCTATGTCATTTCACCATTATTATAGCTCTTCTAGTAACAAAAAAGAATGGAAACATTGAGATTAAACAGGCCAGTTTTATTATCAAATGTAAATATTCTACAAAAACTCAGTAGTACTGTAAATATTACTGCCTATCAAAGTCTTTCAGAGCTTTGGGCAGACAGCATCTTAAGGCATCAAGTATAAAGAACTTTTTCTGATCTTAAGTGCCAGTTATCACCAATTTTCACACAAAATCGTTGTTTATTTTTTCCTACTGCAGTTACAGGGCCATTCCTGGTCAGCTGAAGAGGGGATGTTTGGTTTTCTAAGGTGTTAGTCAAAGTAATGTAAAGTAAATAAAATTAACAGCCACGTAAATCTGCACGGTGTTGCATTCAAGCAAAGGACAATATGAGCAACTTAAATGTCCACTAAATTAATCAAATCCTGTTGTTCTCTTTGGAGTAGCATGAGGCAGCTGTACTAGCTAGCTAGTGTCTAATATTGCACTTCTGTAGCAAGCATAAACACAGCTAAACACATAGTGCTAAATACTGACAGCATCAGTACCTGTTCTAACCGCATCAGTGTTTACCTCTCGGTCTAGCATGCTGACTATAATCCTATGCTTTAAAAAGTTTTAATTATCTGACAGTTAAGGCATTAAAGAAGGTTTCAGGCTATCTTAATATATACAGGCATTCACTTCAGTTAGTACACTGCTTTCTAGAATACACTGTTCAAATATTCTCAATTTTGTCATATTTAAAACTACAGAATTTCTCTTATTAAAGTCCAAACCATCAATAATGGGAAAAGTACAATATAAAATAATACAGATGAAGTCACAATATTCACTTACAGATCAAACTAGAAATTACTAACTACATGTAGCTGCTTCATTTTTGGTTTTGCATTTTGGCCCCTAGTTCATTCTTATTTACAATTCATACCTGCTGAGAGAAAAGATCCAACTTTTAAACTATGTATGTTTTGTGGTGGGTGCACTATTTCTAATTTATTCCAAGTTGTTTTAAAAATTGCTTTGTTTTTTAACTATAAGACATCATGATGGCCAAGAGACTGAGAAAATATTAGTTTTATTTCTAAAGTTTGGGACTTAAGTATTCCAAGACCTTATTCTTGAATTACTTAGTAACAGGACACGATTGTGTAGAAAGTAGCGAGGTGGAGAAAGAAGAGCGGAAACACACAAAAATGAAGTTTCCATAACAGAGTTCCCGGTGGAGATAGTAGATGTAAGTGGAGTATTTTTTTCCTTAAGACATAAAACTTAAGAAATATCTATGATGCCATGTTGGCTGGAAGTAATGGAGACATCCAATTTTTAATTCACATTTTAAATGCAATCAGCAAGGAGCCAGTCAGGCATGCTGCTTGCTATAAGGATTTGGCTTCACTGGCTCAAATTTTCCACTCCACCAAAAGATAGGGCCCTGGCCCCCTGTCCAATCACATTTGCTGAAAATACTGCAGCCTGAGTGTAGACAAACTTTCCCTGACGTTGCTAGACGTCGTCATGTGTCTGATGGTTTCAGCATCACCACACAGCTTTCAAACACTGAAAAAAATGAGTAAAAGAAAATATTATAGTCTCTAAAGTTTTCAATTCTTAATAGCGATAAAAAATAAATGATTTTGAATTCTAAAAGGTCTAAAAAGGCCCTCAGGTAGTCCACATTTTTATTTTACAGTTGGCATTTACACAGCAAATTATTGGGGGAGTACTGCATTGGCAAATGAAGGTTATGTGATCGTTTGCATTTCAACAACTTCCTACCCTTTGTATTATCATGTATAGAATAATGTGTATGTTTCCACCTCCCCACTTGACTCAACCCCTTTGTGGAAAGACTATTTTATTCATTCCTTAGTCTGGGTCGCCAAGTTATCACAACATTACTCTGATATTAGTCATTTAACATCATTATTAAAATAAATAAAACCATTAAGACAAATATTTACAATAGAATTTCAATAAGAAATTTCAAATAATTTCAAACAAAAATATTTTAATCAATAAATGCTGTGGCATGACACTGTAGCAAACATGAGCTCTGCATGCCAATGACTACTTTCTACCTCATTAGCCACATTTAAGTGGGTTAATTTATTTCACCCTCACAACTACCCTAATTAGATTACCATTTATTCCCAATTGTACAGATGAGAAAATTGAGGCACAGAGCAATTAAACCAATAATTGGCAGATTCAGAATTTGAATGCAGTCTTGGTTCCACTATGCTATTTCATGTATACATCACACAAAAACTTTAAAATAAAAACATTATGCACACTTCCACATGTGAATGAAAATAAAAAATAGCTCTTCAGAGTTTGGTCTTGCTCAGGTAGCCAGTTTGAAATTGTGGTCAAGATTAGATTTCCTTTAACAACAGATCCAAAAATTGGTACAAATTTAGAATCAGGTAATTAAAAAATAGTGAAATATTGACCCAAGTCAAGATGGAGGCATAAGTAAACACAGCTCGCCTTCTCATACAACCACATAAAAATGACAACTAGACCACAAAACAAATTATCACCCAGAATCATCAGAAAATCTAGCTGTATAAAAAAGTCTGACAACCAAAGAATTAAGCCACATTCATTCAGATGGGTAGGAGGGGCAGAGATGCTCGGAGTGGCGTGGAGATGTGGAGAGTAACAGAGACACAGAATGGGTGGTCCCACACCCATATGTGGTGAATAAAAACCTGGAAGGCTGCCTTGGGAGCAAGGGATCCCAGTCCCACACCAGACCACCCAGCCCAGGGTTCCAGTGCCAGGAAGATTAGTCCCAAAAACCTCTGGCTGTAAAAACCAGTGGGGGTAGGGGTGGCAGAAGAAACTGCGGGATTCTCAGGCATTCCTCTTAAAGGGCCTGCAATGGACTTAGGACTTAGACACACTCCCTCCCTCTGGGCTTCAGCACCAGGGCAACAGCTGGAAGGGCACTATACCATATGAGAAGAAATTGAAGTATCTGGGATCAGAGTGAGTGCTGGGAGACAGCTTCCTCCTAGAAAAAACTCTAGAGGCCAGGCAATGGCACTGCCCCCTTTCTGAGCTCTACCCAGACAGACCACAGAATGGTGACTTGGGTTCCCATGCCCTGGCGATTACCTAAGGCTCTGCCCCATCCAACTTACTGCTGCACTTTTCTACAAAAGGTCATGCTACTAAGACAGGGAGTCAAAGCAGCTCTACCTAATATATAGAAACAAACACAGGGAGGCTGCCAAATTGAGGTGACAAAGAAAAAAGGCCCAAATGAAACAAGAGAACAAAACTCCATAAAAAGAACTAAACAAAATGGAGATAAGCATTCTATCAGATGAAGAGTTCAAAACACTGGTTATCAGGATGCTCAAGGAACTTATTAGGTACTTCAATAGCATAAAAAAGACCCAGGCAGAAATGAAGGTTACACTAAGTGAAATAAAGAAAAATTTAAAGAGAATCAACAGTGGCGTGGAAGAAGCCAAGAATCAAATCAATGACTTGGAACATAAGGAAGCAAAAAACATTCAATCAGAACTGCAAGAAGAAGAAAAAAAATCCAAAAACATGAAGATAGGCTATGAAGCCTCTGGGACATCTTCAAATAGGCCAACATGTGAATCACAGGGATGCCAGAAGAGAAAGACCAAGAAATTGAAAACGAATGTGAAAAAATAATGAAAGAAAACTTCTCTAAGCTGGTGAGGGAAGTAAGACATATAGGTCCAGGAAGCACAGAGAATCCCAAACAAGATGGGCCAAAGAGGACCACACCAAGACACATCATAATTAAAATGCCAAAGTCTAAAGATAAAAAAGAGAGAATCTTAAAAGCAGCAAGAGAAAAGAAGAGTTACCTAATAAAGCTCTCGCATAAGGCTGTCAGCTGATTTCTCAAAAGAAACTTTGCAGGCAAGAAGGGCTGGCAAGAGCTATTCAAAGTGATGAAAAGCAAGGATCCACAACCAAGATTACTCTATCCAGCAAAGCTATCATTTAGAGTGGAAGGGTAGATAAAGTGCTCCCCAGATAAGGTAAAGCTAAAGGATTGTATAATCAGCAAGCCATTATTACATGAAGTGTTAAAGGGACTTATTTAGAAAAAGATAAAAACTATGAACATTAAAATGGCAATAAATTCACAACTATCAACAACTAAATCTAAAAAACAAACTAAGCAAACAAGCAGAACAGAAACAGAACCATAGATATGGAGATCATTTGGAGGGTTATCAGTTGGCAGGGGGGAGGGGGAGAATGGGGGAAAAGGTACAGAGATTAAGAAGTTTAATTGGTAGGTACAAAATAGACAGGGGATGTTAAGAACAGTATAGGAAATGGAGAAGCCGAAGAACTTACATTCATGAACCATGGACATGAACTAAGTGAAGGGGTTGCTGGAGGGAATGGTGGTACCAGGTGGAGGGGGGGCAAAGAGGGGAAAAATGGGGGCAACTGTAATAGCATAATCAATAAAAATATTAAAACTAAAAAATGCACTTCCAATAGAAAAATAAAAAATGCAATATTGCTAGAATTCATTTTAAAAATTTTAAAAGTGACTATTATTTAGCACATAGTGTAAAATACTGTGTGTTCAAAGCTTCTCCTTTGATAGTAAATACGGATAAGACAAGCTCTACCAAAGACTCAACACTATTGCTCAATATCTATTTTTACCCTTCTTTCTGCATTATTACTTGAATTTTCCTTAACTGTTCCTTCACCCTATCAAGCCCATTAAGAGGCAACTTGAACATGGGACAACAAAAAGCCAAGATAGCCAGTTAGAGCCCTGTGTGTTCCTAGCCATAGTGGTTTCTGAGATGTACTTAAGCCAGACCACTGAAGCTTAATTCCTGGACTACTTCTGGAGTTGAAATAAAAGGGTATATGCCAGGTATTGCTGGAGGTACCTCATGGAGAGACTCTGAGAGTGAGCCCTTGGGTCCAGCCAAGTCAGTCAACCCTGGGTATCTCAATACCAGTCAATGAAGTCCACCTTCCACATTGCCAGCCCATATTATTATTATTCTAGTAGGAATTATCACCATTTATAGATGTTGAAAATTACATTTCACATTTTATGAAAATGTGAAAAGGGCCAGAAGAAATTAAAAAAAAAAAAAAAATTAACATTCTCGAACCTGATTTTTAATTCCAGTGGTATCAAATAGAATTTTAGTGTTTAACAATGAAACTGTAGATTCCTAGCTGCTAGCAAAAAACAAACCAAAAAACCCTCAAACTTGTAGAAAATGTTTCTTATTCTTTTTTAAATGCAGAAAAGCAAACACTATTATGCAGAAACAATTTTGAAATAACTGGAAACATTCATGAATCTCTTTTCTAGTAAATGGTCTTCATATTTTATTTTGCATCTACACTGTCATTAAATGTACTGTGTTCAAGGATGTCTTTTAATATCTGAATTTTACCAAATGCTGTTATGTCCTTTGGAAGAAACCTAAACTCCTTAAAAAGCATGAAATCCTAATTAGTTGTAATATTTTATTTCCTTATAGTAATTTTGACATCTCTTTTCTGAAAAGTATAAGTCACCTGTGAGATTGTTAGGACAGAGGAAGTTTCTTCTGCCTCATATAAAAGATAAAACCCATATTGCAGATTCTTTATTCAAAGAAAGTTTGTTTATAGCCTTTTTGTCATTTAAATCAACATTTATTCAGCTGCTCTTACCCACTATTATACTAGTTAGAAAGGGAAGAGAGAGAGAAATCTTGACTAATTTTGAAAGCTGCTTATTTATCCAAAGGATAATGGATGTTTTGGGCAGAAACAAATATTGCCACTATATTATCTCCCTCCAAATCAGTTACATTACACAGGACAGTGATCATTTTCAATCTGCAAAGTAATCCAAACTATACACTTAAGAGGCCAGGTATAAAAAAATACTCTCCAATAGAAGCTATACAAGAGTTTTGTTTTTAAACTCCTTTTTTTTTGGTATAAAACTTAGCTGTTGTGACAACACCAGGTTTAACATATTTCAAGAGCCTCCAAAAATACCCAGTATGTAAAATAATTTCTGCAAAAGACAAAGGCAACTATTAACACTTTGTTTTAGACTTCCTAACCTCCAGAACTGTGGGAAATTAAATGTTTGTTGTTTATGAGCCATCCAGTCCATGGAATTTTTGTCATAGTAGCATAAATGAACTAAGACAGTCACCAAATGATCAAGATTCACATTACCAGTGATGTCATATTAGAACAGTACTACAAATATTATGTGATGAAAAAGGCACTTCACTTCTATTATATTCTTTCCTAATACCTATTACCCCAGTCCAATCACAAGAAAAACATCAAACAAATTCAAAGGGCAGCTCACAAAATACCTAAGAGTGGTATACCTCAAAAATGTCGAGGTTACAAAAAACATGGAAAGATGAGAAACCAACATAAACCAGGGGACACTAAAGAGACAAGTCAACTAAATGCAATGTGGAATCCAAATTGGATCCTGGAACAGAAAAACAGCATTAATGGAAACACTGGTGAAATCTGAAAAATGACTGGAATGTAGGTAATAGTCAAAAACATTGCCCCATGATGATTGTTAACTAATCAACAAAACAGTTATTCGTATTTATAAAGAACTGTATAGTTTTTAAAATTTGTTTATACTCATTAATTCATGCAATTCCCACCAAGAAAAAGGAAAAAAACCTCACATATGTAGAAGTAAATTTATACCCATTTTACTGAGCAGGGAAATGTCATCTCTAAAGAATCATCATCTCCACATGTACATAAAACATAGTTATATCCAAGTACTTGTTTACATTTAAATAAATGCTCTGACTCTGCCCATTTGAGACCCTAGGAATATGATGAGAGAGAGAGAGAGAGAGAGAGAGAGAGAGAGAGAGAGAGAGAGAGAGAGAGAAAGAGAGAGAGTGAGTGTGTGTGTGTTAGCAGTGGTGAACCACCACCACCTTCTCTGGAGGGCCCGTATGGTTCCTCAATGGCTTGTGAGATGTCCTTGGACATATTTCATCAAAAAGAAGAGGCATATCTATAGTAGTCCCTGGAGTACTCAACAAATATTGTCTGGGCTGAGGGGACAAAGCTACAAGGAGACTGAACAACGTGAAAAGATACTTTTATCTGATCCTATAATCAGCAGTAACATCATTTTTTCAATAAAATTTTAGAGCACTGTATTATTGGGGCACCAGTTTCCTGTGGCTGCTGTTAACAAGTTACCATAAATTTGGCAGCTTAAAACAGTAGGAATTTATTCTCTCACAATTCTGAAATCAAGTTGTCAGTCAGGCAGCATGCCCTTCAAAGCCTCTAGGGAACAATGTTTTTTGCCTCTTCCAACTTCCGATGGTTGCAGATGTTCCTTGGCTTGTGGCCACATCATTCCAGACTCAGCCTCCAGGGTCAGTCACATTGCCTCCTCTTCTGGGGGTGTCTGTCTGATCTCTCTGCCTCTCTCTTATAATTCCATTTAGAGACCATATAGATAATCCAGGATAAGGTCCTTCTCTCAAGATGTTTAATGTACACCTTTTATATAAGGTAACAGTCACGGGTTTCTAGGGATTAGAATGTGGACCTATTTGAGGCCACCATTCAGTTTACTACAGGCACTTACTCTGCCATATTCTTATTTGGTCAATAGAAAAGAGCACCAAGCCAGAAGCAAGAAGTTCTAAATCTTTTGTCAGCTTGGTTATTAGCTGTATGACTTATCTGTCTAATGGAGCCATGGGAACCTGTCTACCCTGATGCCTTATGGGGCTGTGATAAGATGCAAATGAGATTGTATCATAAAGTAAAAAGTGCTTTAAAGCTTTATGTGTGGCCACTCTTTGGTATAAAGTATGAATTATGATGATAAATTTGATACATATATGAAAAGAAGAAATATATAAATATACAGGAGGAACCCAAAAAATTATCTTCTGGAGAGTGGGCCCCTTGTAGTACAAGCTTCCCTAACTAGGTGAGAGTTCTAGGATCTCATCGGTATCAGTGTACCAGCTAGTGTTGTTGTGAGAGGCTGCATTCAGATTTAGTGAAAAAAAATTTTTTTTGAAGACTCTTTCAAAGTGTTTGCTCATTTAATGATGGGTGATCTACAAGTGCACCTGCCCACACTGCACTACATGTTCAGCAGTTTTGGACCAAAAATGGCATGATCCCGATGCTCCATCCTTCCTGTTCACTGGATCTCACCCCCAGTAAAGTATTTCACAGTGGTCTGTGTGAATTTTTTACAATTCTAATATAAAGGCAGATTAATCTTATGTCATTAGAATAAGACAATGCAAATATCTGGATTTTAACAGAGTACCCAATTTGTTATTCTATCATGACCCCAAATATATAAACATAAGATAGAATTACAAGTATTAAGTAACGGTTATAAGTCAATTTAGGACATTTCTAATGTAATAACAAAAGGTTCCATTTATAGTAATTTTTCAATATACTCATTTTATAACAGATTGTAATACTTTTCAAATTCAGAGTCATCATTAAGGGCTTGAATAAAAAACATTTGGAAAGATAAAGTATAAACTAAAATGAGTATAAACAGGTTAGGATAATGTGTTCTCACCACTATGAACTACACTAGAAAATACCCTATTCCTACTGCTAAGTATCTGGGCATGATGCTCTCTGATAGTACCAAGATATCTTGAAACCTCACTGAAAAATGGCAGAAAATTATCACTACCAGAACTGGAGTTTCTACAACTTGAGAATGAGGGGATGGAACCCCAACTGTCATTTCTCTAGGGTAACATTGTATTGGCGAACCTGTTTTCAATTTAGAATCCATATGGCTAAAGCTCACAGGGTTCTCAACAATGAAACTGTTGATAAAATTTGAAAATGACATTTCAGCAAACCCAATAATTCAATAAAAAAGAAATAAGCCACACCAGTTCCTGAATATGTCCCTACAACTCCACCTCTTGAGGACCCTCACCAAGAATGCAGTGTTCTTTAAGAAAAGGCTATAGATTAATAAAAAGGAAAAAAAAAAACAAAAACAAAACAACAACTAATTTCAAAGAAACTTTATCAGGGTTCCTTCCCCCTAGATTTAGTTTTAGAAGAGGAAAAGGGTATGCAACAAAACCCTTGCAATCATTTTGGAATATATCACATTTAAAGTATATCCAGATGAACCCTAAAAACATAGTCATGAAAGGACAAATACTGTGTTATTCCACTTATGAAGTACCTAGAATGGTCAAATTCATAAAAAAAGAGAGAAGAATGGTAGTTGCCAGGGGCCAGGGGAAGAGGAAAATGAGAATTTGTTGTTTGACGTAAATAGAGTGTGAGAAGATAAAAAAGCTCTAGAGCTAGACAGATTGATGGTTACACAACAATGTGAAATGCACTTAACACCACTGAACTGTACACTTAAAATGATAAATTTTATGTTATGCATATTTTACTATAATTTTTAAAAAAAGGAAACTGGGGAAAAAATGTATACCCAACTCAGTAGAATTACTATATATGACTCAGTGATTCCACTCAGATACATACTCCCCCAAATTAAAAACAGGTACTTGAATTATTTGTACATAAATGCTAGTATCAGCACTATTCACAATAGCCAGAACGTGGAAACAACACAAATGTCCATCAGTGGATAAATGCATAAACAAAATGTGTTATATCTGTACAATGGAATATTATTCAGCCACGAAAATGAATAAAGTAACGATACCTGTTACAACACAGACAAGCCTCAAAAATATGTGAAGTAAAAGGAGCCAGACACAACAAGGTCATATGTTATATAATTTCATTTATATGAAATATTCAGAATAGGCAAACTCATAGAGATAGAAAGCAGATTAGTTGCCAGGATTTACGAGAAGGGAAAATAGGAAGCTAAAATGTTTCAGGAGGGGGACAAAGGGGGAAAAATTGGGACAACTGTAATAACATAAACAATAAAATATATTTAAAAACAATTGCAAAAAATAAAAAAAATGTTTTGGAACTAGATAGGGATGGTTGCTGTACAATGTTGTAAATACACTGATACCACCAATTTGTACTTTAAAATGATTAATTTTATGTTATGTGATTTTTACCTCTACTTTTATAGAACCCTTTCTTGTATTTTCTCTTTTCTCAATTAAAAAAAAAATTTTATTGTTGATTCTATTACAGTTGTCCCAACTGTCTTTTCCCTTTGCGCCCCCCACCACCCAGCCCACCCCTCACCCAGTCAATCCCCGTTCCCTTGTCCATGTCAGTGAGTCACTCATACGTGTTCTTTGACTAATCCCTTCCCCTTCCTTCCACCATTGCCCCTCCCACCACTTCTCCTACAGCTGTCAGTCTGTTCTATGTTTCCATGTCTCTGGTTCTATTTTTCTCATTAGCTTATTTTGTTCATTAGAGTCCAGTTATAAGTGAGGTCATATGATATTTGTCTATTGGTGACTGGCTTATTTCACTTAGCATAATATACCTCAATTTTTTAAAAAAAGCATTTGTTAACTAACCTATAGTCCACAAGAGATATTGCAAGTGAATTTCCAAATAAAAAGGTTTCCACTTATCCCATATAAAGTACTACTATGCATAAATGTTTCAGATACTTTCTACTTAGATGACAACCTTAACTGCAGCCTCCATCCCTTCCAGGATTTCTGACACTCTTCCATTGCACTAAAGAAAAGAGGAAACATCATACCTGAATCCTTAAAAACACTTTCAGATTCTTGACTTCTATTTGTTTGGCCCTTTATAATTTACCTTTCATATCACAGAGCCTTACCTGCTTTTCTGAGGATGGTCTAACTGGTGGGGCCCTTAAATACAAACCCATTCTTTGGGTAGAGTCCTGGCCTGGTCATTTGTGTGTACAAGTCCATCATCGGTTGCATACTACAATGCAAGTTAAAACACACAGGATCAAAAGATGGACAAACTGTCACTATGGTTGGTTAGTATTTCAACTGAATATATCTATCAACAGAATTACAGGACATTTAAATGATAGAAAACAACTTAACACTGTTATAAGCCATATACATAACTGTTTAATTCAAGTCTTCACTTATTACTTAACATGTCTAAATACCTTAAAAATCCCTCTGGAGGGAAGTTAGATTGAAAATGGATTAAATGTAAATAAGCAAAATAAAAACAAAAACAAAAACAAATGAACAACAACAAAAACAAAAACAAAAAAAAGCAGGGAAAAAAAAGAGACCACACCATACGCCAATAAACATCACCAAAACTTCAGGTCCTTCTAACAGTACAGTTCCCATGATACCAGTTATGACCACTTATTAAGTATTTGAGCAGCAACTATTTGCAAGGTATTGTAAAATAAGTCCAATATATCCAAACAACTATGTGAACTTTAAATGGTAAAGATGTTATTTGTAATACCGGTTTCATCTCTCAGTGGGATGGCAAATTAAAATCTTAGTAGTGAAAAGCCCATAGAGATAATGATTAAAGTCAGTACTTTGAGGAGAACAAAACTAGCACTTACTGAAAATGCAAAACCATTGACAGTAAAAGATAATGCAAAGAACAAATGAAAAATTTAAAGGGAATTATATAAGGATTCTTGAGAGTCCATTTCAGAATAACAGACTCATCAACTAAAATATAAATATAGGCTGATTTTCATTACCAGAATAACATTCTCATAACCAAATATTTTCATGTAGTTTATCTTCATTATTTCAGTCCTCATTCTATTAATTTCATTTATCAAAACAGGCCTAATTCAGGTACTTTAACTTTATAAGGCTGCAGAGTCACCAGCAGCAGCCAGGTCCTGCATCATGCTTAGGCCACCGGAAGTCTTCCCTTTGTGGAAATCCTCCCTTTTCCAGCTTTATAACCCCACACCTCTAATGAAGTCTGAAAAACTTAAATTGGAGTAGTTTTACAGAAGGAATTTTGCTGAGGGTAGAGGAAACATACATCCAAAAATTGTATTTAAAGATAATACATGTATAGAGAATGATGTACTATTATAATATCAAGATATATATTTTTTTAATGAAAAAAATTGATTTTAGAGAGAGAGAAAGGGAGAGAAGGAGAGAGAGAAACACTGGTTTGCTGCTTCACTCATTTATGCGTTCATTGGTTGCTCCTTGTGTGGGCCCTGACCAGAGATCGAACCTTGCAACCTTGGCCTGTCAGGATGATGATCTAACCAACTGAGCTACCTGGCCAGAATCAAACTATTGAGAGATTTAATTCTTTCAACCAATTATTACCAAGGATTTGCTTAATGTAAGTAAATTATATAATTATGTAAAATGAATTATAAATAACCAGAAGTCAACAAAAACCTCCCGTTAGATCAGCAACAGCAATAAATACACGGTAGTTAAAGATAAAAAATTCATCCTCTGATTCAGTCTTGTGACAAAATGATATCTAAAGAATCTGGAATCCCATAGCTAGTGGCTATTTTCTCCTCTCAAAATAATTGAGAAAAGAAAATAGGAAGGAAGCATGAAGTCTGAGACATGGTAGAAAATATGAGGTTTTATGTGAGTGATATGAAATAGATTAGATAAAAATGATTCTGAATGCATGCATTGTTACTAATTTAAAGCTCAAATTACTGAAGACACTGGAATAAACTGACATATTGAATTAAAAATATTGAGGTTCCTACATAATCCTAATTCATGGGTCACTTCATAAATTCCAAGCACTTCAGAAATGAAGGCCAAGTGCCTTGAGATAAAATCATTTTGCACAACCTTTCTGCTTCTGATGATACCAGATAACTCTACTCCAACCTTGAATGATTCCCTATAAGCTACTGGAAGATAAACTGCTGTAGACTTAAATCATTTTACCTCATGTTGGAACCACAGCAATCTTTTAGCCACAAATGTAGAAGCAATATTACTTGTTTGTGGTAAAAAAAATACAAAAGCCAACTTATATGTATGACTGCTCAATTCTATTCAGTGTGAATGTAAAAGTTGATTAGTCAAAATAAAAATTCAGCTGACCACTAAAATCTGAAACTTTGCATGTACTTTCGAGAATTAAAAAACAATAGGAGAAAATACAAAATTCAAATGTTTACTCCATGAGATTAAGCAACCTTTAAAACAACCTTTAATAAACTTCTCTATTTCTTTTATAATCTTTAAATCTCTGCAAGGGCTTTCCAATAGGCAGCTTATTTGTTTAGGGAAGAAGCAAAGTATCTACTGCTCTCTGAAAAAAAAATCATACATCAGGTAAGAATGTCCACCTCCATTTAGTTTTTCACCATCAGACATAGATTTTCTTCATTTGTCCTTTGTATGGTAAAAGACCTTAAAGACCATCATGGTAACTTGGTAGACTTGGGGCATCCCCAGTGAGGTAATATTAGTTGAGCTCCACAATCCTCCATGATTCATGGACACCAAGCTTGTAAACCCATTCTAATAGTGACACAGCCGCTGCAGGCACAACCCTTAAAATGTCATACTGTAAATGATCAAGGGCTATTTTAGGACTTGACAATTATGCTTATAAAGGCTTCTCAACTCTGAAGACTCAAGCAAAGTTCAGCTCCAAGAAGAAAGAAAATTTTTGCTATTAGCGCAATTAAATGGCCATATGGTAATTTTTAGGTATTGCAAGAAAGAAGAGTTTGGGTTTTAGGAATTATGTGATTTGAGGAAGGAAAGGCGCCTGCTTAGATGAGATAGCAATGAGAAGATTTTGCTCATTTCTAAAGTGCTCTTACCAAGAAACATCTCATATTTTTTTAGCTTAAGTAAAAAAGCAACTGATGGACACAGGTAGTGGCAGGAAAAAAATGACAAGAGTAAATATCAGTTTCATAATTAACTGCAGATTATTACATAAAAGGCTCACTGAATATCCTCAGCTCATTTTAAGGAGTTACCACACCTCCATTGTTTTTTCCAGGAGAGAGCCAGCCCTCTAACCATTTTTTAAATACTCAACTTCAATACCTTATTTAAGTATTTTCTTGCTAGTCAAAATTTTGACTTTGAGGAAAACTCCTTACGCAATCCTATTCTAGATGGCAAGACCCACACAGCTGTGTGCCCTAAAGAGCTTTTCCAAAAAAGCACAGCAGATTAAGTTAAAACAATAAAAAAGAGCATGGAAAAGCCCAAATCTTGTCAAAGGGATGAATTTGAAGTTAGCACTCACACTGGTCCTCCTGCCTCTAACTCTTGACTATCATTCTTTTTGCTTCCATAAGCAATCTAGTAGCACTTTCAAAAACTCGAGTTTCAGAGAATTGGCTTATTTCCTGACTGCAATCTTTAGGCAAATCAACTTAATTATTAAGGGCACTGAATATTTTTCTTCTTCAAGCTACTGACCTGGTAACCTTGGAAGAAGTTAAGAATTTCCTTAACTCCAGTATTGTAGGCCAGGCCCTGCATTCTGACCACCGTGCCAGGCTGTGGAAGGACACCGCTAAGATTAGCAGCTGTAGGGAAGTAGCCAAGATTATTGGGCGAACCTGAGGGGCTAAAGGGAGAGAAAGTACAGTGAACCAATAGGAACAGACAATGCTGAATATTTACTCTAAAAACATTAGTTACTTAAGGAAATAGACTCTCTCAAGGTGATCTTAGAATTCTCAGAGTTTTCTCTCTCAAGCCAGATAAGAACATCACAGCTGTTCTGCCCCACATATCCAGAAAAGCCAAAAGTTGAAAGGTAGAAGGGTTCATGCAAAGTTAAAGGAAGGACTTCCCCAGTTCTCTCTGAGATTCTTAAAAGGGAAAGGAAGGAAAGGATTAGCCTTCAAGGTCACTCAACCAGAAAGCACCACTTCCAAAGCCCAGCTCATTGATGATTAACTGGCTAGTTATCAGGAATACCAAGGCATGAAAAGGAATAAATACAAAGGACTAATAGATACCATAGCCACAGAGACCAAAAGTATTTGAAGTCATTTCTCCAAGGAACAGACTGTTCTACCCATATATACAAGCAAAGGCACAGCACAGTAAGAGCACAATAATACAGCCAAGTATTATAGCACCTATGAGTTATTTCTTCCAACTTGACTTAAAAGAAAGAGGAGGAGATGGTGGGTAAATTGGAAGGGATTCTCAACAAATTAAAATCAATCACCATTAACAAAAGAGGGAAATTGATGTATGAGTCCCTCTATGTATATCTACAACAATTACCCCAAGGAGCTCAAATCAATTGAATTCCTAATTACTCTTTATGACAACTCAAGTGATTACCATATTATAAAATTAGTTTCACCCTGTCCCCCACCCAATCTGTTTTCCACCATAATTAGTGGCCAGAAACCCATTAGTGCAAACAAAGGAAAAAAATTTAAAACAAGTTATTAGCTTAAAGAGCCATAAAGAACCACAGTTTTGGATTATTAACCCTTATAAATCTTTCTAAGTAGGTAGTTATCCCATTTCAAAGACAAGTAAACACAAATGAAAGGGACTATAAAAATCTTTGAGACTGGCTATCCTACATAATCCTAACTGATGGGTTAATAGGAATGGTACCAGATGTACATACAGTTCCAGATTCCTTTTTTTTTTTTTATTAACACAGTAAACTTGAGCAAGTCAATTACATTATTTGGTAAATGGGGATGCTAGCACCTCTCAAGTTTCACTGAAATGATTAAATATAGCGAATTATTCCATAAATCATAAAATGCAGTAATTTACTTCACTTTTGCTATTTCCATAACCATCATTCTATTGAATCACTTAAAAAATATGGGAAACTGAAAATATTACTTGACATCAAGCTGCCCTTAACCTTTTCAGTTTCTACAGCAGTGCTCCTCAACTTGTTTGCCTGTTAGAATTACTTGGAGACATTTTTACAACTCTCTCTGAGGAGAGCCTGTTTGGAGACTAAAAGTCAATCTATAAGCAGCTAAGAGGGAATGCTCTTTAGGCTTGAGTGGGACACATTCGCCACCATTCAGCCACACCTCTTCATTTTACAGAGGTGGAAACAGAAACTAAGAGTTAAATAATTTCTCAAAGGTTAAGTGCTTCAACAAACCAGAAGAAGCACCTAGACCTCTCAACTTCTAATTCAATGCTTTTCCCCATACAACCACCATTTATCCTAAGACTATATATGCTTATGTCAAATGTCTGATAAATACTAACTCAATACAAATACTTCAAGACCATTAAGTCTTTGTGTATTTTACTATGAGTTACTTATACATTCCAAACTGGATATGAAAGTCAATTCATTTCCACAATATACAACTTAGCTGTGTCCTGATATACTCTATTCCTTTGACTGAAGATTGCCTCTAAATTAAATGTAGATATTTAGTAACTTCAGAGTATAACTGAGATAAAATAAAAAGATAAAAGTTATCCAACTGGAAATTTAAGGTTATAAAATGACAATTATAAGGTATATGTATTCTGATTAAGCCTAAATACAACACAACCAGGAATCAGATCCTTATTCTTTGCACCAGCATTACCTGCTGTATACAAGGCATCTTAAGGAAAATTAAATAATCTGTGTAACAACCTGACAGGGCATGAAAATAAGAATTTTCTATCAACTTAAATTCCAATTCTTTCATATTGAAATAACAATCAGCAAAAATGAAATAATTTATGGAATAAAAATGACAGGACAGAGACAAGGGTGTGTGTGTGTACAATTTAAAAGAATCTACTAAAAACTAGGAACTAATAAACTACAAAGGACAAGGTCAATACACAAAATAAATCAACTGCATTTCTATACACTACAATTAACTACACAAAAATAAAATTAATAAAGTAATTCCGTTTACAATAGCATAAAAAAATACTTAGGTAACAATATAATCAATAAAAAACATTAAAAAAAAAACTTAGGAAAAACATTTAGCAACAATTGTACACTGAAAACCACAAAACACTATTAAAAAATTAAAATCATCTAAAATATGGAAAGTCAGTCCATGTTTATAAACTCAATGCATTAGCTATCAAAATTTTAATGGTTTTTTTTTGCAGAATCGATTAAACTAAACCTAAAACACAAGGGGAGATGCCAAGGACCCAGAAAAGACAAACTCTTTAAATAGAACAAAGTAGGAGGACTTAACATCGCCAAAATCCAGAACTTACTACAAAACTACAGTAATCGATATGGTGTGGTACTCCCTTAATGATAGGCACTGACCAATGGAATAGAAATGAGAGGCCAGGAATAAACCTTTACAATTTATGGTCAATTGATTTTTGGCAAGGGTTCTAAGGCTACTTGATGAGGAAAGAATAGTCTCTTCAATAAATGGTGTTGAAACAATGAAATATCCACATGCAAAGGGATGAATTTAGACCTTCACCTTACCCTACATAAAAAATTAATTCAAATTAAGTAATATATCTAAATATGAGCTAAAACTAAAAGGCTCTTACAGCAATACGTAGTAGTAATTCTTCATGACCTTGGGTTACATGTGACAAAGTATAAATGACAAAAGGAGAAAAATAAATTGGACATCATCAAAATTGAAAATGTTTATCTTTAAAGAAAACTATTGAGTAAATGAAAAGAAAACCCAGAGGCTGGGAGAAAATATTTGTAAATCTTATCTTATAAGGTCTCTTATCTAGAATATATGAAGAAATTTCACAACTAAAAAACAGTAAGAAAATTGACCCAATTAAAAAACGTGCAAAGGATTTGAATAACACTTCTTCAAAGAAAATAAATGAATGGTTGTTTCTCAAAAGTTAAACATAGAGATAGATACATGCAAAAAGAAAAAGAGAAATGAAAAGAAAGAAACAAAGAGAGAGAAAGAAAGAGTAAGAAAGAAAATAAACCGCCTTCCAACACCATATACAAGAATAAACTCAAAATAAATTAAAAACTTAAATGTAAGCCCTGACCAGTGTGGCTCAGTTGGTTGGGTGTTGTCCTGCAAAGCAAAGGGTTGCTTGCTTGATTCCCGGTCAAGGAACATGCCTGGGTTGCACGTTCCATCCCTGGTTGGGTATGTATGAGAGGGAACCAACCAATTGGTATTTCTCTGTCACATCAATGTTTCTTTCCCTTTCTTTCTCTCTCCCTTCCCCATCTCTAAATAAATAAGGAAATAATTAAAAACAAAACAAAACTGTAAATATAAGACTCAAAACCATAAAACTCCTAGAAGAAAATATAGACAGTAAAATTTCTGATATTTCTCTTAGCAATATTTGTTCTGATACTTCTCCCCTGGTAGTGGAAACAAAAATAAGTAAATAAACAAATAAATGAATTTCCTCAAACTAAAAAGTTTTTGTACAGCAAAGGAAACCACTTCTCCAAAGAGAACATACAGATGGCAAATTGGCTAATAGACATATGAAAAGGTTCTCAATGTCACTAATCAGCATAAAAATGAAAAATTAAAACCATAATAAGATATCACCCCATACTGCTCAGAAAAGGGATTCCTCATGCACTATTGGTGGGAATGCAAATTGGTATGCCACTGTGGAAAGAGTATGGAAATACCTCAAAAAAATTAAAAAGAGAACTGCCTTATGACCCAGCAATGACATTTCTAGGCCTATATCTGAAAAAAACCAAAACACTAATTTGAAAGAATATATATGCACCCCTATGTTCATTTCACCATATTTACAACAACCAAATTTTGGAAGCAGTCCAGTATCCATCAGTAGATGAGTAAATAAAAAAAGCTATGCTACATTTACACAATGGAATACAACTTAGCCGTAAAAGAAGGAGGAATCTCACCTTTTGCAATGCCATGAATGGATCTAGAGAATATTATGCTACATGAAATAAGTCAGTCAGAGAAAGACAAATACCGTATAAGTTCACTTATATGTAGAATCTAATGACCAAAATAAGCTAACAAACAAAACAGAAATAGACTCAGACTAATAGATGCAGAGAACAGGTTGACAGTTGTCAGAGGGGAGGAGGGTGGTAGGGCTGGGTGAAAAAGGTGAAAGGATTAAGCAAAAACAACAACAAAAACATAGCCCTAGCTAGTTTGGTTCAGTTGCTTGGAGCATTGTACCATAAACTGAAATGTCGTGGGTTCAATTCCCCATCAGCGTACATGCCTAGGTTGTAGGTTTGGTCCACGGTCGGAATGCGTGCAACATGCAACCAATCAATATTTCTCTCTCACAACAATGTTTCTATCCCTCGCTTTCTCCCTCCCTTCCCCCACTCTCTAAAAATAAACAAGTGGAGAGACCCAAAGATGGCGGAGGAGTAAGTAGAAGCTATACTAACCTCCTCCCCAGGACCAAACTGTACTTACAACTAAATTATAAAAAAATCATCCTGAATAGCCAACTGAACAGTGGCTGGAGAGAAGCCATCTAACCACAGGCAGAGAGAAGAAGCCACATCACCCCAACATAACTGGTAGGGAGTGTGAAGAAGGTGCAAGAGGGCTCGCTAGGCTCCCATAGGTGGTAGCTGAAGTGAGGGAGGGATACTTCAGTGGCTGGGGGGTGGGGGGGTGGCGGGGTGAGGGGGTTCCCCTTGAGAAGTGTGGAGTCTAAATCCCAAGCTGAGCTCCCCAGCCTACAGCACCAGAACTGGGAAAGGCTCTGAAAATCAGTGGGGTTTCTGTCTACCAGGGAGACATGACTGGAGACTCAAACAGCCTGTTACAGGACGAACACACAAAATTCTGTTTGCAGCCACTTACCCTAGGCTCCAGCAAAGGGAGGGCAGAGTAGACTAGAGACACATGAGGAGAGTCTGGGGCAGTGGCTCTGGGGAGACAACTAAAGAAACAGCTGCCATGATCCCTTCCTGAGTCATTCTCCATAATGCAGAGGCCATCTTTTTCAGGCAGAGCACTCCCCTTCAAGTGGCATCAGTCTGAGGGGAAGCAATAGCCCTGCCCACAGGAATTACTCTGTCCCACCCTGTTGAGCTTAAGACCTGCTGCTGAGGAGTACAGCTGGAAGATATTCACTCTTTAAGGCTAACAGAAAGCCTGCAGACAGAGGCAGGTGTTCTTGCTGTGCAGCCTGGTTCTTCCTGCACACAAATAAGCCCAACAAAGGAAGCCACAAGCTGAGGATTGCTAAATAGCTCCAAAGAGGTTGCCCAGGGCCAGTCACAGCATCTGACATAGGTCCGCACCAGAGACTTTGCAGATCTACCTAATACATAGAAACAAACACAAAGAAGCAGCCAAAATGGGAAGACAAAGGAACAGGTCCCAAATGAAAGAACAAGAGAATCCTCCAGAAGAACGAGATGAAATGGAGGCAAGCATTTATCAAATAGAGTTTAGGGTAATAATTATAAAGCTACTGGACAGCATGAAAAAAGACAGAAACCATAAAAAAAGAACCAGTCAGAAATAAAGAATGCATACCCGAAATAAATAATACACTGAAAGGAAGAAATAGTAGGTTAGGTGAAGCAGAGGATCAAAGCACCAATTTGGAAGAAAAGGTAGGAAAAAACACCCAAGCAGAATAGCAAAAAGAAAAAAGAATTTTAAAAAAGGAGGAGCGTTTAGAAACCTTTGGAACGACATGAAGTGTAACAATATCCACATCATGGGAATGCCAGAAGGAGAAGAGAGTGAGCAACAGATCAAGAACCTATTTAAAGAAATAATGACCCAAACCTTTCCTAATCTGGTGAAGGAAAAAGACACCCAAGTCCAGAAAGCTCAGAGAGTCCCAAGCAACACGGACCGAAAGAGGCTTACACCAAGACAGATCATAATTAAAATGGTAAGGCTTACAGACAAGGAGAGAATTCTAAAAGCCGCAAGAGAAAAGCAGGTGCTTACATATAAGGGAGCACCAATTAGACTGTCATCTAATTTCTCAGCAGAAACACTAAAGCCAGAAGGGAGTGGCATGAAATATTCAAGGTGATGAAAAGCAAGGATATACAACCAAGGCTATTTTACCCAGCAAGGCTGTCATTTAAAATCAAAGGAGAAATAGGGAGCTTCCCAGACAAGAAAAAACTAAAGGAGTTTGTTAACACCAAAAAAAAAAAAAAAAAAAAAAAGAGGAAAACAGTCTAACAATAAAATGACACTAGATACATGTCAATCCATAATCACCTTAAATGTAAATGGCTTACATGCTCCAACCAAAAGACATGAGTAGATGAATGGATAAGAAAACAAGGTCCATATATATGCTGCCTCCAAGAGACCCACCTCAGATCACAAGATACACACAGACTAAAAGCAAAGGGATGGAAAAGGATATTTCATGTAAATGGAAAGGAAAAAAAGCTGGGTAGCAATACTTATATCTGACAGAACAGACTTTATAAACCAAGGCTATAGTTATAGACAAAGAAGGACACTACACAAAGGGAACAGTCCAACAAGAGGATATGACCGTAGTAAACATTTATGCACTCAACATAGGAGCACCTAAGTTTGTGAAGCAAAAATCTTGATGGACATAAAGGGAGAGTTCGACAGAAATACAGTCGTAGTTGCGGAATTGTAACACCGCATTGAATTCAATGGATAGATCTTCCACACAGAAAATCAACAAGCAGATAGAGACCTTAAATGACACACTAGATCAAATAGCTTTAATTGACCTCTTCAGAGCATTTCACCCCAAAGCAGCAGAATATACATACTTTTCAAGTGCACTTGGAACGTTTTCTAGGATAGACCACATGTTAGGGCACAAACAAGTCTCAATAAATTTAAGAAGATTGAAATTATATCAAGCATCTTCTCTGACCACTATGCAATGAAACAAGAAATTAATCACAAGAAGAACACTGAAAAACACACAAAGACATGAAAACTAAATAACGTTATTAAACAAGGAATGGGTCAAAACAAGATCAAGGAAGAAATCAAAAGATGCCTTTAAACAAATGAAAATGAGGACACAACAACCCAAAATCTGTGGGACACAGGGAAAGCAATCCTAAGAGGAAAATTCATAGCATTACAGGTCTATCTCAAAAACAAGAGAAAGCTCAAATAAACAATCTAATTTTACACTTACAGGAACTTGTAAAAGAACAATATACAAAGCCCACAGTGAGTAAAAGGAAGGAAATAAAAAAGATCAGAGAAATAAATGAAAGTGTTAAAAAAATGATACAAAAAAATCAATGAATCCAAGAGCTGCTTCTTTGAAAAGATAAACAAGATTGACAAACCTTTAACCACACTCATCAACAGAAGAGAGAATCCAAATAAATAAAATCAAAAATGAAGAGGAGAAAAACAATCGACACCAAAGAAATACAAAGAATTGGAAGAAAATATTATGAACTATATGCCAACAAACTGGACAACCTAGACAAAATGGATAAATTCCTAGAAGCATATAATCTCCCCAAACTAAATCAGGAAGAATCAGAGAATCTGAATAAGACAGATTACACCTAGTGAAATTGAAGCAGTAATCAAAAAACTCCCAACAAAAGCCATGGACTGGATGGCTTCACAGGTGAATTTTACCAAACATTCTGAGAAAAACTAACACCTCTCCTTCTCAAACTATACAAAAAATTCAAGAGGAGGGAAGACTCCTTTTATGAGACCAGCGTTATCCTAATTCCAAAACCAGATAAAGACACTACAAAAAAAGAAAATTATAGGCCAATATCCCTGATGAATGTAGACACTAAAATCCTCAACAAAATATTAGCAAACCAAATACAGCAAATACAGCAATGCATCAAAAAGATCATACACCATGATCAACTGAGATTTATTCCAGGAACACAAGGTTGGTACAACATTCACAAATCAACAAATGTGATTCATCTCATAAACAAAACGAAGGATAAAAAGCACATGATCATGTCAATAGATGCAGAAAAAGCATTTGATAAAATCCAGCACCCATTTATGATAAAAACTTTCAGCCAAGTGGAAATAGAGGGAATATACCTCAACATAATAAAGGCCATATATGACAAACCCACTGCCAGCACCATACTCAACAGGCAAAACTGAGTCATGTCAATCAGGGCTGAAAGCTTTTTCTTTTTAACGTCAGAAACAACACAAAGATGTCTACTGTCAATATTTTTATTCAACGTAATGTTGAAAGTTCCAGCTACAGCAATGAGACAAGGAAAAAAAAAAAAAGCTATCTGAATTTGAAAGGAAGATGTAAAATTGTCATTATTTGCAGATGACATTACACTATATATACATATATGTATGTGTGTATAGATATATAACTAAAGATTCCACCCTGATTGGTATTGCTCAGTTTGTTGGGTGTTGTCTGGAAAAGTGAAAGGTTGCTGGTTCAATTACTGGTCAGGGGGCCTATGAGAAGCAACCCACTGATGTTTCTCTTTACATCAATGTTTTTCTTCTTCTCTTTCTCCCTCCATTCCCCTCTGTCTAAATAAATAAAATATTTAAAGAAAAAAAGATTCCACCAAAAAACTATTAGAACTGATAAATGAATTTAGTAAAATAGGATAAAAAACTAATATTCAGAAATCGGTTGCATTTGTATACACCGTAGCTATCAAAAAGATAAATTAAGGAAACAATACCACATATAATTGCATCCAAAACAAAAATCCTTAAGAATAGAACCAAAGAGGTAAAAAAACTGTACTCAAAAAATGATAAGACAATGAAGAAACTGAAGATACAAATAAATAAAAGTTATATACCATGCTCATGGGTAGGAAGAATCAACAAAGTTAAAATGTCTATAATACCCAAGGCAATCTACATATTCAATGCAATTCCTAGCAAAATATCAATGGCATTTTCTACAGGACTTGAACAAATAATCTTATTTTGTACATAAAAAACTAATATAATATTGTATCAACTATAATTTTTTAAAAAATTCTTTTCCCTAGAAAACCAGGGGGAAAAAAGTTGATTCTAATAAAAGTTCTAAATAAATTTTATTCTGAACTTGTTAGTAAAGATTTAGGGGAGAAAGAATATAAGTCATATACAATTTAAAACAACCGTGCTTATTTATTGTGGGGTAACATGAATTGATTCTATTTAAAAATATAACTGTTGTCATTAAGGATTTTCCTATTTTCAAATTCATTCACAAGTTATTGCCACCCTGTTACAATAATTACAATGTCCCTCACTGATGGTCCTAAGATAGAAACTAAAAAATTAAAGTTGTATACAAAGGTCAAGAGCTTTACCAAACCAGAAGAAGCACCTTGACCTCATTATTTGCAGATGATATTACACTACATATATATAACTGAAGATTCCATCCTGATCGGTGTTGCTCAACAAACAGCCTAAAAGATGCTGTTAATACATAGTTAAAACATAAACATAGTTTGGGTTGTCATGAAATGATCTCCTTGCTTAGAGGTATGACCAGAAACAGTTGCCTACCATGCTAACCTTCAGTGAGGCAGACAATATTCTTTTGTGAACTCAGGCACTGGCTATCAAAGGAGGCTATTGTTTCTGTCCCTCATTCCCACTTCCATCAGAGCCTTACCTGGGATAGTACGCTGTGTAGTTCATGAAGAGCTGAGTGCCTGCTGGGTAGTATGCTGTGGAGGGCTGCAGCGCTCGTGGATTCAAAAGCAGAGAGGGCTGATAAATGGCAGCTTCAGTAGGGATAACAGCTGCAGGAGCTGGAAATGTGTAGGAAGGAGGAGACAGGCCTAAATAAGCAGAGAGAGAGAGACTTTAAAACATTTGTAACAGTTGACACATGATTACATATATACATTTTAAAGTAAGAGAGCAATTCTTTATGCTACGCCCAGCAACAACTTCCTTTTGATTATATAGAGAAAACCTACAAATAATCTCAGATCTCACATTCCATCAACCTAAAGCAACATTCTTGGTCTGAAATGTGGAAAAACCAGTATCATCCAAAGTCTTCTCAAACATTTCATGACGTATATTTTTCTTCCATGCCTGAGTGTCAATTACCACGAATAAACACTTTGAGGCAAGAAACATAGGACTGACATTTAGCATAACTTGAAAGTAAAAGCTACTATTTCATCTTATCTACCCAATAGTACAGCATGAAAGGAAAATGGTTAGGATGCAACACTCTTCACTATCACCATATATTATGCCAAAGCATAGATGGTTTCAGAGTGAACTGACATAAAAGAAGTACATTAACTCTGCATTATTTCCACTAGAAGATGGGCTTTGAAGTTAATCTACAATTCAAACCTGAAGGAAAAATAAAATCCAACCTGGGAATTAGTCCTGAGAAATAGAAGCTCAAGTCTTCCTGAGAGTTAGCAGATAAATTGTGAACTCAGATTATATAGAAAAAAGAAAAAAGGAAATTGCTTTGTCTTCTGGTTTTCCGACTTACTGAAATCCAACCAGTTCATGGTCACTGCCTTTAATGTGTGAGGTGAACACAACTATCCAGGCCATCTGTACGCAACAAAAGAGGTAACCGAGAGGCTGTCTGAATTTGGGGTTCCTAACTTAATTTTCAGAACAACCTAATTTATTTTGCAAATAGCAGAGGGCCAAGGGATAACTTTTTCACATAAAAATCTCTACTGACTTCTGCAGTTCCTATGAGTTTCTACATGTCCATGGAGAGCAACAGGGTGGTCACCTGAATATGGGTACTAAGGGCAAAAACTTCATATAGGTACACATATTGACTTCATTCATATTCACCTTTTGGGTACCGTGTTCATACCCACTGAAAATTGAGCTACATGTAGATACCTAATTTATAGACGGATTTTAAAATTATGATCCCTGGCCTTTAAAGGGTCCACAAACAGGCAGTCAGGACAAACTGAGGCACTGGAGTCATAGAGAAAATTGTAAAGCCTGTGTTCATATCCTGCTTTCAAAACTATCAAGCAATTCATTAAACGAGAGTATTTCATACCAATAAGACAGACATATATAGTAGGTATGAGTCTGTTATGCCTCAAAACACAGTAGAAATTTTTGATAACAGATTAGGCTGCTCAGATTTATGTATATTCAAATGAAGTACAGCTATTCTCATATTCCTAAAAGAGAATAAGACTTTTATATTCATAGACTAGAAAAATGGAGGTGACTTTTAATAGGCAATCGCCTGGAGTTGGCAGGAAAAAAACAGTCCAGTAGAACAGGCATAATATTAGCATGCATAATTGGAATTCTGATTTGAATGAAAAAAATGAATAACCTTTTACTAAAATGCTAAATGGCCAAATTTTAGCTTAAATTTTTGGAAAGTATTAAGATACGGAAATATATTTTTATGTGAAAAATGCACTTCAAATTTTTATGATTTTGGGGCTTGTGAAGGAGAAAAGTCTTATGAAGAAAATGTAATGACCAGTTTTGTACCCGGACAAGAGAAGTAAAATGATATCACAGCAGAATTTTGGTTACACATGAAGGAGAAATTCCCTTATCTCGCAATGCTTGATAGATTATCACTAAAGAAAATTATAAATTATCAGTGGCTATGGACAGAATACATATGACTACGATTACTTAACCACTTAAACCCAATTATAGACTTTCAAAACTTGATACTTATTAGTGATCAACTCTTAAGATATTCACCAACAGCAAGCAGCAGATAAATGGAATATTAGTGTTTAGGAATTCCAAGGGAAAAAAGGATTAAGCCCCACTTAATATTCTTTAAATAATACTTATTCAAATAGGTTTATTGGTATAGATTTCTCTTTACTAGAAAGTGATGTCCTAAGACTCTCCATTTTATTGGAATGAAGCACATAAGCCAGTTTACTGTCTCAGTTATCTCTGAACTGCATCCCAAGTGCTACATGCTTTAAACATACCCAACATGCCTCCTAACAAGGTATGACTTATTCAAAAGTGGAAACTGCATGAAAAAATTCAACTTTTAACATTAGATCCCCAATGTTCCTTAGTCACTAACCAGAACATGGTCTTCATACTAAAGGGCTTATTCCTCTCAAACAAGATTCCAGATGGCTTGCACCCAGGTGCCAATGAGCAAGAGCACGGCTTGAAATTAAGCACTGATCCTGCGATCCAATGGAAACTTTGGCTAATTTATTTACGCATTTATATTTTTTACTAACTTGCTCACTCCAGATATCTTGGAGAGCAAGACAAATACTCACTAGGTTATCCTATCCAAAAAATACTTAATGCTCATTAACTTAAAAATACAAAATGGGCATCAATTCAAATGTGTTACAGGAGAAAAAAAAAAGATCCGGCCATATTTTACCTTTAAATGCGTATTATTAAAATATCTACATAGCCAGGTTGCCTCCCAGAGTCAGTGCTTATCTTAAGCACACTAAGCTTCAGAAATCAAGGGCTTATTACGGGAAAAGCAAGAATATAATTTGAAAGGAGATATTTGTAGCATCTCTAATTATGGATGTCCACAACCAAAGTCTTAAATGATTACCAGATACTACCGATTTCAGATGGGAAAGCCTTATGTAACCACCTTGCCTGCCTCAGAAAGAACCAGGGATGCAGAAAGTTATGAAAGCAGCTTAAGCACCTACCAGCACATAGCGTAGAATAGCGCCAAGACCCAAGAAAAACTTACATGGTAACTTACATGGCGGTGGGGATAAGCCATTTCGATTTAAAGTGCCCCCCATTAACACAAAGTTCATCTCCTCAGCTGAACACTGAAAGACTTCAACATATCTGTCCTTCATGGTTTTTTTATGACACTTCTGTGCAGCCATAAATGCTCTGTCCGCAGACTTCATCTGGATAAAGGCATCTCCTGATGGGCGGCCCTGAGCGTGTGGGGGAAGAATAAAAACAAAAGGAGACTGTCTCCTTCAACAAGGAAATGGTTGCTTTCAAAACATGCAAAGTGACAATCACCCATAGTACAGACATTTTAGCCACAAAATCTGGGTGACCATGTGATCTACTGAAATCTGACTTGGCATTTCATCACCTAACCACCAGAATGGCCACAAAACGTGGAAGAAACAATTTTGAGAGCTCATAGCTGAAAGTGATCATTTTTGGTTTCTATTAGTGTTAGATTTACAAGATTTTGAAAAAGTCTCCTTGTGACTGTGGTTTCAAAGTACAGGATTGTGTATTGGGTTTTGCATTTCTGAAAAATCCAATTAAAACTTATTTGATTGAGAAGAGCTGGTGTAACAGAATGGGTGTTTGAGCTTTATGTATCCTCCTACAGGAAAGTGAATAAACCAGTGTTGTCTTTTAGCTTGAAGTTCTGTCCATCACTGTCCTGCAACATCTCTTTCCCTTCTCCCTATAGCCTAGGTTGGAATGTGGCTTGGCGACTGGGAAGGGGAAACAGGAAATGGCAGCTGCAAAGCACAGTGAAGGTTGGTGATAGCTGTTATCATCAGCCTTGCATGGGAGCCCTTCTCTCATCTGCACCCATGCACCTCCATCTTAAATCTTGGCCAAACAGGTGTTGATAGTCATTTCTTCAATTACTAAGAGCTTGCTAAAAATGTCCTGTTTAAAACCAAGCTGACAAGATTTCTGTTCCACAGAACCAAAATGCCATAGTTTTACTTAGCATCAACATTTTATGGGAGAGAAAAAGATACAATCAGTTTATAGGACTTTCTTATTTATGAATTTCTTTAAAAGTCCCTAAGGGACTATTTAATACAAATTATTACCATGCAAGTTACCATACGAGTTACCATACCAGGGAAATTAGGGATACCAGGGAAACCCAGTCCAAGATGGAAATCTAACATCTTAAAGACAGCTAAGAGCTTGTCCATCAGCTAAGAAGCATTTCACCCAAGTGCAATCACAGTAGGTCGTGTGGGTCAATAATAGGTCAATCTGTCCACTATTGTTAATTAGAGTAATAATAGCCCCCAGTTATTAGAAATGGTGACCTAAAGAGAAATGAAACTAATCCCTGTAGGGATTTATGAGGAATTGTGGAGAATTTTATTCAAAAGGATTCTCACCAGTGAAGCATGCTGAGAGGGTACCTACTCGGATAAAAAGTTGCATAGTTTAATATTGACATAAGAGTTAGAATGAGCATATGCTGGCATGGAAAACCAAGCGGCATTCAGGATGTTTTCTGATTGCTTGTACTCAGTGACATGCACTTTCCAGTGAGACAGGATTATAGTTATGAATATGAACAAATCTCCACATGAAAAGAGAAAGGGGAATACTAGCAGTTTAGAAAAACATTGCTAATTCCAATACAAACTTAACTTCAACCCATCATTCATCAAAAACATCTTTTTCAAAAATTAATACAACTTCACTTTTAATAAAAAGTTCCAAATTTTTAATTAGGATTCTGGGTTTACAGGTTTTTAGAATTCTGTCCTGCTTATGATAGCACAAAATACTGACATATTGTCCAGTAACAAAAATTATTAATTTACCCAAAATCAAGGGACACTAAGCCAGGAACTACTTTAAAAATGCTTATAATATATACCCACAATACCATAGAATTTGGTTAAATTTTTGTAAAGGTTTCTATTAAACAATTAATTCATAATACATCTGAGTGCCTATTATGAACACATACTGTTCTAGGTGGTGCAGATACTAGTCCTTATCAAGTTTGCACTTTACTGAATGCAACTTGATGTCTAAAATTACATATATAAATATACATATGAAATAAAATAAGCTGTTTCTAAACAGTCTACAGATACAAAATACTCTGGAATACATTCAAGGTCATTGGTTTACATATTGTCCACAATCGCTTTCACGCTATGACAGCAGAGTTGTAGAGTTCAGTAGTTGCAACAGTAAAATGTATCAGACTGATAATGTACTGTGATGCTATTGAGAATTTGATGGATACATGTAATGACAGAACCAGAGCCAAATTTGAATTACCATACCAATGACAGCAATCTTTCTGGAGTTCATCTTCAATACCTCTAGCATTTATAGCTACATCATTCTTTCAAGACTTACTATACAACTGATACACCCTGTACTTTTTTATTGGAAAAGACTCTGGTAATAAGAATAAGCAAATCAGTTTTCCAGTTAGCAACTTTCTTACCTGATGGTTCAATACCATGTGAACCCCATGAGTTCGAATATCTGTGGAAAACTCCCCCAGAAAGTCCAGGATGTCCTCAATTGTGGCCACATAGGGAAGACCTCGAAGGCGTATACAGTCTCTAACATTGGTAGGGGGCACAAATTGCTGAGGTAGTACTGGAATAATGGGAGGGGTTGGAAGTGGAATGAGAGGGGTCGAGGAGAATCGATTCAGCACCTGTACTCAAAGCAAAACAGAAGTGATTTAGAGCCTTGGTATTCCACTGCTCTCTGCACTGGCATAACTAGGGAGCCTGTTAGAAATGCACAATCTCAGCTCTACCCGAGACCTAGTAAATACAAATCTGCATTTTAACAGGATCCCCAGGTGATTCATAGCATATTAAGTTTGAGAAGCACTCATAGAGAAAGGGACTCATGCTTTTCAGTTGGGCGAGCATGACACTCGCTTTTGTCAAATGCATGCTGAGGGATATACCATACAACACAAATGCACTTAGATTAAGGACTTGTCTACTAGACAAACACAGCACTATCTGCCTTGGGACAAATATCCTTAAAGTTGCAACTTTCATAAATATCTGCAATTGCTAATCATGTTCTATTGTAGCAATCTATTAGACTGCATTTTTCTAAGTCCAACATTCCCCTTAATATTGCTTCACATTTCACATTCAAACCCAAGAAGTATAAGGACAATAACCCAATAATCAAACCATAGGTAAAAGAATGACTATGGATTATATTAAAATATAATGCCACATTTATAAAGCAATTAATATACAAAGCAAACAAGATAGAATGGCAGAATAATATAAAACTGAAAAAATAATTTAGTGACCATAAAAATAATCACTTAGTTTCCAAGTGAACTTTAGGCATTGGCAAGACACAGGATCTTGACCTTTTTTTAAATAGAATAGAATTTACCTATCTGAGAACAAACAAGGTCAAGAACATTTTGGAGGAAAAATTGCTCCCAGGCAACTCCAAGTTCTTGCCTGTTTTTGTCTCAGTTTAGAACGTGCCCAGTAGTTGATAATATTAGGAAGTCCTTGTGCAAATGCTACATGTGGTATCCCTGGGTTTTCTGAACAATTTACCAATGCAAACTTTATCATCCCATACACTGAAAATATAGAACAATTGAGGAACTCCCAGAAATTTGCCCCAATTTCCTTACTCATACCCTGTCCAGTTGCTTTCTAAGAGGTGACAAAAAAAAAAAAAAAAAAAAAAACAAAAAACAAACAAACAATAAACACAGCCAAAAAATTTTATCACAAGATAGCAGGCTTTAAAAAATTATATAATCCAGAAACAGAACAAACATGCTATTAAAAACCAACCTGCTGAACTTCAGCTGCTGTGCTCCTGAAGAGTTCAATGTATCTTTTACCCAACAAATCCTTATGTTTCCTCAGTGCATTCTGTGCATACTCCTCACAAGCAAAGAGGACGAAAGCATCCCCTGTTGGCCTACCGTCTGGGTAGGTAACAAACAGGATGCCTTCCTTCCCCCCAGTGATGGGGCAATGCTGTCCAAAAAAAGCCACCACTTCATCAGCTGTGGCTGTAAATGGGAGCCCCCGCATGCGAACAATGACTTGATTTTCCTTGGAGAGAAACTGGGCTACCTCATTGGATGTACCTAGGGAACACAAATATTAGGAAGGATGGCAGAAATGAATAAGATATCAACTTTACCAAATCTAAAATGGTAAAATTCTGGGCAATGTCTTGAATTCATAATTAAGACCCACACTCCCAAATGAATTTATAATAACATCCTAGGAATAAAATAATTCTTTTCCCACAGACTTAAAACTTCCCCCCTACCAATTTCATAAAACACATCTCAACATAGGAGGGTAGCCAGACAATTAAATTATGGACCAACCACCATATTCTTCTCATGGAGAGGCAATTAATCATCATGTGCCGGTGCTGAAGCCAGAATGCCTGGGGCCAATCTTGGCTTTACCATTTTACTAGAGTACAACTTCAGTAAAGTTTAACCTCTGTGACTTAGTTTCCTCATTTGTTAAATGAGGGTAAAATTACCTACTTCATAAATTATGAGAATAAGTTAATACATTTTAAGTACTTTAGTGATTTGTTATTTTTTTTCTGATTACTTCTTATTAAGATTCAAACATACCCAAATACAGAATAGTGTAATGAATACACTTGGCAGTTAGTTTCAACATTTATAAATAGTCTGCCTAACACAAAGCATTTTGTACAGTATGGCCATGAAGCAAATATTCAATGTACATTGTTCAAACTCATACACTAGTAACATTTTCCCTTAATCATCCCGCCCACATACCATGAAATCCCAGGCGTTAACTTGCATATTAATTAACTTTGCCATCTGCAGTTTACAATGTTATCTACCATGGAACCTCAGGATCATATGGCAATTCAAAATATACTTTATCCCTAACCAATGTCAAACATTACTTTGGAAACTCTGGAAAAACTATTAAACTTGAAATTATAAATTTGGAAGCCCTGGTTTATCTCAAGAAATAAGAGCCAGAACAAAATTATACCAGCAAATTGTGTAAACAGGGTGCTGTCACCACAAGTCCTACAACTGCTAAGATTTTTACCTGGGCTATATTATAATGCGGGGATAAAAATGTTCTTTGTATTTAGGTGGAAGTCACCCACATTCTTTGATTCAGTTATCCTACTTTTAGACATTCATCCTGATGAGTGGCATATACAGATAAAAAATATTCACTGCCAACATACTTAGAATGAAGAGTTGGAAATAAACTCTAAAATGCCCAACAGAGATGTTTAATAAAAATTTATGGTACATATAATATTGATCAGCAGTTAACACTTAAGAAAATTGAGTAACATAGGAAGATATTCATTATACTAAAAGGAGCAAAGGAAAACTTGAAGTAGAAACTTACAAAGTATTTAATTATAGATATAGAAAAAAAAATCTGTTGGACAAATCATAGTTAACATTTTTATATATCTGTTATTTTTAGGCTTTAAAATTATAAATCACTCAAGAACTAGATAAAGACTTTATATATTCCCGCTTCTTTCAGACCATATTGCTCTAAACACTGCATATCCTAAAATACTAGAAGCCAGAAAGATACCATGTTCATGGCCACTGATGATTGAAAGAAATTTAGAGAAAAATTAGAAGCAGACATGCAACAATTCCTGGTATTCTAATGTGGCTGTTTAAAAATAGTTTTGAGACTACTTAATTTCTTTCAAGAGCTACTCTTTCCCTTTGAATAATACTATTTTTAATGGCTACTTAACTACAGTTGGTTGACTCAAGCCTTAGGGCAAGTGTTATGTATTATACTTACTGGTGCCATTGGACATTTTCCTTCTCTTATTTAAAAATAAAGGTGATTCCTATATTTCATTGGGAAATAAAAACCATTCAAGACTATTTATCTACACTTGATATTTAACTAAAATTTTAAAATCTTATTATAGCCACATTTTATAAAAGGCACTCACCACCAGCAATTTTAAGAAAATCTTCACCTGTTGCTTTGTAAACCTAAGAAAAGAAAGGAAAATTAAAATAGTTTCTGAGCATTCTAATGTTCATACTCAAGATGTCAAGGATCTCAGGTTGTGAGGATGTACCTCAATGTACCGGGTTCCCATGTGATGTTTGTGCCTCTGTAGTGCTAGGTCTCTGTGCTCCTCACTCACAAACCTAACCAGAGCTTCTCCATTCCTTCGACCCTGGGCATTCAGACAAAGTGCTGCACCACCCCTTTGAGAAGAAAAGAACAGAGCAGTAGGAAAAGTAATACAGTCAGGAAAAATAATGGGAAACCCATTATCCCTTTGGGATTGTTAAGTAAAATAAGAGACTAAAGAAAACCAACTTGGCAATATTGAGTCCTTTGAAGAATCTTGCAATATCTTGATCTGAAGACTGCCACGGTAAACCTCGTGCCCTGACTACTGTGTTGTCATCAATAAGTTCCATCTTGCTGCTGTGGATCAAGCAAAACTTCAGGTTGCATGGTTTATGCTAGTGAGTCTGATCTATTACCCCTTGAAAGGCAATTTGCTTATTTACATATGTGGTATTATTTATTTGGAGTTCAGAGACTTTTGATATTGCCTGCTTTACTCTGTAACCTCAAAAATTATCTGGGCACAATTCAAAGTTATTTTTAGGTGCTTCACTATAGATTCAATACAGTTGCCTCACCCAGCAAATCATCTATCAGCTGAGTTGCTGCTTGCTTGCCATAAACTCAAAAGGACCCAGGATCAATTCATAGGAAGCAGAGTTCTCTCAATATCCTAATGGCCTATAAGTTCTAGAACCAAGAAGGACAGGTTCAAATTCACTCTCCAAACTGGCCAGTACACCAGTCGGTTTTAAACCCAATTTGACAGCAAGATTTCAGATCTGTGTAAAGCTGGTGATTAACCCACATCAGGAACGTGTGTGCACAGTCACAAGTCTGCCATTAAAATATCTCCCCTATCAAACGGGAGCCATCACAGAGAGTGTTTATGGAAATGCTTGGGAGTGACCACACCTTAATGAGTCATTTGCAAATCACGTATGATATATTTTGACACGTTTTGATGTTCTATTCCTACTATATTCATATTTTCAGTACTCCTAGGACATTTTCCTAATGAGTCACTTTCTCCACAACTAAATAGGCCTCAACGTCTCTCTGTGGGCAAAGATGTCAGAAGTTTCTGTTCACGTCAGGCACCAATCTCACGGAATTTGCTACAGGGATTTCCAAACTCAAGCAGGTCTACCTGTGATCACAAACAGAGATACCACCATTTCATATACTCCTCCCCAGTTATTTCCTTTGCTTTGAAGTAGAAGCTGATAGAGCATACTTTAAATTATCTCAGTAAAGATCTTGTGAACTCTTAAAGCCTATGATTTTTCCTTTGGATGTTTCCCAGTGAGAGGATGGATAGTTCATAGGCTAAAATAAGAATTATAGACACAAACACATGATGTACTTAAGGTCATAGTGACTAAGGATGCAAATATTTCATTAAATGTTAATCCCAACATCCAAGCACACTTTAAGATATAACATTCTTTTATAAATGACCAATATTAAAAAAGATAGCCAAAATATAAAGAATATCACAAAACAAATCAAAAGGCTCAAATGGAACAGTACTCAAGTACTCACCAAGTGCCACTTTCAAATTTGTAATTCACTCTCTCTGGATCTGAAAATCTGTGATCTAAAAATGAGAACATATAAATCATCATTTTCGCTTTTAGGGAGACAAAGGTGTGGGAAGAAATTCAAAAGCATAGGTGAGGGAAAGAGGGTGGGATCAAATTCTAGATCTGTATTATTACAACAGTGATACTTACTATAAGGCTCTGAAATCATTGCTAAAATTATATCCCCCATATCTTCAACGTGGGAGGCTCCATACCGGGAGACTGAACTATTCTTCTCTAAATTTAAACCTGGGAGGTTAAGTCAAGGAAACATTTTGGGGAGGTAAAACGACATTGTTTCTAACCTCAAATGAAACTCACGCAGACCTAAGAAGCCAAGTAAAATGTATCTCGACTGGCAATTCTTTGAAATCTCAGTATGGCTGTATCCTATCAGTCTGGACTTCACCCACACTTCCCGTAACCACCAATGCTCTTAGGTAAAATGACCAAATCAACCATGTCTTGAAGTTCTACCAGCAATAAAAATTTGTTGGTTGCACAGCAGTAAATGCATGAATACTGAGACTTTTGTTTCATTTCAAACCATGAGGTATTCAACAAAGTTAATAGAATCCTTCATTCTATATACTGTTATAACAAGTATGCACCTCAGTTAGGACCATAAGGTACTAAATGGCCTTTTTAAGCTTAATATTGGAAAAAGACACCTCAAATTACTGAAAACACTATTTTTGTGATGTCACTTTTACTCAGAACTTCCCTTCTAGAAGATTTTTAGAGCCCCACAGTAAGGCCTTCATGGATGGCAACAAATGCTTTTTCTTTGAGAGTAAATTTGTAAGAAACAATTCAAGAAAAAGAGAGATCTTTAAAGCAGCAACAGAAAAGAAGTTACCTACAAAGGAGTTCCCATAAGACTGTCAGTTGATTTCTCAAAAGAAACTTTGCAGGCAAGAAGGAACTGGCAAGAAGTATTCAAAGGGATGAAAAGCAAGGCCCTACAACCTAGATTACTCTATCTAGCAAAGCTATCATTTAGAATGGAAGGGCAGATAGAGAGCTCCCCAAACAAAGTAAAGCTAAAGGAGTTCATCATCACCAAGCCCATATTATATGAAATGTTAAAGGGACACATTTAAGAAAAAGATCAAAACTATGAAAAGTAAAATGACAACAAACTCATAACTATCAACAAATGAATCTAAGAAAAACAAAAACAAACTAAGCAAACAACTAGAACAGAAACATAGATATGGAAATGATATGAAGGGTTGTCAGTGGGGAGGGGGAAGGGGGAGAACAGGGGAAGAGGTACAGGGATCAAGAAGGGTAACTGGTAGGTACAAAATAAACAGGGGGATGTTAAGAATAGTATAGGAAATGGAGAAGCCAGAGAACTTACATGCATGACCCATGGAAATGAACTAAGGGAGGGGGGATTGCTGGAGAGAAGGGTGGTACTGGGCAGAGGAGGGCAAAGGGGAAAAAACTGGGCCAACTCTAATAGCATAATCAATAAAATTTATTAAAAATAGCCAAATAAGCTTTTTATTTTTATACTGTTTGCTGACTCTTGCCAATATGCAAATTTCTTAAAAACAAACGCAATACTATGGGACTATTTTCTCAACTTTAAAATAAAAACAGTGACCAACAGGCATATGAAAAGATGTTCAACATCATTAATTGGGGAAATGGAAATCAAAACTGTTAATGATCATCTCACATCTGTCAGAATGGCTGTTAAAAAAGATAACAAATAAGTATTTGAAAGGATGTGGAGAAAAGGGAAGCACTGTCAGTGGGAATGTAAACTGGTGCAGCCACTATGAAAAACTATTTTGAAATTCCTCAAAAATTAAGAATAGTGCTATCATATAACCTACCTTTTCCACTTCTGGGTAGTTATCCAAAAAATACAAAAGCACTAATTCAAAAAGATATATACACCCCTGTTTTCATTGCAGCATTATTTAAAATAGCCAAGATATGGAAGCAGCCTAGATGAACGGATAAAGAAGATGTGGTACATACAGGAGTAGACCAAAGTAGGTTTAAAGCTGTAATATAAATAATAATTAATAAATAATGTTTTACATACTCCCAACTATGAACCTTCTTTGCCTACCCTTGTATATACAGTGGAATATTATTCAGCCATAACAAAGATGGAAATATTGCCCTCTGCAACAACATGGAGGGACAGTGAGAGTATCATGCTCAGTGAAATAAATCAGATGAAGACAGACAAGTACCATATGATTTTACTCATATGTGGAATATTAAAAAAACAAAACAAATGAACAAAAAAAATGCAGATCATAGAGGAAGAGATTTGACAGGAAAGGGTTGGGAGAAGGGCAAAAGAGGTGAAAGGGATCAACTGTATTGTGATGGAATGGTAACAAGATTTACAGTGGTAAACACTTTGTAATGCATATAAATATTGAATTATAAAGTTGTACCCTGAAATAAACATAGGCTTGTATACCTATTTTACCACAATTTAAAAAATAAAAGAAACAGCCATCTGGGTGGTGGTTATTAGCATGTTTGCCTTATTTTATAATTTTCTGACTGGTACTTTACAAGGATAAAAAATGACGGCAGATATCAAGAAAATATTTGTAAGTAATATTTCAGCTCAAATGAGGATATATGGTACAATGTTAAAACAGTTCAGAGAGCTCCCTTTCACCAAGCATTACAACCAATCATCTGAAGAGTCAATTCAATGAATAATACCCCTTTCCATCCTCAATTCAAAACACTTTTCATTTCCCCCTGCCTCACCCTTCCTTCACCCCCCCCCCCCACTTCCACCACCCAGGAGAGACCTTGCATCACTTTCCCACTATGCTAGGCAGATTCATTTTTTTGTTATCCCTCACTAGCTACGTGTCTGCAATTAAATATACCACATGTACAAATACAGTCATATGTTCCTTGGCAAACTACTTAAACCCACTAAATTTCAGCTTATCTATAGTCTAAACTATGACCATCTTTAGTTCCCTGGGGGATTTTTGGTAAAGATTAAGTAAGATAAAATAAGCCCAGGCACAAAACAGGCATTTAATAAGTGATGTCCTTCTCCTTCTTTCTAGAACCCTGGGATGACCAACTTTCATAACCCATTATATAATCTCACTGAAGGTCACACTTATGGGTAAAAAACTGAATTCACCTGATGCCTATCTGTATACACTAGGATAATCATCAAGCTAAAATGGTAGGGAATTTCTGCAACACTCTCTCTCTCTCTCTCTCTCTCCATCTTCCAGTGATGAAATAAATGTGCTGCTCACTGAAGAAATATAAAAATCAGTCCCAGGAGATATTTAAACAACAGAGCAATGACCACCTGTTGGTAATTAAAATAGTCACCTGTGGGAAGGCTGTACTATAACATACTTATTAATTCAGGGCCACTTTCAAAGAATATGACAGGGCAGAAAACCAGAACCAAAGGATGAAGTACTTTGGGAAGAAAACTGCCCCACGTTTTCTATGGAGGAATGGGAAAGGGGGTACTTCAAGGATCCTTACAGAACTAAGAAAGATTAGCTGTGACTAGCCATAGTTTATCATATAAAGTGTTACCATTGAATAATCGTTTGAAGCCCTGCAATTCTCGTAACATTTTCAGCTTTGTCAGGAATAAAGAGAATGGAGTAGAGTGAAACGTATCCAACAAATAGAAAACAATCCTACTGTATAAGCCACTACTGGCAAGTAGGGCAAATAAGTCTTTGTTGGGAGGGGTTTTCCTGGGTATTATAGGATTTTTTTTGTAGCATGCTGGCTCCTATCCACTTGATCACGATTTAAAATGTCTCCAGACATTACCACATGTTCCCTGGTGAGCAAAAACCACCTGAGGTTGAGAACCATTGGTGAAAGCTAACAGTTCCCAGTAGCTTTGCCTTCACCCCTTAACCATCGATAGAACTGTCAGAAAACACTCTTACATGTAAGAGACCATTATTGGGCGAGATTTTTAAGGAAAAACTGGCCAAACACCATCTGCTTCCTTCTATTTTCACAATAGTCCTGCCAATAGTAAAACCAAGCAGATGAAGAAACTAGAATTCAGAGACGTGCCGTAACTCATTCAGTCTCCCAGCTGGGAAGGGATGGAGCTGGAATTATAATACAGCTCTGATTTGACTATGTGTACATAATTCCTTGCACCAAGCTTTGCCTAATTTGTTTTGAGCAATACTTTGTGAGAAGCTTTCTACATGTATATGTAAGAGCCAAGTAAAAGACATAGATCTAAAGTAAAAATGTAAAGTATCTTGTCTGTGTAGACATAGATTTGTAGCTGAAGAGTTATTTTTACTGAATTCAACTTTTTAATTAAGAATATGTTCTACAGAGATGTAAATTACAGCCTAGAGAATATAGTCACTAACATCATAATAACTATGTATGGGGCCAGGTGGGTAGTTGAAATATCAGGGGACCACTCTGGAAAGATTTTCTAACCACTATGCTATAGATCTGAAACGAATACAGAATAATATTTAAGTAAAATGTAATTGGAAAAAAATTTTCATAAAGAACATGTTCTAGACATTTGGCTAACTTGGTTCCACATAACATTTCCCAACATGTTTCTCTCAAGTCATCACACACCAGAAGGATCAGCAGTTCTAAGCTGCTAACAACTTTTAAGTCACCTAACCTCCTGCATACCCAGACCACCTCCTTATACACACACCCTCTCTCTTTGTAAGGTTTGTTCAATTCATAATCCTTACCAGAATTTAACATAAACAAATGAAGGGGAGAATACAAGTTTTAGTACCAATTCTTTCCCCTATCAATTTATAATTATATATTGAGTTACTTGCTGCACGTCTGATCTTGAGGGAAGGCAAGATCGGTCTGTGCCTCCTGATTTATGGCTCGTCATGCAACTTACTCACCCTGCCCTGGAGGCAGCCACAACAGCACCAACAGGCTGAGCCAGCTTCCTAACTGAGAAGTGCCGTGAGGAAACGCGGAAAGGTGAAAGCCAGACAGCTGGGAACAAAACTAACATTTCAGGCTACGACCGAGCAAAGTGCTCACAGAGTTTAGAAGTCCAAAGACTTTGCCCATATTTGAACAAGAGGAGTGTTTTCTTTAGTGCCACCTTTAGTAAAAGAGATTTCAGGAGTTAACCCACACTTTTATTAGCTGAAAGTAGAATTCACGGAGAGAAATTTTACAAAGTTCATCAAAGTTCATTAGCTTATCCACTCAAAACAAGTTACCTTTCCTAACGGCCTAAAAATGGACACATTTGGTTCCAGAAGACCCAATTTTCATTTCTAAATATCTTTTTAAACCAGGTTTTTAGTTTATACCTAAGAGAATCACATATATGAAACAAACACACTGTGAAACAATTAAGTTTAAACCACATTATAATTTAAATATTATATATTATAATTGTATCCCAATTCAAAATTTTAACTCAAAGCCATTTTTCCTGCCAGAGACCCCCCAAAAGACAAGTTTGTTTCTTCTCCTTTTATTCTGTTTACTCATTTATTTGTAGTATAACACACCTGCTGGCATTGCCACGCATATTACAATAAAATACCTATGGAAATGAACAAAGGAATAGCAAACAAAATATGTCAAGAGAAAAGTTGAACAAGTGCTCCACCTAAGAACTGAATTTCCCACAATTATGTAAAGAAAAGAAGCAAGTGACAAATTACCCTTACATGAGTTGATCATTTAAAAAATAGGTTCTATAAATGATCTGCTATATTTTAAAGTGAGCTTTGGAAAAAGCTAATCAAGAATGCCTATGTAAAAGAACATAACTAGAAGCCGAGGCAACAAAAACATTTTTGTACCAATAATAAATGTTGGGAAAATAATCTAAAACCATAGTTTTAATTCTATTCCTCAGAGGCTTAGCCTTTCCAAGAGGAAAAAAATATCTACCCTAACAAATATTATTGTAATGAGGCACCACATGAATGTCTAACAAAACTGACAAGTCAATTATACCCCTAGAGCAGGGGTCCCCAACCTCCAGGGCGAGGACCAGTACCGGTCCTACCTGTCCAGGCCTGTTGAGAACCTGACCACACAGCAGGGGGTGAGCTTGAATGTAATGCACCTGAATCATCCTCAAACCATCCCCTTCACCCTCTGTGGGAAAACAGTCATCCACGAAACCAGTCCCTGCTGCCCAAAAGAGTGGGGACTGCTGGCCTAGAAGAAATAAGATGGAAATAGAGGCTAATGCCACAGGAGATGAAAATTTTACTTTAGAAAAAGATATTTATGTGGAATAAATAAGGGAAGGGAGGTTCCATGACAAAAAAACAAGTCTTCTAAAGCCTTCTAAAACAAAAAATTATCCTGGAATTTCCAACTTATAGTTTAAAAGTAAATTGTAATTAAAATAAATCATATGAAATAATCAACGTATCTCCGAGTGCTAGCCAAGAATATATAGTACTTCTAATCCCGTAACTTGTTACAGACCACAAACCAGAGTATTTGACAATTTGGCTCACATCATATTGATGTGATGCCAAAGATAATTTCTTCCCCCTTCTAGCTAATAAGGTCAACCACTAGCCCAGCTTTACTGTACACTTGGTAATATTTAAAATCCCTTTCATACGCACAAAGATACCAGGGGGATTCAGCACTTCCTTCTACTTTTTAAGCAGAGCAATAAAGCTTTGTGAGATTGCAAATGCCCAGTAATTAATCAAAACAAAGACATAAGAGCAGAATGAACCACACTCACAACACACAATATTTTACAAATGGAGAAATGAATTTAATCTTGGAGTTTACCTGTACTAACATGCAGTTGATACTTTAAAAGATCTATATCCAGTCTTGCACAAGTTAAAAAAATTTTAAGTGTAAAGTAGTTTAAATATTGTCTTAAATCAATAAGGAAGTCCTTTTCAAAATCCTTGGCAGCTGTTTTCCTTCATCAGAGACACCCAACAACCTGGTGAGGTTTGAAGGATCACAATCAACTTTGGAGAGTGTGAGGCAGGCTGGGTCCTGGCTAAGTGGTTGTGTATACTGTCTTGTTATTCCTTACATCAGTCATGCCCATTTTAAGATGGAAAAACTGAGGTAGAGAGGTGCAGTAAATTCAACCCCAACAAATCTGATTTTGGAGCTCATGTTCTTAAGCACTTCACTATATGTGAACATTTTAATATTAAAAACAAAAACAAACCAACCAGGCCAACATTACTGTGTTAGTAGCATATGCACACACACACATATCCTTTACCTCCCCATTGAGAGAAGTGGTGAAACACATAAATACACACCCACACCCACTGCTAATCTTTGGATGTGCAGGCAAGAGTGGTTTAGTGATTTTTCTTTTTACCCTGATAGTAGAAAGCTGCACTAGTAAAATGGCATTCATCAATAATATCAAACAGTACATACAGATGCAATGCCCTATAACTGGCTAGAAATTTTACAAAATCAACTTCCCTTTCCTGTTGAATAGTTTACTCAGTATGTGCTGAGGAAACACAGAATGTAAATTTATAAGGGAGATAATCTATTTTAAATGCCAGCCCCACCCTCAAATAATCTTTATATGCTCTAGTTAATGAGCAGGACGTTCACATCAGACTCAGGATCAAATGTTGGCACTCCTATCAGAAGAGGAAACCTCCAAGCCTCAGTTCCCCCAGCTTTAAAAAGGGGTGATAACCACCTCCACTGGGCTGTTATGAGACTATTGGTGGGATATATGTAGTAAGCTCTCAATTGACAATTCTCTTCTTTCACCTGCTCTCCTTACAAGCCCATACTTTATTAAAAATAAGACCTTAGTAAAGGCTTGGAAAGTGGAGTAAACAAAACAGGAGAAGTCTTGATTAAAAAGAATCAGTTCACAAATAACAAAGCTTACAAAAATAGGTCAAGAAACCAGAAGAAGCTAATTCCACCCAGCATGAGGGGGATAAAATAGGGTTACATACTCTTTTTAAAAACTGGTCAACTCATTTATATAAATAGTCTCATAATCAAAATGTCCTTTTGTCAGGAGACAATTAGTATTAATTTCTACATGGGCTCTAAGACAACTTCTTCCTCAAAACAAACAACAACAAATCACAGGGGCCCCAATGCCTGTCACCACACCCTCACCACCTCACATGATTAAGTAAAAAGCTTACAAAACACCACCCACAGCTCACCTACTAACTGAGGTCTTCTTTCCAGCTGGGACTGCACAACTCAAAAAGCAGGTGACAGCACTGATACTGGCGTAATTCAGGCCCAGCACTGACTCTGCAAGTGGCTTTAGAACCAACACAATAACAAAATAGGGAAATAAGTGCTAAAATAAGAACCAGAACTGCATTCAAGCAATTCCTAAAATCCATTCTTTCATCAAAGTGGTCATACTTTCCGGTTACGTAGCACCTGATACAACACTTTCACTTGGGACTATCGGAGATAAAATTGAGGCGTAGAAAAGGCAAGTAACTTTCCTAAGAAAGCACAGTTGCATATTCTCTTCCTTGTCCCTTTCCAGGAGTTGGCAAGAGCCTCCTTCCCCTGCTGGTTTACCTGGTGGAACAGGTAATCCACTCAGAAGCAAGTAACTCTCCTACTTGGCAAAACCACCAAGGATGTGTAATGATCATCTTTAGCTTTTCAAATTTAGTGCCAATTCCATATTACAAAGGAAAATGTTTAGTGGTCTTAAAGAACAGGACAACTCTTCAGTTCAGACTCTGTAAAAATCCTTTGCATAGATAAGGACAAATTGATTTTTAAAATATAATTGCTTTTGATCTGAAGAATTGGTTTGGTGGCTTACTCAGGGAAATAATGATTCCTTTGAATAGGAGTCATAAAACAACTGAACATCGTAGCAATATAAAACAAAAACCACTACTAGGAAAGCTTAATAATATTTCTTACCCATTAAATGAGAAAAAAACATGCAAATAAACATTAATAAAAACACATAAGATTAAAATCCACTTCTTCATTGGCAATAAAACTATAAATCTAAGACTCTCCCTATGTAAGCCAAAAGAAACTAGACTTTTATTAAACTCAATTTTAAGAAATATAAAATTCCCTAGTTTTTCAATGAATGCATTACTTAATTAGACCCTTTCTAAAATTTCAGGTGTGACGTACCTGAAATGGAGCCCGACTTAGCTTTATTCACAATTCATCTGTTATATTTGATTTTCATCTCCATGACATTTGAAAAGAACTACCAACGAATAGAACTAGGATTAAAAGGAATGGCAAAAAATAATTGGCATAGCATCCTACCCATTCACCTAAAGGTCAGATAACGCAACTTTTTATTTTAAAAAGTAACATATACTGGGGTGTGTAGATAATACAGCATAAAGCAAGTAAAAAGCCCAGTTTACCATACTGAAAGTGTTTAATAATAACCCCAAATCTTATGCGTGTGAAACTTAAGAAACTAAGAACAAAAAAATAGATAAACTTCTGACAAGTTTTCTCTCAACTGTCAACATATTGAGAAAACCAAAATACTTAAATATAAAAATCTTTTGTTTGTAGCTATGGAAGTTTTTACTAGTATCTGACCTGTAATCACTAGGGAAAGATTTTCTTTGCTAGAAGAGGAAACTAAATAGTCAGAGATAAACAGTTCTTAAAATACTGCTTTTCCTATTCAAATTGTCTTTTTCTAAATTAAGACAACTTATTATAGTTTTCCCTCCACTCTCAACTGATATATTTTTTAGAATTTTTGGTTCTCTATTTTGTACCACTGTATCAAATAGTTCAGCATTTGCTATGGACTGTACTGTGTCCCTCTCAAAAATTCATATGTTGAAACTCTATCCCCCAATGTGACTGTATCTGGAGACAGTATTCAGGAGGCAGTTAAAAGTCATAAAGAAGAGGCTTAACTTGTTAGACCTATGGACACAGAGAGGAAAAGGAAGATACTTCCTCCACTTCTCCACCCACCCATGGAAATACAGTGAGGTGGTAGCAAGAACCCACACCAGAAAATGACCATGCTGTAATCCTGACCTTAGACTTCCCAGATTCCAGAACTATGAGAAAATAAATTCGTTAAGTCACCCAATCTATGGTATCTGTTATGGCAGCCTAAGCTAACTAACACAGCATTCAAACCAACAAAACAAAAAGTAAGAATTTTTCTCTTGTCCCAACCGTCTAACAAAATTCTTACAAGAATTCCCTCAAAATGCGCTTACTCCACCCTTCTCCTAGCACTACTGGCAGCTAAACCAGTAACTAACCAGTAGCTAAACTAGCTAAACCAAAATTGCGCTGTTTCCAGTAAGAAGGTAAATAAAATGGGTTTGACCTGCTTACAAGCGGTTAGGAAAAATATGCAAGCAACCTTTTTCAATCAAGAAAAGAGATTTTGAAATAAAACAAAAATCAGGCGTTAGCTCCTGAAAAAGAATGAGAAAGTTTAAGAATAAACATCTATTACCCACAAGTTCCTGAAAGCAACTTGAAGCCAACTTCATGACGATTCTCACAGTGGCTTTGGGCGTGTCACCTAACCCTTCTATTACTCAGTATTCTATCTGATATGTTAGCACATGACTGCTTATTAATTAGTACTTTAAAAAGTTACTGGATGAAGATAATGGGTCATTCATGACTACAAGATTTGTGATTATTAAATTTACTTTTAAATACATAACACATTAGATACACTAATCTTGGTAATAAAAAATTGGGGGGGGGGGTAAAATCCCAACCTCACTTTAATTCAAAGATGGCCTATTATAATCAACATGATCTTATATGTATTTGACAATCCCAGGGAAGGTTAAAAGGATTACCAACAAACAACTGTTATTAAAGAAAATATATTCACTACTTAAAAATAATTCTTATTTACTCAAAAGAAGCTAAAATAAACCCTAAAACCAAGATAATCAAGAACAATTGGCTTCTGAATTGGTATCAAAGAAATTAGTCTTCACATTCTTCAATTCAACAATAACAACAAAAAAAAACCCCAAAAAACAAACAAACCCAACCACTCCCTTAATATGAAATTGAATTCTATTTTAGATCTATTCAATTCACAAAAATTCATCTAACTCATTATTTAATTCCTTATTATAATTCAACAAATTATAACACCTTTAAAAGATGCCTATAATTGGCCCTGACTGGTATGGCTCAGTGGACTGGGTGTCTTCCAGCAAACAGAAATGGTGCTGGTTCAATTCCAGGTCAGGGCACATGCCTGCGTTGCGACCCAGGTCCCAGGTTGGGGGTGTGCAAGAGGCAATAAGATTGAGGTGCTCCTCTCCCTTTCTTTCTCCCTCCCTAATCCCCACCTTAAAAAAAAAAAAAAAATGCCTATAATTGTACCATTTGTTCTTCATAGCACATACACAAATTTAAGACAGGCCATTTCATCCATAAACTGACAATGTTAAAAATGTTTCTTGAATTACCCTTTTCCTGCAGCTATCTTTTCAAATGTTTCTTGGGTAATCATTTAAAGGATACACTCTGTCATTGCTGAAACATCCAGTTTATCAATATCAGGTGAACCAGGGCAGCACTTCTTGAATTCTTTTCGAAGATCAAAAAAGGAATAGAAGCATTCAGGCAATAATACATTCTGAGGGAGGACAAGGTATACATCGTTAACTAGATGAATTTAGTTCACCGTTTCCATAATAATTAGGAATCTAAGAATTGAATGTAAGTATATTTTACCACAATTAAAATAATTTTAAACTGATTATTAGGGTGCTTTTATTTCTTGCTATAGTATTATATCCTATATACAAATCTCATGGGAAAAATCCATCTTATTTTAAGGCAATTGATTATAATGTTTGTGTTCCACTATGTATTCCATTCAAAACATTTCTGAAGCTATAATATATTTGGGCTATTATATTTTATATTTTGTTTATTAAAACTACACTCTTTATCTAGCTGTAATCATTTTAGACTACCTGTATTTTCAGACAGCAAATTAGCTCTCAGTTCTCATATAAATGCATACATTTACAATGTATACCTAAACATAGGATTCAGTTATAAAACACAGTAGTTTTAAATAATGAGTTGTAATAATACATATTTTCTGTACTAAAATCAGATTAAGATAGTGAATCCCTGATTACTGAAAAGGATTTATTTTTTTGCCAAATTAGAGTCCCACATTAATTTTTCTGACCATTATTCTAGCTATACCTGAGCAGTCAAATTAGACTTAAAAAAATAAAGATATCAAAAATCTCAAAGGCAAAGAAAAAATAGCTACCTGTTGTTCTTAGCTATTAGCACCACTCCTATGGTTATTAAACAAAGCAACTGTCTGGGCACATATTAAACTATCGTTTCTTTTTTCTTTTCCTGGACAAAAAAACCCTTATTGAATAACTTCCAAAGATTTTCTGTAACTGAACTTAGATTTTTCTTAAAATTTCAAAACCTCTCATTGCATTCACTTACTGGCAATTTCTTCTCATTTGTACATTAGAAAGCCAAGGACATAAAGACTTTTTAATGTTTGTAACCCGCAACCTTTATTCGATAATGTCTGTATCTAAATTTCCTCTTTTGGATTCTATTAGATGTAATCTGCTTATGCTATATTTGAAATAGGTATCACTATACTGTGGTCAATTTTCAAAATAGTTACCAAAATAATCATGCATCCTCATAATTACTTACAAAATGTTCATTTAAAAGCTATTTATGACATTAACTCACATGTTCAACAATAAAAGATTGGTTTAAATAGCTGTATCCATTTAAAATATTGAATATTTTATTTAGTGCTTACAGAAGATACTGATGTTATATTAAAATATTAAGTAGGCTAAAAGGTTTTTGTAGTGTGAATGCTCCTTGTAAAAATAAAGCTTTTCTACAAAAATCTGAAAGAAGATATCCAAATATGTTCATATCAGAGGAAAAGTTATTATTTCCTGAGTGGCAGGATGATTTACTTTTATGTTTTACCATTTTCTCTACTTTTCCTTAGTGAATAGAGTAACTTTCATTATGATACTAAACTGTTTTAGTTTCTTATTTTATGATACTAAATTAATTGTTTCAGTTTTCTTTATCAAAATCCTAATATAAGTGACTCAAGAAAGTGTCTCAGTTTTTCTCTGGAGGTTTTCCCGCATCAAGGCAGCCCATTTAAAATAACAAAACCAGCTGTTTTCTTTCAGCTCAATGGGGAAAGAATGAAGTTTTACCACTCCTCATATGAGTTTGAGAGGGGAAAATTCTCATAAGTATCTATTTCTGGATCAAGGGTATATAGTGATTGGTCTAGTATTTAATTAACAAAAAACACTCCCCCTTTTTAATCAAATAATTACTAAGGTTTCTACAACCCTCAAGATATAGGAACTTAAGTTTCTCCTTGAAACTTTTAAAATTATTATACATTTATTTTATTTCTTCCCTTTTCCCTACCGGAGTAAAGACAGAAATCTGCAATGACTACTCACTTGTGATATCAACTGTCAGTCTAAACCTTTCATTGCCAGAATTGCTTCATACAGTTTCCCTAAAAATATTTTACTTTCATCCTTTCAAGGTATAGCTTAAACTAATTAAGTTGATCAAATGTACTATATTAGCAATGATTGGCTACACTAGGTCTGCTATCTATGCTCTCTCCATTTTCCCACAGCCCCTGTTTCTTCTCAGGGAGAGAAATCACATTACATCTACAGGAAGATTGCCTTTTTCTCACTCCATACTCTTTTCCATTATCAGAAAGATAAGCAAAGGTAAAAGATAGGGCTGACTCTGTTGTTTTGATACAGGATTCAATCAGTTTTGAACATTTACTTTAAGTCAGACAAAGCACAGTATACCTTAATTAATGTTTCACTGATTAGATGGCAAAGTCTTACTTTCCCAATACAAACTTTTAAATGAAAATATTAGAATTACAATTTAAAAGGTTTAATTGAACATTTTTTCTTTGTTCATTCCTTTCTAGGATAAAGCATTTTCCATACAGATAGGAATATTACAGTGTTAAAATACAGTTCTCTCCTACTTGTAGTTACTTCAAGTGTCAAAAATTCAGCTAATATGCTTTAGAAAAAGAACATCAAAAGCATTTCACAAACTTAACATAAACAAAAAGAAAACTTCATTAAGTCATCAGAGGGTTCTCGCTAGAATTACTGCAATCTCAAACATCTCTATGAAAGTGTCATGAATTTTGCATTTGTGGTAAAATATACATAACAATACTTAACATTTTAACAACTTAAGTACACAGTTCAGTGATATTAAGTACATTTATATTGTTGCACAAGCATCACCACTTTGTCATCTTTTCAAACTGAAATTCTGTACCCATGAAACAATAGCTCCCCATATGCATCTATTTAAAATCGAGAAACTTAGATAAACCATTAAAAAAAATAAAAAGCCTCCATTCACCCCAGAGATCCATCAGTTTTGGGGAAGCCAACACACTTACCTTCTTGGAAGCCTCGGGATGCAGGATTTGCCTGACATGAAGCTGCCCATCAGTACAGAGACAGAAAGAGGTTCCTACCCCAATATTTAGTTCATTGCTCACTGACTGGTTAAACTGAAAAGAACAAGACACAGAATGCAACTGATGCAGGATTTACAAACTCTGCAAAGTGGCCCCCCCTTGGTGATAACCAGGGAAAACCAAGCTAAGTGCTGTGAAAAGTGAAACAGGCGCTCTGGGAAGTACTAGAAAGACTAGGCTCCCACAAACTGTCCAGCTTCTTTTAAAAAGGGAAGCTTTCCAATCAACCCGCAGTTTAGCGCGAGAGAATTCAGTAAATGTATTCTATCGTCCGTTCGTATCCCCTTCTATTTCTGTAAAAAAATACACGACTTTTAAATCAAAGACCTCGTTTCATCAGCTGATTGCCTTCAGATTACATCATTCCCTGGTGTTACTTTTTGTTTTAGGCTTAAGAAAGATGCCAGTTGGGCAACGTGGGTAATGAGTATATAGACCACCGGCAAGTCTGGTAACACGTTTCCTGAATCACACCTCAGAAATTATGACTTTACCCTATAATTCGCAACTCGTGTGCTAGGGCAGGGACGGGACGGGACACTCACCTGTGCACAGGTGTTGGGCGCCTCCCCCAACCCCGAAGCAGCCGCTTTTTTGGTCACTTCAATTCCAAAAAGGTGATTCCACCACTTTCACAGTGACCCAACCAGCAGCTCTACGAGTCCGGGCCTGCAAACCCTCCCTGCCAATAGGACCAAGGCCACTTAAAGTAATAAAGGAACCGGAACCGAGCCTTTGGGCACTCAGTATCCTGAAACCAGGTTCTCAGCGCGTGGCCTGCGCGGCCGCGGGTCTACACCACAGCGCCCCCTGCCCCAGGGTGAAGCCACAAACCCAAACGCAGAGTACAGGGGAGTCAAGGGTCTGGGCCAGGGAATGGGGGCGCTAGGATTCAAACTCCGCTCATGACTCAATTGGTAAAATCCGGCTGATTCTCTGGCCCAGGGAATGACTCAGGAATCAACTCGAAAACTAGCGAATTTTGGTCCTAGACCCTGGGGTTTGGAAGATGAAGAGAAATAGCGACCTCCTCCCAAAACGTCCGACCCCGACCTCCAAGCTGGGTCTCCACCCACGCGGCCGGGCGTCTAGTCCCCGGGAATGCGAGTGGACCGCGGGGCGAGGGTGAGGGGCCTGGTAGGGCTGGGCCCGCTGCCGGGGACGCCTGGGCGTAGAGGCTGGGGTGGGCGGCGCGGCCCAGGGCTGTCACCTGTCGGAGGGCTTGGTCCAGCTGCGGCGCCGAGGACAGCTTTTCGGCGTCGATCTTAGTTTCTTCTTTACACTCCTCCGTCAGCTCCAACAGATCCGGTCTAACTAGCACTTCGTGCAACTGTCCCACCTCCGAGGGAAAAACGCAGGAGTCAGTTTCCCCTTTCCTCAATTTGGGGGCCTCTTTTACACCCTCCTCCCTCACACCCCTACTGGGGCGGCCCAGGCCTCCGGAGGGGTCTCGTCTCAAAAATCAAAGCTCACTTTTCGCCAGCGGCTCCGGCCGAGAGGTCGACGCGGAACTGCCCCCGACTCCACCCCCACCAGAATCAGGACGGAAAAGTCCTGGAAGCGGACACTGCGGCCCCAGGGATTCCAGCCCGTCTCCGCGGGGCGTCCCCCGACTGGCAGAGAACCTGGCCCGGCGGCGCCCGGCCTCCCCACCTGAGCCGGATTTTGGAGGGCTGAAATGGCTCCAAGGCTGTTGGCCAACAAGTCTGATTTTACTGTGGATTCTCTAGGCCCCAGGTCCCCCTCACAAGTGAACAAACTAGAGCACTTGTTTACCGACCTCCCCCCTAACTTCTACAACAAACTTCTTGCCCCACCCCTCTCATTTGGGCAGATTTGTGGAGAAATACCTTCTTGTTGGCCAGATCCACGACTTTCCATAACAGCAGGATCAGCTCTTTCTCATCCGAGCCCAGCTTGGCCCCAGTGGCCCCAGCAGTGATTCCAAAAAGCACCACCAAGTAGTCCGGAGACGCCGTCATGACGATAGGTGGGGAGGGGGAAAAGGGGGGTCGAGAGGCAGTGAGGTGGACTGGAAGTGAGAAGAGAAAACCTGTGCTAAAACCTCTCCTAAAAGAAAAGGAAAGAGCGCCCACCCACCCCCCCTCCTCCTCCTCGCCGCTGCTGGTGCAAAAGGCGGTAACCAACCACCCAAGCCGACACCTGGCCAGTGCTCCACACCCTGGGCGGGAAGGGGGCTGGGAAGGAGGGCGCAGCAGACCTGCCCTTTTTTCTATTCAATGGCCCTAGCGTCTATGCAAAAAGCTTGGAGCAGGGCTGCACCCCCGGGAGGCGCGCGCAATGGCTGAAAGCTTTTCTGTTTTGGGATATGGCTCTACCTGCCCGCCCCTTCCCCCTCCCCCACGTGGTGCAGGTAAGAGACACCTGGCGGCGCCGGCCCATTGGCTGCTTCAAACCACGACGTGGCAATGGTGGGGGAGGAGGCCACCTGGGGAAAGGAGGAGGAGGGGGCGGGAGACAATGGCTGGATGAATGGAGAGGGCGGGGGAGAAGGGGGGGGGGGAAGACACTCTGGGCGGGGAAGAGGCAGTCGCCACCCAGAGGGTAGCCTAGGCCAGTCGGGGTAAAGGGCGCCACGGGGGAGGGGGGTTACAGCTTTGGAGGTAACAGAGAGGTGTGGGGATCTTGGAGAAATGCCGGCTGTGGGGAACGAAGCCGGAGGTTCTAAAGGGTCAAGCGAAAAGGCCTGGCGCGGGGAGACTAAAGGAGGCCAGAGGTGAGGCCCTGGGTGCGGAGCCTCTCAGGGCGCCCCGAGAGGGCGAACTGTGGAGGGAGGGACAGCCAACCGCAGGCGGGAGGTGGCGGGAGCAATTGCCAAGCACCGGAAAAGCTTCTCCCGAGCCCAGCACACTTTTAAGTGCAAACAGCGGGAGTTGTGGTCCGTCCCCCTCCGGCTGGAGCCTGGGCGCCAGCTCCTCCAAAGCCCGAGGCGCTGCCCACCTTCGGAAGTGAAACCCTCGCGCGCCTCAGAGCCGGGCTCTCCGTGCTAGACGCCCAGCCCACAAGTACGCTCGAAGAAACAGTGGCTGCGCTCTAGGCAGCAGGGGTCCCCGGAGGAAATTCAGACACAATGGACCCCACAACATTTTCTCTCAGCTCCTCTCTTAATTGCTACGTCTTGTTTGGTCCTGGCTAATAGTTCGAGACCAGAACCTCCTCCAGGGCAGGGGTCCACCTCCTTAGCTTTGCCGTGGATCCAAAATGAGATGCAGCTACCTAGAGTAGCGAATATTTTAGTAAATTAGGCCAGAGCCAAGTTTTCATCAGTTCTCCGCTCTGACCCCACGCCCTGTACTCATACCTTTGCCTTTGTACTGGTGTCGGTTAGGCCAAGTTCCCAAGTAGTTTCCCTAGTATAACTCGGCTGGGTCTGCCCAAAGGCTGTGCGCCCACCACCGCCACCTCGTTGGACGAAATGTGGTGGTGGGTCCTGTTGACATTTCAGAGAAAATTGCTATAGGTGAAGTTCCCTTCAGTTTTATATTTCAAACTGATCTATTCTTGGGAACACAATTCCGTCTGAAGTATTACTATTTCGCTTCCAGGTATCCATCCTTTTCTATTCATGATGTTAAGTCAGACAACCGTATTCCTATTGCTACAGTAACCCACACCGGGTATAAAACCGAGAACCTTTCAGGACGCAAGTCAGGGGAAGCTGAATATCCAGCTTTCTCGACGGGGAGGAAGCGAGGTAGGAGTAGAGAGGGGTTAAAGCTTAGGCGGGGACGGCGGAGAGGGCGGGGAGGAGGGGGGTTGAGAGTCTGACCCAGCTGCCGTGTTTCCTGGCTGCAGCGGTGCGGTTGGCGACGCTGTCTCCTGCAACACTGGGCGCAGCTCATGTCCCCGAGTGCGGGCGGAGGCCGGGCTCTGCGAGGGCCAGGCAGCGCCGCCAGGGCCGGCGAAGGTACTCGGTACCACCTCTTAATGTAGGTCGGGTTCCAGCGGCTCGTGCTTCCACCTCCTGGACTGCACAGTGAGGGGTCTGAAAGGGTCCCCGCAGTCCTAGGCTGGCCCGCAGCGGTGGCCTCACCCCGCCTGGTCCCCGTACCTCGGAGTCACCCTCCGAGGCCCGCAGGCTCCGCGGGGGCTGGGACTGGGCGCGGAACGAGGCAGGGAGTGAGTGACCTGGGAAAACCCCCCAGGTTGCATTGCAGTGGGCGAGGCCGCCCGGAGGAGCCGGTTCCCCCGAGCCACCTCCCTGCCTGGCTTTGTCAGTGCGAGGTTCCCAGGTGCTCGGCCCTAGTGGGCCGAGAAGTGCCGCCCGGTTAGGGGTGCCAGACCCGGTTCTAAGCCCTGCTGGGCGCACCCGGAGGTCAACACCGCTCTGCGACTGTGGCTGAGAAAGTGCTTAGAACGCTCAGGAAGTCCTGCCCCACCACTCTCCTTGCAGACCTTTGGTGCTCGGATTAATCATTTATAAAGCGCGTTTGAGGAGCTGAGAACTTTATTATCAGTGCACTTGCCCGGGATTGCGCAGCGTTATGCATATTCGAATCGAATCTGAGGGCTCCCCATTTTCACAGAGGCTTGCCTTCTTCCTGTTTAAGGAAGTCAGATCCTTGGTTTCTGATTTTTCTCATTTAAATTTTAATTTGCTCAACTACGTTAAAAGGACAAGGATTTTGTTTTGTTCTGTTCTCAAAGGTATTCGCGGGGCTTGGAACAAAGCCTGACATATACTAGGAACTCAACAAATATTTGTTTTTTGATTTTAATAAACAACACCCACCCGTTTTTGCAGCTCCTCTCCTGATTTAGCGCATAGCCATCACCGCCAAGGTGAGACTCTGAAAATGGGAGTCTACAGGTAATTTAAGTCTCAAGTACTTAAAGAGTAGGTGCTAATTCTTTGAGACAAACGTATTTTGTTGAAGAAATTCAACTCTTGTAAGATGTAGGAATGCCAAGAAAAATATCTAGGTAGTACAAGCAGATCAGTTTTGAGTACAAAAATGTTTTATAGTCTATCCCATCTATAAACAATTCTAATTTCGTAAGAATAATCAGTATTAGGTGGCTGAGAGGAATCTTGAGAAGAGAGGCTCATTCTACCTATGGTCTTCACTGGAAACCATCCCTAAAACTTGCAGAACAAATGTGAATCTTTTTTTTTTTTTTTTAACTGAGATCCAAATTGAGGAACAGGCTACAAAGTAACTGGCCCATATTCTTAAAACTATTAAGGTCATGAAAGACAAAGACTGAAGAACTATTCCAGATTGAAGGAATTTATGAGACATCACAAATAAACATGGCAACATGGATCCTGGACCAGAAAAAAATTTTTTTTTTTCTTGCTCTAAAGGACATTATTGGGACAATAGAAAAAATTTCAAATAAGAAAGATTTGTAGATTAAATAACAGTACTGTATCAGTGTTAATTTCCTGATTTTTGTAATATTGTGGCTTGTCAGGAGAGACTGTCCTTTGTTTTAGGAAGTACCCAATGTTTAGGAATAAGGGAGAATCATGTCTATAACTCAAATGATTCTGATAAAATATACATATATACATACATATATGGAGAGAGAGAGAACAAACAAATGTAGAAAAATGTTAATAATGGGAAATCTGAGGGAAGGAATTCTTATACTCTTCTTTGCAACTTTAAAAAAAGTTTTTAAAAATATCAAAGACTTTTGCTGCCACCACCATTCTGTTGTTTAACAACGCTATGTCTCACAACTTTCTATGCTAATCAAATCCTTCATATTACAGACTGAATCTGTTTTCTTTGTTTCCTTAGTGAAAGAAGGAGAAAGAGAAAGTCACCATTTTCTGTACAACAATATTTTCATATGCTGTAAGGTTGTTGCCAAATAACTTTTCTAGACAAATTACTGCAAACTTTTTAAAGCTTTCTTCGTGAATCTTACTTTCCAGCTCTTTAACTATCTCCATTACTCTCCTTGAATCCTTTTCCTTACTTAAACTGGACAAAATTCAACTGTGTCCACTGTGACCTGCCCATTGATGGTGGTAACTGTCATATTCTTACTACTTGAAATGCAATTCCCTTTTTATGACTACAGTGGAAGCAATACACTTGTTGGCCAACTGTGTTTGAGATCTCTAGATCTTTCTTGGAGTTCTTAATTCCTCATACCTAGTTTCCTTATACCTGTAAGAAAAGATGCTTCAAAAGTAAATCAAAGTATGAAAATGTTCTTTAATTAGATAGTGGTGATGGTTGCACAAACATAAAATACTAAAAACCACTGAATTATACACTTTAAAATGGTGGACATTATAGTATGTAAATTATATCTGTTTTTAAAAAAGCAAATCAAAGTAAAAGCCTGTGTTGTGAGGCTACCACAAGCCTTTGATATTTCTTAGTTATTTGTATTAGATGCAGTTCAGTTGTAAGGGATCACATTTTATATTCCCTGAACAAGTCCAACCTCTTTAAAGTGAAGAAGCAAGGAGATCTGATGGTCAAGATAACAAAATACATTAGTTTTCTATGAATTACACTATGCATTACACATTTAAACAAATTACTGGTTTGCACCTTTATTGTAACAATTACTATAGACAGTCTGTGTGGACAAAGTATGAGTTTATTAATCACTCCTGCCATTTGCTACTTCATGGCCTTGGGTGTGTTTTTTAGATCCCAAGGACTCAATTTCTCACCTGTGAAAATGGGGGTGATGGTAATGTACACTTTGTAGGTTTTAAGGAGAGAAGATATGTGTAAAGAAATACTTTCCTTAAAGAAAAGAAACCTGAGAACCAGGAAGATTAATACTGAAGAACAGCGATTTTCAACTGGTGTGCCACACGAATTTTAAAAATATGCAATACCTGACTATTTAGTCAGGCACTGACCTCTTTTCCCTTAGTTTGTCAAATTAAAAAAAAAATGACAGCAGCCAACATAATAGTTGTCAGTTGTGAATGAATCAAAATTATACCTACTTTTTGTCAGGTAGGCAAAAAAAAATTTTTTTGGCATACCACAGAATTTTAGTAATTAGTTTACATGTGCCATGAGATGAAAAAAGCTGAAAATCACTGCTCAGGAGGAATCTCCAGACACCAACCAGAAAAGCTGTTAACCTGACATAAGCTTAGACTCCATCAAGGCAGACTGACCATGTGTCATAGGGAAATACACCATGAGTCTGGACAAGGTTTGCCTTCTTGGGGCACACAGAACTGACCCATTTACCTGGGCATCCTGGGAAATGTCCCTCCTTACTTCTGGCCTCATGCCCTTTCTCTCCCAAAATCCAGTCAGAGTAAGGCAAAATAGCAAACCTTCTTTTAAGTCAAGGTGGGTTGACAGAAGTTGGTAAAAAAAGATTTAAGTTTTGATTCTCTTATTTCTTAAGTTCCTCTGCTTCCCTATAGTATGCCCAGTTATCCACTCATTTGACTGATAAAAAGCCAATTGTTGTTCTGGCAAAAGGCAACCCAAAGACCAGGAAATTGTCACCCTGGTCTGTGTATGAAATATTTAAAGTGCTGTTAAGCTGTGATAATATACTTGGCAGATACTACCACTTGGAGTCAGTAAAGGTAAATTTTATGATGGTCCTATGTCACTTTCATTTGTATGTCAGTGCATTCTCACCTATGGAATTCTAAGTGACTCTGAAAGTCTATACGAAGTGTCAGGCTTGACGGATATATTCAGTCACTTATTTAATAAGGACTTATTTGCACTATACTATGTATGAAATGTGTTAGACACTGGAAACACAATAGTGAATAAATACAGACATGGTCCTTCCCCTTATCACAGAAATGTATCAGTATAAATAATGATGTGTTCTAAAGATACACAGTGCTCTGGGATTGTACAACAATGGGACATAAAGTCAACCAGGGAGACAGAAGATAGTTCAGAGAGCAGTGGTATTTGAATTAAAATTCACAATAGAGATGATATAAATAAGCAAAGAGATAGGGAACAGGTAAGGAAGAGGGAAAGAGGCTTTGCAGTGGATCGTGCACAAACCTATGACACAAGGACCATGGCAATAGAAGTAACAGGAAAGGGCCCAAAGATGAAGATGAGACCTCTGGAATCCCCCTGAACTTCCCTATGACCAGTTAATTACCAAGTCCCTTGAAGTTTTTCCCCAGTTGACACCATGTTTGGATCACTCCTCCCAATTCCTCACGTAACACGGCTGGCCCAACACTACAGAATCTGCCAGTGGTTGCAACTGTCCTCTGCTGTATGCACTAACCTTTTCCATACATCCAGTAAAGTTTCTGGGAACACTGGATTTCACAGATCTTTAAAATTAAGCCAAAAGGAAAGAAGGGCTGGGTAGCTCAGCTGATTAGAGTATCAGCCTGATACACTAAGGTTGTGGATTGGATTCCCAGTCAGGGCACATACAAGAATCACCCAGTGAATGCATAAATAAGTGGAACAATAAATTGATGATTCTCTATAAAAATCAATTTTAAAAAAGGAGGGATGGGCAACCACCATAGAATGGATTTCAGTTTTTAATTTTGCTAAGAAGGATACGTCAAAACGAAACCAGTTACTATTTACTGTGCTCTTCGTTTTATAAAAGAAAGGCTATTTTAACACCAAACAAAAAATATACTAATTTCAGAATAAAGAACAATTTCTGTATTAGTTATATGAATCAGCGTCATGCAAAACTTGCCACATCGTTTTTTTTCTTTTCTTTTCTGTCTCATTCAACTTCACTTTAGAAAAATAATCTTATACCAGGGTTTTGGAGCCACTGCCTTTCCCCGTCAGCAAATCATCAACAAATTGATTTTCCTAAAATTCACCTGTGTTTTTTAAAATTAATATATATTTAGTTAAATCAAAGTAATACAAGTGCATCATTTTATAAGTCTAATAGTTCTACATGGTTTATAATATAAAATTGTAATCACCTGTCTGTCCTGCCCCTGAACCTCATTCTTGCTATCCAGACGTAGTTACTATCCACCTTCATCTGTCTTTCTATTCTTGTAGTTACCTATTCATTTGTAAATAACGTGCACTTACTAATATTAAAAACCTTTTTTAAAAAATTATAAAAACCTACTTCAATCTTGTCGCTTCCTTCTCAAATTAAATTGGAGCTATGGGATAAAATACATACTCTTCAAGTCTTAAATCCATCTCTGATGCTTCCCAGATGTCAAGTCCTCAGTGATGACCACTATAGACTATACTTAAAATGCTGTCCTGTATTATTTATTTCAACTAGGCAATTTCTTTTCTTAAAATTCTAGACTCTGTCAATTAATGGTCCCTTTGCCTATGCCTTCTTTCATGTTTATCATTAAATGCACTTTATGGACAATTTAACAACCAGTAGAACTTGCACATGCTTAGAACTTGGGAAAGGGGTTTAGTGAGGGTATTCATCAATTATGCTGGCATCTGAGGGAAGAATAAACACTTATGAAATACAAGAACTGCTTCCAGTAGTAGGACATCTCTTTCTTGTCCAAATCTGTATTCCTTCTTTAGATAGTGGAGGAAATACCTGATTTTAATTAGAATCCATTTCTGTAAATAATATTTTGAGTCAAATCATCATTTTGGAAGGCAATACAAAAAACCATTAGCATATACTCCCTTTGAGGTGTGGATCCATGGAGTTGATGGGAGAAAGAGGAGAAAGGAGCTCTTTCTCTTTACATGCATACAGAATAACAACAATAAATTAGCTTTTTTTAGTGATTTCACACTATATACCAAAGTGTCATTCAAAGCCCTCATAAGCATTATTTCATTTAATTCTCACAACCAAATGAGGTAAAAGTACCCTCCTCCGCCCACACACACTTGACAACTGAGGAAACTGAAGTTTAAGAGTAACTTGGAAGGCGCTGACAGAGCTGGGGTTTATGTATACCTAGGGAGTCTGACTCCAAAGACTACATATGTAGCCGCTACACTGTACTGTATGTGAACCACACTTATAAGTACTTTAGAAATTGTATTAATAAACTGAAATAGGGCAGACTGTCACAAAGAAAACCATCTCCCTGTGATAGCTTGACTGCAGCACATGCACATGGCCATAAAAGCCAAGCTACAGTAAGCTGAATAGTAATATCACACCTTAAATTTTCTAAAATAACCTGCATTTTATACCTCAGCTTGTTTACAGGGTAACCATGAATTATGAAGTATCCTTGAGACCCACGAAAGAAAGAATAGTGTACAATAGTTATAAATAGCATGGTAGTTAAAATAAGCATTAAATATGTCATCAAAGCTTATTATTTTCATATTTGGAAGAGACCTTTGTAAATTTTATTTCAATTCCCTCTTTTCACAAGAGGCCAAAGAAGTCAAGTGACTTACTTGCCCAACTAAGGTGACACAGCTAATTAGCAGCAGGACTGTACTCAGAGCTCAGGTCTCCTGGCTCCCTACCCAGTGCTCTTTCCCTGTTGTGTCCATGACTACCCAGATAGTGTGCTCCCTCTGAGAGTATAATAGGCTTTCTAGATAGGACTCAGAGATGTCTGTAGCTAATTTTGGTTAAAATTGACTTGCTTAAGGTTTTGGTTGGAAAAAGATGTCTTGGTTGAGAGGTCTTCTTCATTGAAGATTAGGGGATGGAAGGAGGACTTGGGTGCCCCCTTCTGATGCTGACACACCTTGCTATTTTTGGAGTCTGATTCTGGAGCTACTGCTTGACACACTGAGAATTTAGAAGAATTTTGGTAGGGCAGATCATGGTGTGTATGGATTTAGAGGAACCATTGAGAAAATAAAAATTATTCAAATAAATTTTCAGGGATGCATTCTTTGATTTTGGTAAATTTCTCTGTAGAAGATATAGATACATAGGATATGATCTCTGCTGTTAAGGAGCTATAAAAGAGGAAAAGCTCAAACAACTTGCCTGACTGGTGTGGCGTGAACACCTTAAAAACATAGCCCCAGCCCAGAGCAAGCATAAGAAGGATACTGTAGCAGATGGTCTGCCCAGGAATGCTTTTCTGAACCCGAGTCACCAGTATGGCTAACCCCTTTAGATCTTCCTTATTGGATACCCAGACTTCAACTACATTCTTCAACCTGTTATCTTTACTGACAGTTGGTCAGCAGAATTCCTCCCATGGTTTGGTTAGTGGCTCATTTCTTCTTTGGTATAATGCCCTTAGCTAACTTCCCTACCTCCCCTCCACTCAAAACAATGGCAACAATAACCACATAGGACGGGTAACAGATTATGTTTAGTGAGGGTCTGGATCAGGTATTCAGCGTCTTGCCTCATCCGTCTCCAGCCTGTTTCCCAGCCCCTTTTCTCTCATTCTCCACACCCCAGCTTCTTCACTCTTCTCGAAAGACCTGGTCACTTGTTCCTCTAGCCTCCCACAACTGTCTATACTTTCTATCATGTAGTGTTTAATCAATCTGTCAGCCCAGATGGCCACATTAGTGCATCTACCAAATATTTAATGGAGATTGACACCAATTATGCTTCACAAATACTTCCAAACAATAGAGGAAGAAAGAACGCTTTCCAAACTCTAATATTACCCTTATACCAAAACCAGACAAAAATATCACAAGAAAAGTAAACTACAGACCAATATCCCTTTTGAATACAGAAAATAAAGCAAACTGAATACAGCAATATATTAAATAGATTATACATTGTGATCAAGTGGAATTTACCCCAGGAATGCAAGGTTGGCTCAATGTACACAAATCATTGTAATGCACCATATTAATAGAATATAAGACAAGAATTACACAATCATCTTAATTAATATGGAGAAAGCATTTAACAGAATCCAATACCCCTTTATGATAATAAGAAAACTGACTCAACAAGCTAGAAATAGAAGGGAACTTTCTCAGACTGATAAAGAATAACTATGAAAAACCAACAGCTACCCTCATACTTAATGGTGAAAGACTGGATGCTTTCTCCTTAAGCTTAGGAACAAGAAATGGATATCTGCTCTTGCTATTTATTTTCAACAATATACTAGAGTTTCTAGCCCAATAAATAGGTAAGAAAATAAGAGGCATCTATATGGGAAAGGAATAAATAAAACTATTCATAGGTGACATGATATTATGTATAGAAAATCCTAAGGAATCCACTTAAAAAAGTAGAACTAAAAAAATTCAATAAGGTTGCAGAATACAAGGTTAACATACAAAAATCAATTGTATTTCTTTATACTGGCAATGAACAATCCAAAATTGAAAGTAAAAAACTTCTATTTAAAATTACATCACAAAGAATAAAATAACTAGAAATTAATTTAACAAAAGAAGTGCAAGAGTAATATACTGAAAATGACAAAACATTGAAATAAAAAAAGACATTCCATATTCATGCACCGGAAAACTTAATATTGTTAAGATGGCAGTACTCTTCAAATTGGTCTATGGATTTAATCGCTATCAAAATCCCAGTGACCTTTTTGCAGAAACTGACAGGCTGATCTTACAATTCATATGGGAATGCAAGCAACCATAATAGTTAAAACAATCTTGAAGACAATGGTTTGAGTAGTCTCACTTCCTGATTTCAAAACTTACTACAAAACTATAGTAGTCAAGACAATGTGGTACTTATATATGGATAGACACATAGATCAATAGAATAGAATTAGGAGTCAAAAATGAAAATCTTAAATTTATAGTCAGTTTACTTTCTACAAGGGTGTCAAGACCATTTAATAGGGAAAGAATAGTCTTTTCAATAATAGTGTTGAGACAGTGGATAGCTATATGAGAAAGAATTAAGTTGGACTGCTTCCATACACTGTACACAAAATTAACTTAAAATGGATCACAAATCTAACTATAAGAAAGGTGTTACGAGAAACAAGATGGCGGAGGAGTAAGTGGAAGCTACACTAACTTCCTCCCAGAACTAGTCTGGATTTACAACGTAATTTTAGAGAAATCATCTGGAATAACCAACCGAACACCAGCTGGAGAGAAGTCTTATAACCACGGAGAGACAGAAAAGGCCGCTACATCACAACGTGACCGGTAGGGAGTGCGGAGACGCGGAAGGGCTGGCGTCACACAGGTAGCAGCTGAAGGGACTGAGAAACAGCTCAGCAGCCGGGGATTCCCCCTGAGAAGGGCAAGGTCTAAACCCCCAGCTGAGCTTCCCAGCCTACAGCAGCAGAGTGGAAAGTAAAATAGTATCCAGCTGAGAAAAGCAAAAAGCCACAAGGTTTCTTGCTAGCTGGAGAGAAACAGCTGGAGAAAAAGAGCTCTTAAGCGGATCACATATGAAAATATTCTGGCCCCACTTACCCTGGGCACAAGCAGAGGGAAGACAGAGAGGACTGGAAATGCTTGGGGAGAGTTTGGTGTGGTGGCTTTGAGGGGAGAGCTGGGGAAGCGGCCGGCCGGGTCCCAGTGCTGACTCATCCCCACACTGCAGGCAGACCATTCCTGGCCAAGTGGCGTCAGCCTGAGGGGAAGCAAAGGCCCTGCCTACAGGAATTAAGCTGCCACACCCACAGTTCTTAAGCCTGACGGCTAATCACAGATTGAATAGATTAACAACTAAAGGAGTCAGACAAAGGCAGTAGATCCCTGATAGTCTCCAACAGGCTGCCTAGGCCCAGACTGGTACAGGATCTGACACCACCAGGGGCAGATCCAGGAAGTGCAGATCATTCTAAGAAGCACCAACAAACAATAGGAGTCACAAAAATGGGGAGACAGAGAAACAACTCCCCATCGAAAGGAAAGATAGAGTCCCCAGAAAGAGTGCTAAATGAAATAGAGGGGAGCAAGCTATCAGATATGGAATTGAAAGAATGGATTATGGAGAAGCTCAATGAGCTCAGCAGAAACTACAAAGAACTCCAGAAAAACTACGGTGAACTCCAGAAGAACTATAAGGAACTTAGCAGCAAGAGAGAAACAACTAATAACATACAAGGGAGCTCCAATAAGGCTATCATCAGATTTCTCAGCGGAAACACTACAAGCCAGAAGGGAATGGCAAAATATATTCCAAGTAATGAAAAACAAAGGCCTACAACCAAGAATACTCTACCCAGCAAGGCTCTCATTCAAAATGGAAGGTGAAATAAGGAGTTTCCAAGACAAAAGAAGGCTAAAAGAATACATCTCCACCAAACCAACATTGCAAGAGATGCTAAAGGGTCTGCTGTAAGAAGATGAAGAAACAGAGAGAGACAGAGAGGAACACGAGTACAAAGGGGGAAAATGACAATGAATAAGTACTGAAAGAAAGAAGGAACTTCTACCATTTGCAACAACATGATTGGAACTAGAGAGAATTATGCGTAGCGAAATAAGCCAGGCAACAAAAGAAAATTACCTTATGCTATCACCTGTTACAGGAAACTAATGAACAACACAAACAAATGAGCAAAATTGAACCAGAGGGCATAAGCCTACGATCTCATTACCTGAGTGATTGTCTGTACGCATAGGCCTCACTTAATCCTGTCTGCATTGCTGCCTCCTGAGACTCAATGGTTTGGCTGAACTAAGTGGCTGGGTTGGTGAAGAACGGGGTGGTCTGTGGGCTTCACTTTAAAACTGGTTTCTCTTTTCTATCCTAATGGCTTGGACAGAAAGAGCCCAGAGGCCTGAGAGGGGGGAAACCTAAAATATTTCCCTCAGTCCAAACTAAGTATAATGGGCAAAAGGGTTTTGGACAGGTGAGATGTACCTGGCATACCTTCCTCTAAAGAAGCCCTTCTTTTCCCTAATGTGGGACATTGAAAAATTAAGACCTGTCTTTTGTCATCTAGTGGTTACGGATTGAATGATGTCCTTTAACCCTGTTGCCCCCAGAATACAACAAGGATGCCAGCCTGTTAAACCAAGCATGCCGTTGTCCAGAGACAGCCAACCAACCTGGAGTCTGCACGATCCTTCCCCTTGTGGGAAGGCCACCCTCCCCTCCACAACCTCACTCTTATTTGGGATTTCTTGACCCAAGGGTAGGTAGGACGACGACCATGTCCAGCTTGAAGCAGCTAGAGGAGCTCGAGACCTTCGTCCACTGTCCTTTATAAGATTGTAAAGGGTCTTAAGTCTGAGAGGGAGGGATTGTTATTTTTTATTGTTAAAATGTTTAACTAATTAATTAATTAATTTTTTAAAAAAAGAAGAAGAATATATGAAAGGGTGAGGCAGGAGAGCTTGTATGTACGACCCATGGGCATGGACTTGGGGAGGGGATTGTTGGGGAAGGGGGATGCTGGGCGGAGGGGAGCAAAGGGGAAAAAATTGGAACTCTTGTAACAATATAATCAATAAAATATACTTAAAAAAAAATGTGTTACATTCATACCATGTAATGTTATTCAGCCTTAAAAAGGAATTAAGTACTGACACAAGCTACAACTTGGATGAAGCTTGAAAACATTATGCTAAATTAAAGAAGCCAGTCACAAAAGGCCACATATTGTATGATTTTATTTATATTAAATGTTCAGAATAGGCAAATCCATAGAGACAAGAAGTAGATTATTGGTGGTTAGGGCCTGAGGGGTACAGGGGAATGGGGAATTTCTGCTGATAAACAAAAAGTTTCTTTCAAGGGTAATGACATGTCCTAAATTTAAATAGTGATGTTGGTTTTACAACTCTAATTTACAGTTGAACTGTACTGTAAAAGGGTGAATTTTGTGGTGTGAATTTTATGTCAGTAAAGCTATTCTATGATAAAAGAACCTATCATGTCACATTAAAGTTATGTCTTTTTATATATTTCTCCTCCCACTAGATTTAGACTATGCACTCCCTTCATCCTTACACATTGTAGATACTCAAAGAACACAAGAAATAGTTGCTGAGCCAGTAATTAATTCATTGACATCTTTGAAAGAAGTTTGGGACCTTGACAGGTAGTTGGGGAGGGAAATAAAAAAAGATTATTGGTATATGAGCTGATACAGGGAAAGGAAAGAAAAGCACCAGATTTCAGCAGCCAGGAATTCCTTTCTGGCTAGGAGACACAGGAAAGGAAGCAGTCCAGATGTGGGTAGTAAGGTCGGTTCCATTTTTAATTGTTGTTAAATATTGTTGTTAATTGATAGTGTTTGCTAACTAAAGATATTTTCAGACAAAATGCTGATTCCACCTCTCTCCCCTATGTCTTTTCCTATCCCCTTAGTTTAGTCAAAACTACAAGGGAGGTTGCTTCCATTGGAACAAAACAGAAAGGAAACAGTTTCAGCTTTGGCTGCCACAACCAGCTCTGCTCACTCTGGAAATACTGCATTAAAAGCCTAAGGTGATCATCATGCTCCATTCACACAACTACTCTGCCCTACCTTTACACAGTTCCAAAGGAAGAAACCTGCTTACACCTACCTGCCCAGCTTCATTCCTTCCTTCCTTTATTCAACAAACATTTATCAAGCACTTATTTTTTGCCAAGCATTGGATATGGCAGTGAATAAATAAACTATGTTCTCAACATATGTCATAGCTGAAGCATTTCGATTGGACTATAGATAGTGTAAACCCAAAGAAAGAAGATTCCTACTAAAAAAGGCTACTGGTGGCTAACTGGGCTCAAATGAAAAACAAACAAAAACAAAACAAAACAACACCAGAGCCTAGCAGCCATCTCTACACAGGGTCCTCTCATCCAAACTGCATTTCAGGTAACGCCTGCACTGAACTGGCTGCCTTCCTGCACTGTGTTCCTGCAACCTGAGCCAGCCCTTATAAAGGAGTTCCTGGAATCCTATTTCAACCAATAGGACTGAGGATTTCCCCATTAGATCAGAGCTGCAGAGCTGTACTATCCCCATCATCTTCTTAACTGGCCAGTCAGAATGACTCCATTCTGAGCTCTCAGGACGGTGCTTTTTGGATCAATCAAACGGTGAGGATTTTTCTCATTTGCATGAGATGGACCAATCAGGGGGCAGGGGCAGGGACCTCTGTCTATATAAGTTAGCTCCCCTCTGGCTCTGAGACTGTACTTTCTCTTTCCACTGAAGACAGATCCCCTGGCTGATACGTTTTACTGGAGCAGACCAGCATGTAGCACAGGGCCACCTGGCCCCGCGGCCACCTCCAGGGCTGCCTCACAATCCTGCTGTACAGTATAACAATTAAGCTGTTTCATAGCTGAGCTGTGACTATTACAATAGAGCTGTTCTGCACTAAATTAAATTTCCTTCTTCACCCCCACCACAAATTGGGGATTCCCGTTGACCTTGAATTGGCACCAAGACTGATGACCATTGATCATCAGTGATAGTAGCAAAATTATAGAAAGAGCTTATAAACTAGTCTCCAGTAAATGTGTGAAAATACTGTCTTGTATTTGAATATAATAGAACTATGCGGTAGGATTTTACATGCACTGTTCCATTTGATACTCAAATCATTAAAAAAGAAAAGTAAGACAAGTATTATCTTCATTTTGCAGATGAGACAAATGAGATTTGGATAGGTTAAATGATTCCTTCAAGTTCACACAGCTAATAAGATGAAAAGTCAGCTTGGGAGCCCAGCTGCTACTTCTAATTGGTTATTTTTTTTTCTAATATCCCCTACTGAGACAGGAAGGTCTGACTTCTTAGGGGACAGCTGCCTCTCTCTGGAAACAATAAAGGCAGCAAAGAACTGTTAGATTTGCTCTTTTTAAATTTTTAATAAACCATCACTCTGCTTATTATCAATTTTATAAACAGGCAGTCATCAAGAAGCAAATCCAGATCACAATATCATCAGTTTTTTGAACAAGAAAAATAAAAATACAAGATACATATCAGATTCTAAGTCAGCATTTAGAGGACAATCTCTAAACATTTTTTAAAAGAAAAAACAGGATGAATTAAGTTTCTGGCTAAAGACTATGAAAAGAAACCAAGTGTTTGTTTCTTTTACAACCCAGTTCTGCCATATCTTAACATTTTGCCATATTTTATATAAAATCAGGGACTTGAAAAATCTGTTTTGTTAATTTTGAAAGAACCATATTGGTTTGCTTATCAATTCTATTCTTTGTCTTTATTTTATCTAATTGATGACAAAGCAATAGGTTGGCTTGAGAAAAAAATTAAGAAACCTCTTAGCTTAGTTAAGAAAACAAAAGAAAGATACAAAATAACAAAATCACAACAGAAAAATAAATGATATAAGTCAAACATTGTTTAGTGACAGGAATGTTATTTGGCAGACAAGAGAAACCTTGAAGATATACACAGCAGAGAAAATAAACAGGTACTTATCAAGTGATTAATAGAACAGCAACAACAAAGCCACCATTTTATGCACTGTTGCTGGGAGTATGAAGTAGTAGCTCTTTGTATGGTGTACCATTTAGAAACATCAAGATTTTTTGTGGCTACCACTTGACAAAGTAATTGTATTTTAGATATTTTTACTAAGGAAGTGTTTGCATAAGAGTGTTCAAACAAACAAAAAAGTAGAAGAGAGATTGTTCACCACATATTATTTTTAAGAATAAAAAAAATTAGAAACTATCTGTATGTGGTGAGGCATAGAAACAGTATAACTTTCAGTGTATTGAGATAGTGATGGCCAAAATCTATTGATAACAGGAAAGTGAAGGTTACAAAAGGTATGTACTGTATGTATAATCCAATCTCAAAAAAAGACTGAGGGGATGTATATGGAACTGTTAACAGTGTTTATCCCTAGTGAGTGAGATTCAAAGACTTCCATTTTACTTAAAACATTTCTAATGTTTTTTTTTTTTTTTTACAGTGACTAAACATAGGCAAAATCAATGAAAATATTTTTGTTTGGGGGAAAAATGGTCATTTGACTCAAAAGACTTAAAAGACTTTTCCAAATTTTCAAAAGCTGTGCAATACCCATATTACATTACATTGCATAATCCTTATATGTATTACATTATATTTCAATTTATTTAAAGGTTTAAAAAAAACATTTTATTTATTTATTTTTAGAGAGAGGGGAGGGGAGGGAGAAAGAAAGGGAGAGAAACATTGATGGGTTGCTTGTCGGGGACCGAACCCAAAAAACCCTGTGCCCTGTGACTGGGAATTGAACCCAAGACCTTTTACTTTGCAGGACAATGCCCAACCAACTGACCCACATCATTCAGGGCCATATTACTATTTTCTTTTAAAAAGGTGGGACATGTTTTACAATTTTGCTTATTTTATTATTAATTTTTTCAGCTTTATTGAGGTATGATTGACAAAAATTGTTTATACTTAAGGTATACCATGTGATGCTTTGATATATGTATACATAGTGAAAGAATACTAAAATCAAGCTAATTAACATATCCATCACCTCACATGGTTACCATTGTATATATGCATGGCTATGTGTGTGTGTATGGTAAGAACACTTGAGATCTACTCTCAGCAAATTTCAAGTATAAAGTACATTATTATTAAATATAGTCACTGTGCTCTAAATTAGGTGTCTGGAACTTATTCACCTTATAACTGAAAGTTTGTACCTTTGATCAATATGATATTAATATGATTTTGATTCCAAAAACTTGACAAGAGTAACCAGAAAGAAAAAAATTTTCAGGTTAATCCTGTTTTTGAATGTGGGTGTAACCCAACTCCGCTACACAGAGTCAAGTCCTCCCTGCCTTATCTAAGCAGGCTGTACCACAGGCATCATACAAGTCAAAGGGCCAGTGCACTTCAAGAGTAAACATAAATCAGATCATTATCTCAACAGACTCTAAAGGCAGGAAATAATATTGACCACTTGAAAACTTAAGCATGATGGTTATTTTATTAACATAAAATATATGTGTGTATATAAAATGTGGCTAAACACTGAGATATGAAAAAGTGGGTGGAGTAAGCACTGATGTTCATTACTTCATTATACTTTTCAGGTTGCTTGAAAGATTTCATAATACAAAAGATTAGATGGTTAAAAATTATATATATATATACATATATATTATATATATATATATATAAATTGTATTTTCAAACCTTTCTTCTCAATAAGGAAACCTTTTCTTGGACTCTCCTCTTGCTAAAATCTTTGCTCTTTCCTGATCTTTAAAAAAAAAAAAGAAAAAAAAGAATCTTCCTCCTCCTCCTCCTCCTCCTTTTCCAGTCCCTTTTTCACACCAACAATAATCTCCTAGCTTTAGGCCTACACACATTGCTGAAACTTACCTTGGAAAAGGTCACCAGTGAGAAGCTGCTAAATCCCATGGCTGCTGTTTTGTCACTTTCTACATGGCATTTCTCATGGAGCATCACTGCCTCTTCTGCTTGATTTCTAAGGGGACAGTCTATCCTGGTCCTCCTCCCACCTCTTTGGTCAGGTCTTCTCAATGGCCTTTGTGGATTTCTCACCCTTTGAACACCCATCTCTTTCCACCTTCTTTCTCCTGTCCACTTCCATGACTCCAGCTGCACTTTACTTATTGACAATTTCCAAATCTCAGGAATTTGGTGTAGACCTCTCCTCCCAATTTTAGTACTGTATCCTCTAGTTCAGAGGCTGAACTTCAATCCTAGTTCTATTATGCACCGTAGGCAATTTACTTAGCTTATTAATTGTTTATCTCATCTGAAAATAAGAGCAGTCCTCCAAAAGAGTTGAGAAATAAGGTTTGTAAGGTGCTTACAGTATCTATGGTATTTCTTAAAAAAAAAACCAACACGTTAGCTGACGTCTCCACTCCGCTGTTCCAAATACCTGAATTCTGTATGTCCCAAACTAAACTCATTATTATCTCTGCCTGTGAACCTACTCATCTTTCTAAACACCCTTCTGGGCCATGCTAGTTAGAATCCTGCGTCCTGCTGGACTTTTATTCTTTCCTGTCACTCCTCACATTCAGTGCATTCTTGGTTTTTAAAAATTTCTTGCCCAAGACTTTCTCTCCACTTCTGCCCTCCTCCCCACTGGTTGCTTATCTCAACTATTCCAAGAGCCTCTGAACCAGTCTCACTGGCTACAGTTGTCCCCTTAACTCCATCCTCCCGGCAGTGACCTTGCTAAAAGACTTCTCTGACTGTGTCAGTCTCTCTCTAAACCCTCTAATGCTTCTAAGTTAACAGAGAAGCTAAGGGACCCTGACTAGTGGTACAGCTCAGTGGCTTCTTGCTGAGTTCTTTTCTCTATACTGAATGGTATTTTTATTCATTCTACGTAGTTCCATTTAATAACAACTGAATTATTTGTGATTAACTTCACATGCCCCATCAATCTCTCTGAAACTGCAAATATTACAGGGAGTGATAGAGTAAACTCAGGATGCTTTGTTGTGCAGAGTTTGAGAGAGAAAGCCATTGTATGGGTCTCCCTGAATTGGGGCCACTGAGGAAAAAGCTTTGTGGAGGGCGGAAGTTTTGTCTAGCAATGTGTAAAGAATGTGTAAGGATGTTTTATTTCCTGATTGAACTATCTGTTTCAAATATGTTAAGTCTTAGGGTAAAGGTAGCCTTTCAGCCGAGTCTAGAATAGATGTTGGCTGCCCATCTGATGCCACCTACCGGATTCTCAGGCCCTACCTTTGGTGTGGGTAGAGAGGGAAGGATGATTTTGAGAGACTGGGGGAAAAAAGAGGCCAAGGTCTGAAGGTTTCAGTGAAATAGAAAACAGTTGCTTTAGAAGGAAAAGAGGCCTTCTGGGGTCTTGATTTAAAGGTGCATTTGGGAGCCCAAACTGGTTCTGCCCTTTTAGCAGCTGTGAGATCTTAAACAAGTCACTTAACCTCTCTGAGCCTCAGATGTCTCACCTTTAAATTGAAAAATAATCAGAATTGTTGTGGGGATTAAATGAGATGTACCACCTTTACAGCACTTAGCAAACTGCCCAGCCAAGAGTCCTGACTTTTTACCCTCCACCAAGATTGGCCAGTCTTTTTCCATGGAAAGCGTGGAGGTTCTGAAAAACTTTCTATTTCAGATGTAGAATCTGGAGATGGGGTCTTTTAGGTGATTCTGAAGCACGTGCTTAAATCCTGAGAACCACATTAGAATCACCTGGAGAGTTTGTAAGACTTCTGTCCCAGACACCACCACACTGGGACTGGAGCCAGCTCAGGCGTCTATGTTGCTAGAGTTCCTCAGGTGATTCCTATGTGCAGCCAAGATAGCCACCCGGGGCCCACACTAACATAATTCAAGGGCCAGCATTTATTAAGCACTCATGTGCCAAGCATTGAGCTTCTGATTTACATTTACATGTAACCCTCACAACAACTCTTGGACTTTAGTATTACCATTCCCACTTTAAAAGAAATTAATATTGAGGTGTAAGGTTGTGCATGTTGCCCATAGGCACAAAGTTAGCAGAGCCAGGATTCCAATTCAGGATTTTCTGACTCAAAATCAGGGCCATAGCTCCCTTCCCATTGCCAGAACACAGCATTCTTAGAGCTATAATTAGCGTAGGGTCAGCGGCCAGGTGAGAGTAGAGACTTCAGAGCAGGTGGTGGCTCAGGAGCTGCTAAGAACCTACAGAGTACAGGTTTAGGTCTCAAACCTAGCTTTAATGCTGATTCTGCCCAAGATGCTGCTTTGCGCTTTAACCTCCCTGACCCTCCATTTCCTCAGGTATAAAATGGAGATATTAATACTTTGTAGAATTGCTGTGAAGATTAAATGAGATAAACACCCATGAAAGTGCCTGGCTGGTACTAAGACCACAATAAACATTTGTATAATCCTCCCCAAAGATGAACTCCTCCTCCACTTTGACCCTAACCTGTTAGGACCTAGGGGTAGGGTGTTATTATTGCCACAGGAATTAGCTTTGGGAAGAGCAATTTCTCTTTCTTCAATGTTTTCTCCTCTATTTTTATTTTCTTTTCTTCACTCATTCCCTAATGACAGCCTTCTCCCTGTCACTATTTAAATCACCCCATGCAAACCCTTGGTTAGATGCATAAAATGAAGTCACCTCCCTTTCTAGTTTGACAGTCATTCTCCACAGGTCAGATCCCTCCTCCTCCCCTGATTAACCGCCATTTCTCTGTGGGCCAACAACTTACAGGGCTTGCCTGCTATTAAGGGCTGAGTATAATTACATTGTTGGCCTGCACAGCAGCTTTGGGTTGATGGCACATGGTTTGATGATAACTTCCTGGCCCATAAGAATACCCAGCCTCCAGGAAAGATGCTAAATGAAGTGTTCTAACTTCTTATCCTCCACCAAGATAGGCCAGTCTTTTCCCAGGGTTAGAAAGACTTGTTTCTCTAGACTCAGACAAAACTGAAAATGACTTTAGAAAAGGAATTTTGAGTCCTTTTTTTTTTTTTAATTTCATAGGTAAGGAAACAAACTGCTTGAGGTCGAATGGCAAGTTAGTGATGGAGCCCAGACTGTCACTAAGGGTTTGCTTGTTTTTTAACCTCCAATAAAGTATTCCTGCCTCAGTAGAGACTGCTCTGGACTAGAATTGCAGTCCTGACCTTACAGCAGCAGCCATTCCAGGCTTTATTGACTGTCTTGCTAATTTCTTGTCAATACTTTAAATTTGGATATTAATTAAAATGTGGTCATAGTAGAACAATGTAGCAAAAACAAGAAAAATAAAAATCAAGAGAAAGAGACTGAATGGAAGGTGGGGTGGGGAGGGCAGAGAGAGAAGCAGCTAAAGTTAAGGAACAGGAGGAGAACAGAAGAAGGAAAAGGGCAAATAAAGACTGAGGTAAGCCCTGGCTGAACAGTTCAAATGGTTAGAGCATCATCCTGATACCTAAAGGTTTCGGGTTCAATCCCCAGTCAGGGCACATCAAAGAGTCAACCAATGTCGTCGGCAGCCATCCGTCTCGAGAGACGATGGTGTAGCTTCCTAAGAGTCTATCTGCACCGCCGAGAATGGCTGTGCAGTCCGACTCGGGAGTGACACGGTATCTGTCTCCTCCCGTGTTGAATCGACATCTTGCGATGACGCTGGAGTGTCCTCTCCAGTGAAGCTGAAGCTACAGAGCCTGGGCAGGGTGATATGGAGGGTCTGCTGTTGCCCATGCAGCAGACCCCCCCTCTCTTCGCAGCTGAAGGATCCAAGGGAAAGACGGAGTCAATACAGCTTGGCTTCAGGTGCGCCGCAGGAGTTGCCGGTGTTGACTACAACGTCAAACCGCCTTAGGGACTCCGGCTCCGGATTTTCTGTCGGGGTTTACTCCCTTAGCCTTTCCCCTGAAGAGGTATGCCGCAAGGCAGCGGAGGTTTTTTGGAGTCAGAGTTTTCCTTCTCTGAGTCAACCAATGAATGCATAAATAAATGGAATAACAAATGGATGTCTCTCTCTCTCTCTTTCTTTCATCAATAAGAAAATTTTTAGAAATATATTATTTTACTCTTTTTTTAAAAGATTGAGGTATGAAAAAGGTAAGCATCCTATACCAGCTTTTTTAGTCAATAGCTGCACAAATTATTACTTAGAGAGCTTTGTCATTCCCACAATCAACCTTACTTGCTTCACCTCACAGACCTAAGGTTCTCTTACGCTTCCCTCTTTTCCCAACCTTAAACACTGTTCCCCATCAGAAACTGAGTCCAGAAAGTTGGGGAAAACTAAGGGTGTATGTGTTGAAATAGCTGGCTCAGAAAAATTAAAATGTTGCAATGCTGATTATACTTTTAGGGTCTCCTGGCTCTCAATGTATGAAACACTCTGGGAGTTTAATTATTCTGGAGAACCTATTTTTTGGCCTGATTTAATAATACGTTCCAGGGTCAAATTTGGATATACCCCCATCTCTATCTCACTCAAAGGGCATTGAGTCAAACTGGCAATTCCGAGAACGAGGCCATATCTTTTTCCATTATACTCTGGGTAGGTAAATAATGCACAGGCAAGAACCAGGAACCAGAGACACACCCCGACTCATTCGCTTTTGTAATTTTTATTAGCATTATTTTTAAAGTTTATTTATTGTTTTTCTATTACAGTTGCCCCACGTTTTCCCCCATTACTCCCCCCACCCCGCTCTTATTTGAAATTTTTATTGAGATAATTACAGATTCATATGCAGCTGTAAGAAATTAAGCAGAGAAATCCAATGTACACTTTACCTGGTTTCTTCCAACGGTATTATTGTGTAAAACTATAGTACAATATCACAACCAGGATGTTGACATTGATGTAATCCATTATTCAGATTTCTTCAGTTCTGCTTGTACCCGTGTGTGTGTGTGTGTGTGTGTGTGTGTGTGTGTGTGTGTTTAGAGCTATGCACTTTATTATTCCATATGGACATATCCACCATCACAGTGTAGATACTTATCAGTTCCATTATCACAAAGATCCTTTGTTTTGCTTTTTTATAACCACACCCACCTCCCTCCTGTCCCACCTCCTTCCACCATACCCAACTTCTGGCAATCACTATTATGTTTCTAAAATTTCGTCATTTCAAAAATGTTATGTAAATGAAATCACAGAGTATTTAACCTTTTGGGGTTGGCTTTTTTTCACTCAGCATAATTCCCTGGAGAGTCATCCAAATTGTTACATATATCAATAGTTTGTTCCTTTTTATTGCTGAGTTTATTCATTTTCTTTTACTCTGTTATTGTGAACAAGTCTCTTAGAAGTTTGTACTCTTTTACCTAAAGGACCCTGGGCATTGTCTTAACCCTTCCAAGCCTTCATGTATTCATTTCCTTTTTTTTTTTTTTCAATGGTGGAAATTTGATAAGAGCATAGTTTCTCCCAGGACTGATATAAAGATCAAATAAAGTAATAGACATAATGATGCATTATGAACTGTATAAAGTGATTACACATGTAAGATGGGATTGTAAACCCTCTTTAAGGGAAGCTCCTATTTTATTTTATTTTTATTTTATTTTTAATGTTTTTTATTGATTATATTGTTACAACAGTTCCAATTTTCTCCCCCTTGCTCCCGGGAAGCTCCTATTTTAAATTTTGTTTTTCCTGCTTCTTCCAGACAGATCAAATTACTCCCATTTTGGAATTTTCTTCCAGCTAGCTGAACTCAAGGGGTACAGAGATTTAGCTTTCAGGCCTCCCTGGAGGAAATTGCTTACTTGAGCATGGATAGAGAGAGGCGGTGGGGGTGAGGAGAGAAAATGGGAGAGAGAAAGAGAGAGAGAGAGGGAGGGAGGGAGAGAGGGCAGGAAGGATAGATATTAAGAGGAGGAGGAGCCCTGGCTGAGTACTCGGTTGCAGTTCATCCCCCATCAGGGCACATACAAGACGCAAGCAATGAATGCATAAATAAGCGCAACAACAAATCAATGTTTCTCTCTGGCTAAAAATCAATAAATAAAAATTTTTAAAAAGAAGAGGGAGGGAGAAAGAGATGGGAGAGAGAGAGAGAGAGCAGGTAGAGGGAGAGCAAGAAGCTTTCAGAGCTCATTTCCAGCATTCTCAAACCTGTTCTGATGGCAAAGTACCTAAAAGTTACATGCAGTTTGCATAACACTGCCGAAATTACTAAAAAAACAAACAGTTTTAATGGCATAAAAACCCTCTAATTCTGTGTACGCAGTATCAGATCTCAGTCATGAGCACACATATGCATACCCATGAAAAGGAGCAGGATATCTAAGTATGGTTAACTGTTAGAGATTTTCCAGTATATATTTATTTTGTGTTCTACTGATATTCATCAGGAGACAGGTGGTAGCAAGCTCTATTTTTTCCTATAAAAAAAAAGAAACTTGGGGAAGAGAACTTAAAATTTGAATGTTCTACCTAGTAACCTTTTTTTTTAGCCAGGAGAAATTATTGATTCTGTTTTGGTGGGAATGTTCATGTCCAGCTCATCTTCTGCTCTAATCAACTAAATCAGAATAACTCAAAAGGAGCTTTTAAAAAATATAAATTCCATTAGTAAAAATTAAATTCAAAACTAATGACAATAAACATAATAATTTTTACCACAGTTTTGCTTTCTGTGGTTTTAGTTACCTATGGTCAACCGTGGTACAAAAATATTAAATGGAAAATTACAGAAATAAACAATTCATAAGTTTTAAATTGTGTGCCATTCTGAGTAGCATGATGAAATCTCATGCTCTCCCACTCCATCCCACCTGGGACATGAATCATTCCTTTGTCCAGGGCATTCCTGCCCCTAAGTCACTTAGCAGCCCTCTGTGTTATCAGATCGACTGTCACAGTGTTCAAGTAACCCTTATTTCACAAAAATTATGGAATATGATCCTTGATGGGATGCAGCATTAAAGTCACCCAGATGATCACCAATGGATTACAACCTCTGCAGCAACACTTCGATGAGTTAAAAAGAAACAACTTCCAATTACAATGTTCTTCCAAAAGCTTTCGACAAAAGAAAAAACTTTAACTATTGAGGATCCCCAACCATCAACATCATCTGATCCTGACATCTAATCATCGACAGCATCATGGATCGATGATACAGATTCACCGGAAGCATATGACCCTTCTTCTGATATATTGTTACAAGACCTGTTATTCACCTCACTCTATCCCATCATGTTGGCATCATATCACCTCACATCTTCATAAGAAGGGTGAATACACTGCAATAAGGTATTTTGAGAGAGAGACCACATTCACATAACTTTTATTATAGTATATTGTTATACTTGTTCTATTTCATTATTGGTTATTGTTGTTTATCTCTTACTGTGCCTAATTTATAAATTAAACTTTATCATAGGTATGTATGTATAGGGAAAAACATAGTATATATAGGGGTTGGTACTATCTGCAGTTTCAGGCGTCCAGGGTCTTGGAATGTATCCCCCTTGGATAAGGAAGGACTATTGTATATGTGCACTCCAATTCTCACTGCCACAAATTCAGTAGACCTGGGAAGGGACCAGGAAACTTTTTTTTTTTTTTTTTTTTTTTGGTTTCTAAGCATCTCAGTGATTCTGACATTCAGCTAGGTTGGAAACCTTTTCTATTTGGGATTCGTTTTTAGTGCCCCAGTGGACCTTTTCTAAGATACCTGGGTATGACTCTCTTCTGGATGATCTGCTTTCAGAGAAGTTTTCCTCATTATTAAAACCAGGCTTCCAGTGGTTTTCAACTTCCTCACTTCTTGGAACTACCCTTGTCAAGGTCATCATCACCTCTCTTTCCTCATCTTGCTCAACAGCTCAGCAGCATCAGACACACCCTCTTAGCTTGCAGTACATTCAATTTTTCATTTCCACAATGTCAGGCTGGCTTACCTCTCAGGTTTTTACTTTTCAGCTCCTTGGCTGGCTCTACTCCCCGGCCTCATTCCTCAAGGTCTGTACCTGGAACTCTGGCTGGGCTCTTTTCTGCCAGGTCTGCACTTTGTCCCTAGGTGATCTCACTGAGGCAGCTGGCTTTAATACTATCCTTATGCTAATAGCACTTATAGTTTCATCCCTGACTTTCATCCAGAGCTGCCTACTTGACATCTCCATTGAATATCTCATAGGCACCTAGAATGTAACATGTTCAAAATAGAACTCTTGAACCCACTACCCTAAATGACCAGCTGGTTTTGTAGTCTTCCTCCTTTCATTTAACAGTACCTTCATCCACACTGTTGTTTGAGCTAAACACCTAGCAATCATCTGTGCTTCCCCTTTCCTCCCTCACCTACCTATAGAATGAAGTCGAAATCTCGTTACTTCTTACCATCCCTTGGCTACTTCTCTAGTTTATCCTCCATCATCTCTCATGGAAACTGTTACATTGCTCCCTAATTGGCCTCTTTGCTTCCATTCTTGTCTCCTTAGAGTTGATACTCCACTAAGCATTATTAAAAATGTAAATGAAGCCCTGACCAGGTGACTCAGTTGGGTGGAGCTTTGTCTGTACAGCAGTAGGTTGCAGGTTCAATTCCTAGTCAGAGCACATTCCTAGGTTCTGGGTTTGATTCCCAGTCTGGGCATGTACCAGATCAATGTTTCTCTCTCATGTTGATGTTTCTCTTTCTCTCTTTCTCTCTCTCTCTCCCAAATCAATAAACATATCCTCAGGTGAGGATTTTTTTTAATGTTAATGAAGTCAGACCACTCTGCTGCTTATAACTCTCTAATGATTCTCATTGCAACTAGAAAAAAATTCAACCCCTTATTTTGGAGCTTTAAATAACATAGCTCTGAATCCTTGCCCTGCTGCCCGCTCTGCCTGAAGTTTCTTCCCACAGATCTTTACAGTGCAGTGTTCTCAGCATTTAGACCGTGACTCAAACATCGCTCTTAGAGAAAATTTCCTGAGCATCTTATCTAATGATTCTTCCAACCTGCCCAGTCTTTCTTTTTCTTGGTATCTGATTGTTTTCTCCATTGCTCTCTCACTATCTGATAGTTTTACTTATGTATTTGTTTATGGTTGATTCAGCCTGACTAGAATGCAAACTCTAATTCCACAAAGCAGATGCTCAATTAACATTTGTTTAGTAAGTCACTCACTTGCACCATAGTATAAATGACTGAGGTATTCCAAGGATTCCATTTTTCTTGGGCATTGCATTTTAACTGGGATCAAAGCTTTAAGATCAGGGAAAAGCAAGCTGGTGAAATTTTAATAATCAATTTACTAACCAAGTAGAATTTATCCACGAGGCCCCCTGAAAAGTCATACTTTTAGTTTACAGACCACCCCCACTTTCTGTCAGTCCTAGTTTCTGGATCCCTTCTAACTTTCCTGGGAGGTTCCCTTGGAAAATTTTTCTTCCCTAGTTAGACCCATCCCCTCACCCTCAATAGATGCTTAAGTGCCCAGGCTCACAGAATCTTGTTTACAGTAGTTTACACCTTGGGTAACCTCGTCAGAGGCGATGCCAGGTTCTGCAGGTTGGGTGAGCCTCTCTCAGCCTGCACCTCAGCAGCTTTCAGAAGCCTGCTGTCACCTCAGCGTTATGTTCCTGATCGTCCACACCCTCATTCCTGCCTGCCAGCTCTGCTGAGCCTATGTTTCCTGTGCCTTTCTAGACCTGTACCTTTTCTTGCTTTTTTTACTGGCTAGATGCCTAATTCTGCCTTCAGCTTCTCCATTTCTGGAAACGTTCCATTACAGCTGCCACAATTCTGCCCCCTAGTAGCTGAAACTGAAAACACATTTCTGTATTCAAGTCACACTCTCTGCTGCGCCCCTTCAATGGTATGGTCCCTTTTTTTCATCCGCGTCCCTTGTTTTTGACAGGACTAACGGTTACTCCCAGGGCTGGATTGAGAATTTGGTAACCCTTTAAACTAACAGATATTTTCTAATGTTCAATATTTATTTAGTGAGGGTGGAGAGAAAGTAGTTTTTTTATCAACAAAAATTACTTAAACTAAGAGATCTGTAACATGTAATGTTCTAAACCAGAACACTTTTTAGGAAGAATACTTATTTTTGCCTCCAGAGATAACCAATTTTGATTTCTATTACTTCAAATTAGATTTACCTGTTGTTGGAGTTCATATAAATGGAACCACATAATTTTTTTGTGGGGGAGGTTTGGCTCTTTCACTCAGCATATTTTTAGGATTCATCTATGTTGCTGCATGTAATAGTTCTTTCTATTGCTAAATAATATATTGTTGCATGGATATACCATAATTGTTTATCCATTTTCCTATCTATGGACATTCAGACTGTTTCCAGATCTTTTCAGGCTATTATAAATAAAGCTACTATGAACATTTGTGTATAATTCTTTTCATGGACGTAGGTTTTGATTTCTTTTGAGAAGTTACTTAGAAGCAGAATTGCTGGGTCGTAAGGCATATATTTACATTTACTACCGACTGCCAGCTTTCCAAAGTAGTTGTGTCATTTTACATTTTGGGATACATACGAAACTGTTCAAAATTTAGGCAATAAGATAATTCACCCTCTGTAACAAGCCTTTGAAAGGTCTTGGACCTGAAGGTTGATCTTTCAGTTGTATCATACAAAATGTACATTCAGGTCACTAAATTTGTCACTCAAGATTAGTCAGTTCTAGCAAAGGATGGCTTTTTGTTTCTCTAAAAATTGCTGTGTGTTTTTAGTCAGTTCTGTAAGGAGTCAGGTAAAATCCCAAGTTAACTGATACAATATTTCTAATTTACGCCAGTGTTCCTAGTGTCCCTATGGATCACTCCTTGGAAAAGTCAGGGCACAAGGGTGTATTTCTCTTATTGTTTTCTTTATTTTGAGAGATAGGGATGGAAATACCTCTACTGCACCATCTAAAACCTAAAATCTTTTTTGGTTTTAACACAAATATATATTTTTAAGATTGATTTATTTATTTTTAGAGAGAGGGGAGGGAGGGAGAAAGAGGGAGAGAAACATCAACGTGTGAGAGAAATATTGATTGGTTGCCTCTTGCACGCCCCATACTGGGGAGCTGGCCTACAACCCAAGCATGTGCCCTGACTGGGAATCAAACCAGCAACCTTTCGGTTCAGAGGCCAATGCTCAATCCACTGAGCCACACCAGTCAGGACACAGATATTTTTAAAAAGCATAAAACTAATAAGTTACCATACTATAAGGCAAGACACCCTTGTAATCACCCTCCATGCAAAGAGACAGGACCTTGCCAGCACACAGGAAGTCATTCCTGTGTCTATCTCAAACACAAATCCTGCCTCACCTCAAATAACAGCCACTGTCCAGACTTTATGGTCATCGTTACCATCTTTTTTAAAATTGTATTTATTGATTTTGAGAGAGAGAGAGAAACATCAATTTGTTGTTTCACTTATGCATTCATTGGTTGGTTCTTGTATGTGCCCTGACCAGGTATCAAACCTGGCGTATCAGGACAGTGCTCTAACCAACTGAGCTACCTGGCTAGGTTGGGTATTGTTGCCTTCTTTTACTTGCAGTTTTTGTATCCGACTATGCATTCCTAAACACTGCAGCTTTAGTTATTTTGTAAAATATGTCTCTTAGGTCTTCTAAATCTATAGATTTTCTTTTCATGTCTTTTTTTCTCCTCGCAATTTGTTTGTTGAAGAAACTGGGTCATTTGTCCTGTTGAGTTTCCCACAGTCTTAAAGTGTAGTTTGTTTATCATTATCACTTGCCCTCTGAACTTCTTGCAAATTCATAATTGCATCTAGAGGCTTTATTAGATTTAGGTTTGATTTTGGGGAAGAAGACTTTTTTGTAGGTCATTTGTCTTCTTCATCAAGAAGCCCAGTGTCCAGCAGCTCTGTTTTTGCGCTGCTAGCAGCCACTGAGGCTCAGTTCACCAGGGGCTGCAAAATGATTGTATTCCAATGCCATCATTCTTTCTTCATGTACTGCTGAAATGCTTCTACAGAGAGAAGCTTCCCCTCATCAGTTATTTGGCTACCCGATGGAATATTTGTGGGAAATGCAAAATATATTCTTGAGTAAATAAATTTTTTATTTACCATTTTTCAAAATAAAGATTTGCCCAAATTTTAAAAACATTATTATGCAACATATGGACTTACACATATTTTTTATTGATACTTGAACTGTCCCATCTTGGCCAATGGGCAACCTCTTCAAATTAGTTCTCAAATCCTTTTAACATGATTCTATTCATTTTTAAAAGATTTTCTTTCTCTCTCTCATATCATATGATTTTCTAGGCTCATTTTACACATTTCCAGTCTTAATCCTGGAATCAGCTCCCCCTGCAAGAAGTTTTATTAGTGGGAAATGGTATTTCAAGCCCACATTTAGGTGTTAAGAATTGTTAATTGCTGTTAGGTTGGTTATTGTTTCTTCTCTCCCTGTTCTTCGACCCCCCCCTTTCTTTCTTTCTCTTTTTTTCAATATAACACTTCCTGAATCATAGTGGTACTTTCTTTTTAAAAAATTTTTTATTTATGATTAGAGAGAGAGAGAGAGAGAGAGAGAGAGGAAGGAAAAGAGAGATAGAGACATCTATTTGTTGTCTCACTTATTTATGCATTCATTGGTTGATTCTTGTATGTGCCCTGACCAGGGATCGAACTCACAATCTTGGTGTATTGGGCTAATTCTCTAACCAACTGAGCTACTGGGTCAGAACCATACTGTACTTTTGATTCAAATTCAGAACTATAACATTTTGACCTTATTTTCTCTGCACTAAAAATTCTGGTTCTCATGGACACTAGAGATAACAGAACTGGAATATCACATAATTTCTCATTTGTTTTATTTATTTTTAAAGATTTTATTTATCCGTTTTTAGAGAGAGAAAGGGAGGGAGAAAGAGGGAAAGAAACATTGATGTGCAAGAGATACATCAATCAGTTGTCTCTTGCATGCCCCCAAATGGGGAACTGGCTGGGAATCCAGGCATGTGCCCTGACTGGGAATTGAACCAGTGATCTTTTGGTTTTCAGGCTGGTACTCAATCCACTGAGCCACAACTGCCAGGGCATAATTTTTTATTAAGACTTAGATTTATTTAAGTATATTTGACATATAGTAAAGTTCACCCTTCTTAAGTATATGATTTGATGAGTTTTGTCAAGTGTATAAGCTGTTTAGCCATTACTATAATCAATATATAGAACATTACCAGTTCAGATGCAGTGTGAGAGGGGACTACACAGGGCATGGGTAATGGGAGGCATCATTCACTGGGGCCATCTTTGGAGACAGCTATACTTCAAGCTTCCATTTGGGGTCCTTTTCTTCTCATTCTATATACTCTCTCAGGCAATTCATCTATTTCCATTCCTTTAATTATTGGTTCATGATGGCTCCCACATCCATATCTCCTGAGCTCTATACCTGTAATGTGGACACAGCCTCCTGAAGGTGCCACATTATCTTCTCCCAAACCTGCTTCTCCCATGTGCCTTATCTCAGCTATTACCAATTACCCAGTGACTTACCCTTCATCTTAGAACATACTATCTCTCCTACACCTTTTCCTCAATTTCTTCAGCCAAAAAAATTTCAAGTCTGTCAATTACCTTTTGAAGTATCTCTGGACTCAGTCCTTCCTACTACAATTCTTTTTTGAGTCTGTGCCCTTGTTATCTCTCATCTAAATAACAATTTTGTTTCTGTAGCCTTTTCTTCCAGTTTAATGCTTCCCTCCTCTTCATCATTCTTTTCTTTCTCACACTTCCTCCTCATCTCTTGTCATCTTTCAGTCTGCAATTATATTTCTAAATATAAATCAGTTCATGTACTACTGCTGCCTAGAATTCTTGAACAACTTGTTATTGTTTATAGGATAAAATCCAAACATATTTAAATTCTATACAAGGTCTTTTTCACATTCTGAAATATACTTGCAGTTTTTCCAAATAAGCCATTGTTTTTCCTTCTTGCATATGGTTCTCTTATCTTGGTGTGTCCTTCACTCTTCTCTATCCATAAATTCTACCCTCTGCTTTGGGAGATAGAGCAAGAGCTTCCTCTTCTATGAAGCCTGTCTTGATTTTCTTAGACAAATTTAGGATTACTCTCCTTACACTCTCATTATATGCTTTATATAACTCAAACATGTTTGCATGTATAATCATCATTACTTCCCCACCCCTTTGTGGGAAATATACTTCTTCAGAATAAGAACCACATCCTTTTTAGTTGTATATTCTCATTGCTAATATGAAGACTGGCTGTATCAGTTGAAGTCTTCTGCTATTAATGGAATCCTATGATCAGCCTAAAACAAAGGGAATTTGCAGAAGGAATATCAGCTCATAGAATCAAATGGAGAGCAAGATTTGGAAGTAGGAAGGGTTCAGGTCTATTCTTGAGAGACAGGAAACAGAAGTGGAAAGAAAGTCTTGTAGCTGGAGAAAACTGGATTAACTTCAACCATTTTTGTCTCTTTTATTGAGCAAATGAGCAAAGTTCAAGAAAGGATATTTAATTGTCCTAGCTATCTATGTTCATCCCCAGCCAGGACAACAAGGCCCCTGATGAAGTTTCATATAACCAGCCAATGGAGATGAGATAATTTTCTTTATTTCTTTTCTTTTCTTTTTTTCAGATAGAGAGGATTCCAGTTTATATACTGAGGGTTTTCCAGAAAGTATCTGCCATATAATACAAAATATATATGGATATTTACTGAAGAAGTTACAAGATTTAAGAAACATTGTACATAGGACAATGATGCCTCAGTCCCCTTCAAAGCAGGCCCCTTGGGACCTCACAGTTCTAATCACCATCAGCTGCCCTGTTGTGTTTTCCTGAATCTTATCAATGGTCTGAAATCTCTTCCCTTTCATAAGTGATTTTAGTTTTGGGAAAAGCCAGAAGTCACAGGGCGTCAAATATGGACTTTAAGGGGGCTGAGTCACCTGGGTGCTTTGATGTTTCACCAAAAAACTGCATGAGACATGATGCACCAGTGGGTGTGTTGTCCTGATGAAGCTGCCAATCACCAGTTGCCCATAGCTGCGGCCTTCTGAATCATCTGAATAGTTTCCCATGAAGGAATGGTCAAGCTTAATGCAAAATTTGATGCAAATTGGTTGCTCTACTCGTTCAGTCATTTAAAATGTGATAGCCACACAGTACACATGTTCACTCAACAGTGTCTACAGCCCCCCACTGACTAGTACAGTGAAGTCATCATTGTTCAGGCATGCGCATTCCAGTCCACTCTCCTTGGCTGCAAGGTTACATCAATGTCACACAAACTGTTCTCATTGCATTAACAATGGTTGGACTTTTTCCAGACAGACCTCGTAATTATAAAAGTAGCCATCAGAGAAATACAGAGATTATAAAATGTCTAAGTCATAGAAAGAAAAATATGCCCAAAAGAAAGAAGACAGTAAAATATTTAAAATTTTCAAACATGAGAAAGAGAAAGCAAACTAAGACAACTCAGAACAAAGACACTGTTATGTTAATAAATATAATCTCACCTATTAAGAAAAGAACTAACCTCAAACTGGAACACAAAACAAAACCCCTTTATCTATATGCAACGTTTTAAAAACTCACCCACAATAAGGAGACACAGAAAGGTTGAACATAAGGGATAAAAAGATAAGGGCAACTAACTCAATAAAAATGAAGTAATGACCAAAAAATTAATAACAAATTTAGCTCATAATTGGGGGGTGGTTTAAAAGATAAAAAATATAATCCACAAAGAAAATTTAAGTGTAGTGATAAACCAAATAACACAACACCAAAATACGTAAGTAAGAACCACAGGTAATAGAAGGGGAAAGAACCAGAAACAAAACAATTAATTCTGTACTCTTGGCCTATGGTAGATCCTTCAATTTTTTTTTTTTTTTAATAGACAAAGCTGGAATAACCTGAGCAACAAAATAAAGTATTATTGAATTATAACCCATAGTATAAAATAAATATCCATGAATCCACAATGACAAAAATAAATGTTTTTATTTTTCTCTTCAAGAAATCCCTTTAACATTTCTTGTAATACTGGTTTGGTGGTAAAGAACTCATTTAGCTTTTTTTTTTTTTTTTAATCTGGAAATCTCTTTTTTTTTTTCTTCAATTTTAAATGGTAGCCTTGCTGGGTAAATTAGTCTTGGTTGTAGGTCCTTGCTTTTCATCACTTTGAATGTTTTGTGCTAATTCTGGCCTGCAAAATTTCTGTTGGGAAATAGGCTGACAGATATGAGGTAATTTCTCAAAAGGAGTAGGTGGTATTGGGAAAGGAAAATGGATAGCTGTACTTAAAACGGGCGACATTGATTATACTAGCACATAGAAAGCACTCAATAAACATTTTAATGTGAATGCAGGAGTTAATACTTAAAAATTTTATTTCCTGCTGTACCAAAATGCAGCCATTCACTGGATTCTTCAAATAACATTTTACTTCTCCATCTTCACCTGGCTGTATCTCTGTTTCGACGGTCTTTTCTCCTCTTCTCTGCCTGGAAATGTATTTGTCCTCCAAGAGTCACCTTAAAATGAAACAACCTCTTGGACACTTTTCATATATCTTCCTCATCTTGTGCTTTTATAGTTTGCTCTGTCATGCCGCTTCATTGGTCACAGTGCCTTGCACGTAGGCTCCCACAGAGTTGCTTCCTGCTGCTTGTAGTACAACCATCCTTACCATCACACCAAGACAGATATGTACCTCCTGCTTTCCTAGTCCTTGCATTCTAGAAGGGAGACCTATATAGTATCAGAATTCAACTTCCACTGTTCTGGGTTTGGCCAGTAAAGTCCCATTTTTGCCAGATTGGCCATTGAACCACCAATTTTAAAAGTTTCTATTGTAACTATTGTGCTGAGTTCCTAAAGCTAAGTAATAAAATATAAAACACATGCTATTGTAAGTTGTGGCCTATCTGCATATATATATATGAACAAAATTTACTGTACTATGAGGGATTCATGGAAGAGTAAAACCTGCTTTCTGGAGAGATTTTATTCATGTCCTCAGTAATTTGCACTTTTATTGAGAGACCCAAGCATTTACATAACTAATTATTACAGAAGGCAAAGCATACATACACAAACAGGCCACATAGCTCTTGTGAAATCTTAAAAGAAAAATAAAATGTCACTTCTCTAAGGACCGAGAATTATGCTTTACTTCATTTCCATCCCTCACAATAACTGCCACTGTGATGTTCCAAAAGAGGTCCAATAAACAATTTGGTTAACTCTCTATTATAGAGAAATTGCTAAGTATCGTTAAAAGCCTCAGTAGAGATTAAAAGAGAGATGAGTTAGTTGTAAATAAATATACTCTTGAAATGTCATATAGTAATAGAGGAGGTAATGCCTACTTGGCATCTTAAAATTTCAGTTTGAGATTACTGCTAGTACTTTATATATCATTTTAAGTTTAATATCATCTCAGCACTTACTCAGAGGAAAATTTTTTCTTACTAAATCACCTATATTATGTCCCTGAGCACACTTGGTCTCCCCTGAAGGTCTCCAAATGTGTCCAGTTAGTTATGCCTAGAAATAAAATTGGTTTGGAAGAAATAATAGAGCACAGGGTTCCATTTAGAATTTTTATATTTTTCATTTAGTTTTTCTTTTCTGTGTAAAGCATTTTAAAAGAATTAAAATTTTTTTCCTGTGTTGTTTTTAATTTTAAGATTAAAAAAAATCTTTTCAGACAACCACGTTCAGGTGTGAAATGAAGGATATGCATCATCTAGAAATAGGAGTTAACTTTTGCAACAAAAAATAGTATATATACTTTATAATTTTTTGTTTGAGGCTTAGAAGTTAATTCTTTACAGTTAAAATAGGAGGCTTCTATCAAAATCTAACAGAAAGTAGGAAATCAATTAAAAATTTTTTTACAATGTGAAGTACGTTTTTTGAAAATTTTTATTTATTGATTTTTAGAGAGAGAAAAGGAGAGAGAGAGAGAGGAACATAAATTTGTTGTTCCACTTATTTATGCATTCATTGGTTGATTCTTGTATGTGCCCTACAATGTAAAGTATGTTTTGATTCACAAAATCGGTGGGTTAGACTGATGTATGAGACATGCAAGTTTGGTAGTTACCTGATTGCACATGCTTAGACATCTATCTCTGAGAACTTGTGAAAGGCATTTCTTTGCAGATGCCTGAATAATTTTGTGATTATGTAATGCGCAGCTTAATTTCAGAAATCAATTAAAGCAGGATGGGGATTAGAAAAGTAAGCAAAAATAGCTCAAAATGTAAAAGTGTCATGTCTAGATATGTTTGTTAACTCTCAAATCAGAAGCTTTGACTTTTACCCTCTCCTCTTTCCAAGCTGCCGAACTGGCTTTTCTGGAAGCAAGCTTGCTCCAGATGAGTGACAGTTGGTGATATTTCTGTTTGGGTAAGCTTCTTTGAATTTTTGGTCTCCAGCTCCTTCCTCTAACTCTTTAATCTTTCTCTCTCTCTCTTTTTTTTAACATTTCTTTTATCTCTTTGTTGTGTCTTTTTGACTTTGCTTGATTTCCTCTGGGCTCTGGGCTTGCAGTCTCCATTATTTCTCTGGGAACTCTGCCTGCCCTCAGTTGTCACGCTTTCCCATGGCTGTCTAGTTCTGTAAGTGTTTTTCTACACAAAGGATTTAGGAGGTGTTTGGGGATGAGAAAATACACAGCAAACTTCAGTTTTCAACTGCTCTGGGTAAAGTGTTAATTAGTTTGACAAATCTTTTTTAAATTCTCTGTTTCTTTTTTAAATTTTTTATTGTTGATACTATTACAGATATCCCCGTTTTTCTCCCCCTTTGCCACATTCTTTCAGTCCCTCTGCCCCCTTCCCTCTGGCCATCATCACACTGTTGTCTATTTCTATAGAATTAAAAGCAGGGACTTGAACAGATACTGTATGCTAGTGTTCATAGTAGCATATTCACAATCGCTAACATGTAGAAACAAACCAAATGTCCATCAACTGATGAATTAATAAACAAAATCTGATATATATTTCATTTTATATATTTTATATATATATTATTTTCTACGATATTTTATTTACTTATTTATTTTTAAAGGGAGGAGAAAGGAGGGAGAAAGAGAGGGAGAGGAATATCAATGTGAAAGAAACATTAATTAGTTGCCTCTCACATGTGTCCTGACCTGGGACTGAACCTGCAACCCAGGCATATGCCCGGACTAGAAATCGAACTGGCGGCTTTCCAGTTTGCGAGACGATGCCCAACCAATTGAGCCACAGTGGTCAGGACTATAATGAAATATTATTCAGCCATGAAAAGGAATGAAATTCTGACACATGCTACAACATGGATAAACCTTGAAAACATGCTGGACAGAAAAAGACAAATATTGTATAATTCCACTTATACGAGGCACCTAGAGTAGTTAAATTCATGGATGAGATAGACACTAGAAACATGGTTTTGGGGTGGGAATAGGGGATTTGAGGAGTTAGTGTTTAGAGTTTCTCTTTGGAATGACGAAAAAGTTTTGGAAATGGATAGTGGTGATGGTTATACAACATTGCTAATACACTTACTTAATGCCACTGAGTTGTATACAGTAGTAAATTTTATGTTATGTGTGTTTTACCACATGCAAAAATATGTGGGTGGTTTGTGGTCAGTCCAAACTAATAAGGCCCTAGAGAATATTGAGTCTGTCTTCCTGAACCTCTGCCTGGGGTGGGAGTTACTGTCTTTAAGTGAAGCAGTTCTTAGAAACTGGTTTTTAATATGAATCAGAACTTTGGGAAAATCCCAGAGTGGTGCATAGTAACTAGTTACATATGGTCCTTTTCTAGAATTAATACATTGGAAAACATTAATTTTTTAACAATATTTTATTTATTTATTTTTAGAGAGAAGGGAAGAGAGGGAGAGAAACATCAATGTGTGGTTGCCTCTTGTGCGCCCCCAACTAGGGACCTGGCTTGCAACCCAGGTATGTGCCCTGACTGGTAACTGAACCAGAGACCTTTTGATTGACAGGTCAGTACCCAATCCACTGAGCCATACCAGCCAGGGCAGAAAACATTAATTTTTTTAAAATATTAACTTTTATTACCAAAAGATAACACCTACTTATTATAGAAAATTTGGAAAATAAAAATAACCAGGAAAAAAAAAATCACCTATAATCCCATCATTCAAAGAGAAACAACTGTGACATTTTGGTGTATACTCTTTTAATTACATTTTAATCTACACCATATATAAATATATAATTGTTGTATAACCTCCTTTGTGACTATAACAATTTTCTTGTAAATACCTTTTTATGAGAAACATATAGACAGAATGTTTAATAGTCTTTAAATTTGTTCTATTGAGGAGTTCTGGGGCTTTCAAAGAAACTTTTATTTTGGAATAACTTTAGATTTATAGAAAAGTTGCAAAGCTAGTACAGAGTTCGTGTATATTTTTTGCCTAGCTTCCCCTAATATTGACATCATACATAACCCTTACACATTTGTCAAATAATAAATTCACTTTGGTATATTACCAAATTGCAACTTAATTTGAATTTCACTAGTTTTTCAATTAATCTTTTTCTGTTCCGGGATCCAGTCTGGGGTATCTATCACATTGCAGTTAGGACAAGTATTTGTTTTTGGCCATTTATAATAACATGCAAGATATTGTAGAGGATGCAAAACCCTACTTGCTTCAAAAGAGTTGTCTGTCTGATAAGAAGGTCATACAGGTGCATAAACCCCAGTAATTCAGAGAAGATTACAGTAACTACACAAAACAGAAACAAAGGGCTGTGGTGAGTCCATTTGAGAGGTCACAAATGTTTAGGGACCTGGCTGGTGTGGTTCACGGGATTGAGTGCCAGCCTGCGAACCAAAGGGTCTCTGGTTTGATTCCCAGTCAGGGCACATGCCTGGGTTGCGGGCCAGGTCCTCAGTTAGGGACATGCATGCAAGAGGCAAACACACATTGAGTTTCTCTTCCTCTCTTTGTCCTTCCCTTACCCTCTCTCTAAAAATAAAATAAAATCTTTTAAAAAAATAAAGTAATTGGGCAGAACCTATTAATAAATGGTAATTTTTAAAAAAGGAAATGTTTAGTGAAAGAACTGAGCTAGGCTTGGACAAAGTCATAGATGTGGGAAGGTTGAGAGTTATTCAGAGATAGTAAATAGCAGTTCAGTATGTCACCTGCACAGGCCATGTCGCTCTTTCTCAGGTCTAATTATGAGTCTAACTCCTCTCCATAGCTTTTTAAAAATTTAGATATCCAAGACCCATTTTCCTATCAATTGAATCTAAGTTTAAGAACACAGGGTCATATAGCTGTTTTGTTTGTTTATGAGTTCATGGGTGATTGGAGAGAATTCAAAAGACATGGTTAAAATAAAAGCAAAGACTCACTACATTGAATTGACTCTTATTAGTTTTTTAATAAATTTGAACGTATTTCTCTCAGTGGATTCATTGAGATATGAATAAAGATAATTTTCCATGAGATTGGGTAGGCATTTGATATAAAATTACCTATCTCCACTGAATCTCTACTTATACATGCTGGAATAATTCCTGCTGCCTATCAGTGACCAAGTAATCACAATATTGACTGGAACCTTCATTTTTATTTTTACTTTTTAAAGCTTTATTTCTTTTTAGAGAGAGGGAAGGAGAGAGAGAAAGAAAGGGAGAGAAACATCAATGTGTGAGGGGTACATTGATCGGTTGCCTCTGGCACATCACCAACTGGGGAACCTGACTTGCAATCCAGCCATGTGTCCTGACTAGGAATCAAACCAGCAAACTTTTGGTTCGAAGTAAGGCTCAATCCACTGAGCCACACCAACCAGGGCTGGCTGAAACTTTGTAAAATTTTATTTATTTATTTATTTTTAGAGAGAGTGGAAGGAAAGGAGAAAGAGATGGAGAGAAACACTGATGTGTTAGAGAAACATCTATTGGTTGTCTCCACTACATGCCCTGACTGGGGACCAAAAACCGTCAACCCAGGCATGTACCCTGACCAGGATGCAAACTGGTGGCCTTTCACCTTGCGGGACAACATGCAACCAATTGAGTCACACCGATCAAGTCTTGACTGGAACTTTTATACATGAGATTATCCTCTTGATTCCTCATCTTTGAAGTGGTGGGTAGGACTCAGGATATGTTGGATTTGTCATTTTATGTTTTCTTGTTGTTTTTGGTATGGCCAAGGCTCTGTTATCTTTTCAGTATCCAGGGCCCCTAAAATTTTTTTCAGCCACTTCTGAGAGTGGTCTATTTGAAGTGTAAAAGAAGCACACTTCTGTGTGAAAAGCTAAACTCATACTGTTTTTTTGCTACTTGATCTACTGGGGCATATTTGCCCACAAGTAGTGATTAGAATTTAGATCCTTAGGACCTTACTTTTGCTTTGAACACTTCCTCTGTCATACTGGCCCCTTAACCACTTCGGTGGAGCAGCAAATAAACAGAAAAGGCTCCCAGGTACTATATGATAGGAGGAAAACAGGACTAGGCTGCTTTTTGCAATCTGTTAACCTGATTTAGATACATATTTGGGTTGGAGCAAGTCAGTAGTAAAGATTACATGCAAAGAACAAAACTCCAGAGGTTTCACTGATAAAATAGTCTCAACAGTTTAGACTGCCTCCTAGTGGCCACATGGTCACTATAGTAATTTGGAGAATTAAATCTATTTTTGCCCTTTCTTTTGCTTTTTTATAAAAAAATTTCTGATAACTTAATTTTTTTCCATTTTTAAACCATTTTAATTTTTCAATTACCATTGACAGATATTATTATATTGGTTTACAACCCAGTGATTGCACATTACATAACTTACTAAGTGATCAGTATCTTGCACCCATAAATCTTGCACCCATCTGACACCATACATAGTTATTAGAATATTATTGATTATATTTCCTATGCTACACTTTACATCCCCATGACTATTCTGTAACAACCAATTTGTATATTTAATCCCTTCACCTTTTTCACCTGTTCCCCCCAAACACCTCCTATCTGGCACCTGTTAAATGTTCTCTGTGCATGAGTCTGTTTCTTTTCTGTTTGTTTGTTTGTTTGTTTTGGGGATTCCATTGTTGATAGATATGTGTTTATTGCCTTTTTATTCATATTTTTATCTTTTATTCTCCTCCTCCTTCTTCTTCAAGAAGACCCTTTAAAGTTTCATATAATACTGGTTTGGTGGTAACAAGTTCCTGTCGCTTTTTCTTGTCTGGTAAGCTCTTTATCTGTCCTTCAGTTCTAATTGATAGCTTTGCTGAGTAGAGTAATCCTGGTTGTAGGTCCTTGCTTTTCATCACTTTGAATATTTCTTGCCAGTCAATTCTGGCCTGTGAAGTTTCTACTGAGAAATCAGCTGACAGTCTTATTGGAGTTCCTTTGTAGGTAACTAACTGCTTTTCCCTTGCAGCTTTTAAGATTCTCTCTTTGCATTTAACCTTTGGCATTTTAATTATGATGTGTCTCAGTGTGGACCACTTTAAATTCATCTTGTTTGGGACTCTCTGTACTTCCTGAACTTGTATGTCTATTTCTGTCACCAAGGTGCAGATGTTTTATCATTATTTTTTCAAATAGGTTTTCAATTCCCTGCTCTATTTCTTCTCCTTCCAGCACCCCCAGGATGTGAATGTTGGTACTCTTGAAGTTGTCCCAGAGGCTCCTTACACTATCCTCATATTTTTATGGATTATTTTTTCTTTTTCCTGCTCTGATTGAGTGTTTCTCTTGTATATTCCAAATCACTGATTTGATTCTTGGCTCTACTGTTGATTCTTGGCTCTCCTCTACTTCCTTTACTTCCTCTAAATTATTCTTCATTTCAGTTAGTATATCCTTCATTTCTGAATGGTTCTTTTTTTTTATGGTGTTAATGTTCTCACTAAGTTCATTGAACATCCTTATAACCAGTGTATTAAACTCTGCACCTAGTCGATTTCTTGTCTCCATTTCGTTTAGTTCTTTTTCTGAAGTTTTGATTTATTCTTTCACTTGGGACGTGTTTTTTGTCTCCTCATTTTGTCAGCCTCCCTATGTTTGTTTCTATGTATTAGGTAGAGCTGCTACATCTCCCAGGCTTGGTAGCATGGCCTAATGTAGTTGGTGTTCTGTAGATTCCAGTGGCACAACCTCCCTGATCACCCAAGCTGGGCACTTGAGGTGCACCCCTATATAGGCTGTGTACACTCTCCTCTTGTAGTTAAGCCTTGATTGCTGTTGGCATATCAATGGGAGAGATTTACTTTCAGGCTGATTATCTGTAAGTCTTGGCTTCAACCTCTGACTGCCATGGAGGATCAGCTGTGCAGGGGCCCACTACACAGAACACGACTTCCTTCAGCTGGGCTCTGGTGCTGACTGAGTTTGCCCCTTGCGTCTCTTGTGGAGGTGGTTGGGTGATGATGCTTCCAGCTGGTCTAAATCTCTCCACTGGGTGCACTGGCTCTGGGGCCTCCTGGGAGGTGCAGAGCAAGATCAGCTGCCACTTGTGTTCTACCCTAGCCACCTGGCATGAGCTACAAAGCAATTTGCAGATGACTGAAACTTGTGCTGGGCTTAGATGTGTCCTGGTGAGGCCAAGCTTTGAACTAAGGCTGACTGCTGCTAGTGTTGGGCCTGGGGCCACTTACCAAGAGGTGTGGCGCATGCCAAGGCCAGGTGCTGCTTGTTTGAGAGATATTAGGAAAATATGAAGCATGAGCCAAGATGAACCATTTCCACGGAAAAGCCACTGGAAACAGCATGGATGGGCCCAAAAGTTGAGTGGGGTGGGACCTCAAGGAATCACTAAGGTGGGGCAAAGAGTGTGAGCTAGGTTGATGGAGTCTTGGATATGGCACCTGCATTCAGCCTCTGTGGGTAGAGGGCTCATCAAAGGAACAATGGCCTCCGCCAGCACTTTTGTCTGGAAGAAAGCTGCCTCCCAGTCCTCCCCATAATGCCAGACACTTCAGTTCCTCCCTGTATGTCCCAGATGGGGACTGGAGCTCAGAGGGAGTGAGTCCAAGTAAGTCCATGTCCTTTACAAGGAACTGTCTAGGACTCCAGTAACTCTCGGCCTCCCTCAGCCTCAATCTGCACTGCTTTTTACAACCAGAAGTTATGGTGACGTCTCTTTCTGGAACTGGAACCCTGGGCTCGGGGGCCTGATGTGGTGCTGGGACACCTCGCTCTTCAGGGGAGACCTCTGCAGCTGAGCTATCCCTCCCAGTTTTTATCTGCCACACATTGGTGTGGGACCAGCCTGTTCCCTCTTACCAGTCTCCCTGTGGCTTCTTCTTAATTCCCAAGTTGTAGGACTTCCATTCAGCCAGATTTCAGGCAGTTTTGAATGATGGTTGTTCTGTAGTTTAGTTGTAATTTTGATGTAATTGTGGGAGGAATCGAGCTGTGTTTACCTATGCCACCATCTTGCCTGGAAGTCCCCTGCCCTTTGTTAAAGTTCCTTTAAATAGACATCCCTACTGAGGAGTTCTTTATATGAAGGGAGAATAAAGCTTCTTTAAAGCTTTTGTTTTTTGAGTTGAAGAATCCTATCCTTAAAGTGGGAATAATGTTGACATCTTAATTTGAAAGCAGAAAGGTTAATAATAAAACACAAATTATAGGTTCCAGTGAATAAAATGTAATTAACAGTTAGGGCATGTAGGAACAATGCCAATATTACTCAGAGATGTATGAACCAAAACAGAATCAGCAGTCCTGGAAGAAAAGAAATGCTATTACTACAATGTTTTCAAATAATCAACAGATAGGTAAAATTGTACCTTTTTATTCAATTAAAGTGTATCTGTGTTTAAATTGTGCTTATAGGTAGTAAGCTCCATAAGTCTAAGAACAGTGTCACTGTGTGTAACAGGTTCTTGGGCAGAGTAGATACTAGTTACTCTTTTATTTATTTATTTACTTATTTATTTATTTTAAAGATTTTATTTATTTATTTTTAGAGAGAGGGGAAAGGAAAGAGGGAAAGAAATATTAATGTGTGGCTGCCCGCCCTGTACGCCCCCAACCGGGGACCCAGCCCACTTTCCAGGCATGTGCCCTGACCTGGAATTGAACCAAAACAAATTTATATTAATTACATAAAACTCATTACTGGTAGTTTTACCCTTGCAAAGATTAAAAAAAATGTACAAGTAATATACATAAGTCTAAACAGAGTCCTGGATCACCCCCACACCAAAACAAAATGCTCCTTTAATTTTAAACCCACCATCAGACAACAAGAGAAAGTCATTTTATTTTATACAAAATTCACATGTGCCAAAAAGACCCAAGAAAAACAAAAACAAAAACTGTAGTACTGACGGTGATGTTTAGTACCCTAGTCAAAGAGTTCAAATGCCACCGATCAAAAATAAAATAGCAGCTATATATCACTGCAGTGGAATCCAAGAGGCTTTAACCCATATTAATTTACATTTCTAGCCCTTGCTCGTAACCTGAGGCTCTGCCTCCCACCTCTGAGTAGTTCCCTCACAAGCATTAAAAAAAATTTTTTTATTGAGATATAACTGACATTCAGTAAACTGCACATATTTAAAGTATACCATTGCTGAGTTTTCACAATGTACACTGTGTAACTACCACCACAATCAATGATATTTTTGCCTTAAAAGTTTTATTACACATTATCATTCTTATTTTTTAATTACCATTAAATACTCATGAATTAAAGCTTTTGAATGTGCCATCTCTTTTCTGTGAAAACCCTGAGATCTGGGCCTCAAAAATCCATGTTTTCTTATGTTAAGTCCAGTGATCTTGTTATACTGTGTTTTACAGTTTTGTAAACAGTCTTAAATTATCAATCATCTTTTTGATATGTTTATTTCTACAGCTCTGTTAGTTGATTTGAAATTACCATATTTCATTTTGTTACATATGTCCCACTGAGCTCAGAAGAATACTTTTTAAGCAGTTGCTTTATTTAGGAATAAGTTGCTACTGGAGCTATTTAATTCAATACGAGGGATTATAGTAAGAAAAATTAATCTCAATAAGAGCAGTGATATGCTGGGCCTTCCTCCGTGAAACTGCTTCTGGACTCAAGGCAGCTCTGGGCCTCAGCATAGGTAATCTTCAACACTCATTCTAGTCCAGTCCTTTGTCATTAAACAATATGGCCTTTGTCCTACTTCCAGCTGGTAATTTAACTCTGGTCTCTTATCTTTTTGAGTCAGGCCACCTAAGTCAGAGGTTGCTGCCAACTGATGACTCTCTACTACAAGTTACCTTGTGCCAGTTGACTATCCTTGGTCAAATTAGCTGGACCTTGGAGACCAGATTATGGCCATCACACACTCTGGGGAAGATTTAGATAGGAGTAGAATCGCTGAAGCAGGAGTATAAATGGATCCAGAGAGACAGAGAGAAACCTAATTAACTTTGCTCATCAAGTAACATAAAGTTTTTTTATATAAAAGTAAGTTTTTAGCCAACTCAATTCATTCTACCAGCCATCTTTAAATCCACCTAGCGTTTGTACTTACGCTTTTATTTAAAAGTGCTAAAAGAAAAAATTATAAGGTTGATCGCTAGCCCTGAAGGGTATAGAAATAGTTGAAGTTGTTAAGAGAAAGTTTAGATTAAGCTGCAATTACTTTTCTGTGCACTTCTCAGATCTTATAGTATGCATGGTGAAGCTCTAAGAGGGAAACAGGGTATGCAGGATTTCCCATATTATTTTCCATCACAAAAAACTTCTCCCCTGGGGCTTTTTCAGGGAATATGCTTTGAGGTTTGGGATCTGCCAAATATTGTAGCACAATTGTTACAGAGTGGGGTCCCCAAAACTCCCCAGAGCCATTTTTGAGGGAGAGAGAACCATGTGGTTTGTGTGAGAAACTCTCACAATAAAAACTGGGACACAGGACTTGAGCAGTAAAACGAGGCCTTTATTCACAAGTCTGTAGAGCCGGGTGCACCCTCACAGCCAGGAGAATGTGCGCGCCAAGTAGACAAAGGAAACTGGTTTTATAGTCTTAGCTTCCCCACCCTGAAATTGCCACCCTAAAGTGATTATCTTCCTTGCCCTAAAGTGAGAGCGATTAGCTCCCCCTCCCCTCTCCTTCTTCCCCGTTTCTCCATTACTGGTTACTCCGGACTTACAATCTAACATGGTTATCTAAATGCCCCTTCTGTGGTTTGTAGATATGCCAGTGCTGTCAGCTCCCTTCTCAGAGACCCTCTAATTACATTTGCCCTTAAGACCCTTTAATTACATTTGCCCTTTGTTACTAATGACTTTTTACTGGTTTGGGAGTCACTATGTCCTTGTTTCTAACAATTCCCCCCTGTCTCTTTTGGAAAATTGACTACTCAAACCATTCTAGTTATCCCTTCAAATTTAAGGAGGATTTTTCGACTTTCTTCCTCATAGTTAGGATTCCCTTTGGTCTTTCGGAGGAGATTATAAAAAGTTGCTGGCATCTGTTTAGTTAGTCTAGTCTCAATTAGTCTTTGAACCAAACCTCTGACGCATGGAATAATACAGCAGCCTAAAGCTGTTAGGACACCTGCTACCACTATGAGGGATACCAGAGCTGATGAGATCATTCCTTTCCAGTTGCCAAACCAGTTTTCTAACCATCCTGTTATGGGATTGTCAATGCCTGAGTTTTCTGCCAGCTTATTTGCTAAGATAGTTAGTCCCTGCAGGGCCTTAATGATAGACCCATGAGGGGCAGTATTATTAGGGATAAAGGTGCAACACTGTCCCCCAAGCATTACACATACACCTCCCTTTTCTGCCAACATCATATCCAGTGCCATCCTGTTCTCCCAAGCCACCCGGCTGGTGGCATCTAATTGTTGAGCAATTCCTTCTATAGTATTCCTAGTATAATTGATAAACCTCTGTTGGTTATAATAAATATAGTTTATCTAATCAACAGAAGAGCACTGACTCAAACCCTGCTGCTATCTGATTTCTAGCTTTAAACTCATCTGGAACTCCTCTGGGGACTCCAATGGCATCACTATAGATATGAGGATTATAGGATTCACCAGGCGCCACTGACCTTTTTTTTTTTTTTCCTAACAGGGGCAGTTTGGATTGGTTTTGGAAATGCTAGGGTAAACGTGATAGCCAATTGAACCAGGGCACAGGTTCCACTCCACCTATTAGGTAGGATTTTCCAGAGAGTCCTCTGCCCACAATACCACCAGACATCTGTTCTGGGGATTCGGAGGGGAATATAGTTGCCGGCCCCACTGTGAAGGTGGCTCGCATTTCTGGTATGAGTGCATATTAGGAGTTCTTCCGCAGGGGTACCCAAATTCGCTTCCCACCTAGAGAGGCAAGAAGAGTAATTCATGGGCCCCACTGAGTATGAAGTGGGGGATTGAGTCCCATTATTCCTTATAGAGGGAAAGAGGAGAGACAAGCTTCTGCAAGTCCCATTTCCCCATGCATTCTCATCCTGGTAGAGAGAGAGCATACAGGCCATTCCCGAGGGGTCAGAGTCCCAGCCTAGTGGAAATGGTACAACCTGTGCCTGGGGTCTCCCTGTGGTACAAGCATAACAGTTGCTTTTATTCAGGGATTTAACGGTAAATTTGACCCATTCTACCCAAGCATTTGCGTCCCCGTATCCAGTCTCTATCTCTAAGGTCTGTCTGAGATTTAATACCTTAAAAACTTTTACCTTGGCTGGATTATTCTGGGGTCTTTTCTGAGGTGTTTCTGAGGTCTAGCTGAGAGAAGTTAGATTTTCTAGGGAAGGAGGAGTTGTCACTAAGTGAAGACCTAGCCACCCTACTGGATCTATGCCAGATACATCCACTCCTAAGCCATAAACTCTGGTAGCCACATGGGGTTTCTGACTTAAGGCCTGTGGCTGGTTAAGTGTTAGAAGAGGGTTGCACTGGAGAGGCTGGCAGTTTGGGGGAGGAGCTTCTTTGCTTAAAGTTATTTTAGGCAAAGGAGACCAGTTTTAAAATGAAGCCCATTGACCAACCCATACTTCGCCAACCCAACCACTTAGTTCAGCCACACTGTTGAGTCTCAGGACGCAGCAATGCAGATGGGCTTCTTAAGTGAGGCTTGTATGTACAGACAACCACTCAGGAAATGAGATCATAGGCTTTTGCCCTATGAAAACAGAAAGACACACACATGTTAATTCACACAACACAATTCACAAACCAGTCTTTAAATTTGCAAGACTGTCTTATTGGGAAGACATCCAGTTGCAAGGCATTCGATATTCTTCTTGCCTGTAAATTAAGCATTGTTGATGTCACAGACCTGTTTTAACTTTCGAATGAAAACAAACTTTGAATTAAAATGAACTTTATAGACACAGTTAGCTGCACTAGTTTATAGTCTACCACTGAGCATTGTGATCATCCTCAAATCATGATTTTTCTCCCTAAGATTACCCTCCTTGTCATTAAAGGGACTGCATTAAGTCCAGTCTTAATTTAGCCTGTTCATCTGCATAAATACAAGAGCAGCCATTGATAGCATAAATCTTTTAAGTCTGCTTTGCTGGAACTTACACAAGGAACCTTCAGGATTACCTTTAGTCTGCCCTCTGGGCACAGAAGCTGAGCCACACACCTGCCATCTGGCCTTGCCTGTAAAACCCATGCTTTTTACAAATTCTTCAAGCTTTCCATTGTGCCTAAAGTTTCCTCCTAGCCATTTATCAGGGAAGCAACCTTTGTTTCTTCCCTAGAAAGATTGCCATGGACCGCACAACCACCCAAGGTGCTAGGCCTTTCCCTCATGGGCTTGCATTAGCCTAGGCATGCCTCCTTCAGGCATGACATTCCAGTCAAAGCCTCGGCTGACATTACCACCATTAGCAACTGGTCTTATTAGTTTTATGCAAAGGAACCTTATGTCACTTCTTACTTCTTTACAATGCCAAATACTGGAGGGTTCCGGTAGGGAGAAAAATATAAAGGCGTGAAGGAAAATCCTTGTCCTTCAAAACTGCATTTCCATGCATTATACCTTCTATTACTAAAACCATACAATTTCTTCTCAAAAACCTTTATAAATTTCTAACCAACCTTTTTATTTACATGCCTTACACCTTTCCTGGTTCCCTTTCTTTTATGTGAAGTTTTAAAATTTCACTGGGAAACCTCAATTCTTTCTTTCAGAGCATAAACAGAACACAAGCAGCTGAGGTTTTCTTTTCCCAGGTTTAAAGCTTTCATAACTTTTTTTCTTTTTTATAATTACAACTTTCCTCAGAACTTCTGCAACATTCACAAACTTTCTAAATACCCTTTACTGCTTTAGATTTAACCATAACATGCTTCCAATCCTTGTTCTTTTCCACACGGCTAAGAACTGTACTTAAACTCAGTATCTGGCAGCTAAAAGTTCCTAGATTTGCAGAGATATTCTGCAGTTTTTTTTTTTTTTAAGTTCCTGCTTCTCTTCCTCTCTTCTAACATACACTTTCTGAGCTTTCCTGAGGAGTTTTTCAGTTGCTTTAATTGGCCCATTCATTTACTTTTTGCAATTTCTTACAAATATTTGGCCAGTTTCTGTTACAAAGGTGACTTTTAAGAGAATGCTGTCCTACAGCATTCTCTGGATTTAGACCAGAATACTTTCTCATTTTGTCCCTGAGCTTCTGCAGGGATCTGATGGAGCTGTATTTCGAATACCTTGGAGACATTCTGTGCATGGGGAACGGACTCCTTGATTCCCCTGATGACGAGGCTCCTAAGGTCTTTCATTTGAGCCCTAGCCTCCGGCCTGTTATCCCAATCAGGGTCTATACTGGGAAACTTCTGTTAGGCCGGGACAATTCCCTGACTGGGGGGATGTTCCCTTTCCCATATCCTCATAGCAGCCAGTCTGATCACTCCCTTCTCTTCCCCACCGAAGATGTCTAGTATAGACATTAATTCTGTCCACATGTATATGCTGGGTCCGGGGAACTGATCTAATTATTCTGCCAGTCCAAGAGGGTCCTTTACCAAGCGCTTCATATTGCGCTTGAAGTTTCTAACTTCAGTGCTTGTTGAAGGAGCATTTGACATATCTAATATATCCTGGACCCCTGGAGAATTCCCTAAGGGGAAACCGGCTGCTCTGAGGGAATGGGGAAGTTCTTTAGGTCTTGCTTACATTGTTTCAATTCCTTTCTTATTTAGATAAGTTGCCACCAGCCCGTAGGTGTCATGGGGGCGGATACTGGTGGGGTATCTGCTAGGTGTTCCTGGCCTCTTTCATCTGTACTGTCAGTCCATGGTGCCTCTGCCCAGTTGGCCGCCGGCTGGCCAGGGCTATAAGGCAATGGGAGACAGGACAGAGGGTCCCAGGCCTTATCTTTTTCTTTTTTACAGGGAAGAGACCTGCGGATCTGCTGGTAGGTGGTGATCAGCAGAGAGCATATTCCCTCTCTTACTCAAAGGCTGATGCCTGGCCCTGGCTGTTGTGGCCCAGTGGACCGAGCACCAGCCCGCGAACCAAGCGTTGCTGGTTCAACTCCCAGTCAGGGCACATGACCAGGCCACACGCCAGGTCCCCAACTGGGGGCACGAGCGAGAGGCAACCACACAGCGATGTCCCTCTCTTCTCTCTCCAAAAACAAACAAACAAACAATCCAAAAAAGCTGAACACACATATAAGACCAGGGCTTAACAAACCCAACATTCATCAGACCCAAATCGGGGCTAGAAGACAGATTTCCCCTAAATGGGTTCCTTTGGCCAAAGGAAACAACAATAATTTACCATTGTCTGTTTTTCCTTACTTTTGGTCCCCACCCCTAGGCCTAAAATTTCCATTTCCCATCCTCAGCTGATTCCCATGGCTGAATCCGGTTGTATTCTCAACCTAACGGACCCAGCGGAGGGGCACTCTACACTTGCTTACTTGCACACAGACCGAGATGCTTCGTTCATCTCCGGCCGCTTCCCTCACAGGACAGTGGACCCAGCGGAGGTGCACTCCGGCCGTTTCCCTCACGGGACAGCGGACCCAGCAGAGAGGCACTCCACACTCGTACCAGCCACACACACAACTCGTACCAGCTGCACGCACAGTCAGCTTCCCGAGGATGCCCAACCACCAAGGCAGTACTTAAGTCCAATTTTCCTACCTTGGCCCGTGCACGAGGTTGCCTGGTTGCCTCGGTGTTTCCTTTTGTTTCCCCCTGCGTCGATCCACTGCTGTCCCAACAAGAAGTCTCGGGTCGTTTCCGGACACTGAGGCGGGTGGGCCCTGGGTCAAGCGGGCCACCCAAAAGCGGGTAGGACGCGTCTCCCCGCCTTGGCTCAGAGCCCTTCCCGCACACAGGCAGAGGATCCTGGACGAGCCCCCAAATTGTGAGAAACGCTCACAATAAAAACTGGGACACAGGACTTGAGCAGTAAAACGAGGCCTTTATTCACAAGTCTGCAGAGCCGGGTGCACCCTCACAGCCAGGAGAATGTGCGCGCCAAGTAGACAAAGGAAACTGGTTTTATAGTCTTAGCTTCCCCACCCTGAAATTGCCACCCTAAAGTGATTATCTTTTCCACCCTGAAATTGCCACCCTAAAGTGATTATCTTCCTTGCCCTAAAGTGAGAGCGATTAGCTTCCCCGCCCTAACGCAATTAGTTCCCCCTCCCCTCTCCTTCTTCCCCGTTTCTCCATTACTGGTTACTCCAGACTTACAATCTAACATGGTTATCTAAATGCCCCTTCTGTGGTTTGTAGATATGCCAGTGCTGTCAGCTCCCTTCTCAGAGACCCTCTAATTACATTTGCCCTTAAGACCCTTTAATTACATTTGCCCTTTGTTACTAATGACTTTTTACTGGTTTGGGAGTCACTATGTCCTTGTTTCTAACATTTGTAAGGAGGCAGGAGGGCACTACACGGTTTTAGAAGAAAAGAGAGATCCATGTGGCTTTGAAAGGGCATAGGAAGAACCATGCGTGATCCAATGCAACATGGCACATGTTTTCCTGGACTGTTCACGGAGGCTGATGACCCCAGATCTTGAAGGAGACAGCTGACAGATAAAGGATGGGGAATTACTGTGCATGTTTTTGGCTCATAGCCTTTTGGGGAGCAAGGGAAGTGCTGTGTCCTGTGGGAGAACAGGGCCCTGAGCAGGAATGCTCACAGCCCTCCCCAGGCTGGAGTATTGTAAATAAAGATCTCTTTTCCTCAACACTAGTTGGGTTTTACATCAAGGAGCCACGTGAAAGAACCCCCTTTCACTCTGTAACACAATTACACAAAAGGAAAAGTGCCATGTGTAAGGCTTATGGACTACATAGTGCAGGCTCTGTGCTTGAGGGTGGAACTGAACCACAAAATTTGGGCTGTTTGCCTGTCTTTAAAATAGACAGGATTCCAGAGTATTTTGCCTTTACAAAGCTGGAAAGAAGTTGGAAAACAGCAGGGGTTATTCATTCAGTCTTTCAGAACAATTGACACTAATGGTTGTTAATTTCAAGATAGTTTGTGTAGATAATGGTTTACAATCCATGTTTCTCAAATCTTTAGGTAATGTCACACATTCTGAAGAATGATGTGTAAATTTCACAGGAAGCTTTTGGCTGTGGGAAAGCATCATAATCCAGTCTTAAGGAGAAGCGGTGGCAGCTGTTACTTTTTATCAATGTACTCAGAGAAAATGAAGGCTCTTTTTGTTGTTGCTGGTGGATGGACTCCCAAATCAGTTGCTCTTGATGCATTCGGTCTCTAGAGAGGTTGAAATGTTTGAGTTCACTCAGACCCCTCTTCCTGCTCTGTATGCTTGAGTGCACATCAGTCACCTTGGAAAGGAGCTCATCTGTTAACCAAATAAATGTAACATTGAGTTATTGTGATGGGATGGTTAGCTTCTCCCACCATCTTTGCATAAATTGCTTCACATTAGAGGTAATTTTCCTTTTCTTCAAATTGCCCTTTCCATGTAGTGTGGGAAATCAAAGAAGAGGGAGACACATTAGCTGGTAAAACAGCAGTAGCTAATATGGGCTGTTTATAGAGCACTGCTCCAGGGGAAGTTATAGTCTGATGAGCAAAGAGTCAAGAATGAAAGAATAGTACAATCTAAACATTTGATATATAAAACATGCACAATATATAATTCTATATGTGATTTTAAATAGTGAAAAACAAATCAATTAGTTCAAGAAACATTTTTGAGTATTTACTGTGTGCCAGAAAACTAGAGACATATTGGTGAATAGGATATAATCACTATGTTGGAAGCTCACAGGCTAGAAGGGTGACAATGACCTGTAAATAAATAAGGGAATAAATCAGTTGGGCACTAGATCTTAATCTGTGAATATACTGAAGTCACAAATGAGAGACTATAAAATCTATTGAGGAGAAGGGGAAGCCGATAGGGGCAGGGAGTATGTACAAGAGTATTCAGCCATGTTATATGAGAAATAGACATTTATTGAAGAAGATACAAGATACAAGAAACATTGTACATAGGACAATGACACCTCAGTCCCCTTCAAAGTAGGCACCTTGGGACCTCACACAGTTCTCCCAATCACCATCAGCTTCCCCATCATATTTTGCAGAATCTCATTGACGGTCTGAAATCTCTTCCCTTTCAAAGGTGATTTTAGCTTTGGGAAAAGCCAGAAGTCGCCAGGTGTCAAATCTGGGCTGTATGGGGCTGAGTCACCTGGGTGATTTGATATTTCTCCGAAAACCTCTGCACAAGTCATGATGTACGAGTGGGCATGTTGTCATGATGAAGCTGCCAATCACCAGTTGCCCATAGCTGCAGCCTTCTGAATCATCTGAATAGGTTCTGCAGAGGAATGTTCAAGCTTAATATAAAATTTGATGCAGATTTGTTGCTCTACTCACCTAGTCACTTTGAATGTGATGGCCACACAGTACACATGCTCACTCAACAGCATCTACTGCCCCCACTGACTAGTACAGTGAAGTCATCATTGTTCAGGCATGCATATTCCAGTCCACCCTCCTTGGCTGCCAGGTTACATCGATACCAGGCAAACTGTTCTCATTATATTAACAATGGCTGGACTTTTTCCAGACAGACCTTGTATACACCATATTTTGTTTACACATTTATTTGTTGTTTATCCATTTATTTGGCTTGTTTTCACCTTTTAGTCATTATGAGTAGTTCTTCTATGAACATATGTGTACAAGTATTTGAGTACCTGTTCTCAATTCTTTTGGGTCATATGGCAATTCCATTTTACTTTTGAGGAACAGTCTAACTGCTTTCCACAGTAGCTGTTACCAGTTTACTTCCCTACTAGCAATATACAGAGGTTCCAATTTCTTTATATCCTCGTCAATTTTTATTTTTTTTAAAAATTATAGCCATCCTGATGGACGTGAAGTATCTTATTGTGTTTTGATTTACCATTCATTAATGACTAAAGAAGTTATCTTTTCATGTGCTGATTGGCCATTTGTACACCTTCTTTGGAGAAATGCCTATTCAAGCCCTTTTGCCCATTTTTTAATTGGGTGATTTATCTTTCTGTTGTTCAGTTGTAAGAGTTCTATATACAGGGGTGGGCAAAACTAGGTTTACAGTTATTCATATAGAAAAAGACATGCAGGTTGTGACTATTACAATAGCTTTATTAATGCAAAAGAATGTCACAATGCAACTGTAAACCTACTTTTGCCAACCCCTGCATATTTTGGAGTAGACCTTTACCAAATTCATAACTTGCAAATATTTTCTCCCATTGTATAGATTTTCTTTTTACTCTCTGTATAGTGTCATTTGATGCACAAAATTTTAATTTTGATAAAGTACAAAAGTTATTTTTTCTTTTGTTGCTTGTGTTTTTTATCATATCTAATTGCCAAATCCCAGGTAATGATTTACCCATATGTCTTCTTCTAAGATTTTCATGGTTTTAGCTCTTATATTTAGGTCCTTGATAAATTTTGAGTTAATTTATATATATAGTATTAGGAAAGGGTCTAACTTCATTCTTTTGCATGTAGATATCCAGTTATTCCAGCACCATTTACTAAAGAGATTATTCTTTCCCTATTGAATGGCCTTGGCACCCTTGTTGAAAATCAATTCATTATGTATGTACAGGTTTATTTCTGGACTCTTAATTAAATTCCATGGGATCTATATGTTTATTTTTATGCCATTAACACAATTTGATTATTGAAATTAAAAACAAATTTCACTTATATATTTGTTAGAGAGAGGGGAAGGGAGGGAGAAGTAGAGGAAGAGAAACATTAATTGGTTGTCTCTCACATGCCTCCAACTGAAGACCTGGCCCACAAGCCAGGAATTTGCCCTGGCTGGCAATTGAACCAGTGACCTTTTGGTTAGCAGGCTGGCACTCAATTCACTGAGCCACACCAGCCAGAGCCTGATTACTGTAATTTTATAATGAGTTTTGGAGTCAGGAGTGTGTCCTCCAAATTTGTTCTTCTTTTTCAGGATTGTTTTGCTGTTTGGGGTCCCTTGATTTCCATATTAAATCAGAATTTCCATTTCTGGAAAAAAAAAGGCTGTTAGAATTTTGATAGAGATTGAATTGACTCTGCAGATCACTTTGGGTAATATTGTCTGTCATCTTAACAATATTAAGTCTTCCAATCCATGAAAATGAAATGCCTTTCTATTTAAGTATTCTTTAATTTTTTTTTCTAGCAATATGTTGTAGTTTTCAGTATACAAGCCTTTTTTTTCCCTCGGTTAAAGTTATTCCTTAGCTATTTTATTCTTTTGGATGATACTGTAACTGTACATAGATTTTTGAAAGCTATACTGAAGGTTCATAAGCAAAGCAGAGCAGCCATGTAAGTAAGGTCACAACACTGTAAAATACCTTTGTATTAATGGATCCATATCCATATCCATATCTGGGAAGAGCTGAATCATCAAAGTTTTGTGGTAGGGATAAAGTAAAAGAGTAAGCAAAAAGTGAATTTGGGGCCTTACATACTACAAGAGGTGAATGGATAGCCAATGAGGAATTCTGGACTCACCCAGAAGTCTAGTTAATACCTTTTCTCTTTTTTGACTTTCTAGCCATCTTTTTGCCCTCTCAGTTATAGCTGTTGATCTCATTGAGACAACAGAAATCAACAAAAAGGAACTCCCTTATTTCCAAATTATAACTCCCAACTGCATGTGCAGCACCCATGGATTCCTTCTTTTCCCTGGTTACCAGAGAGCAGGTATTCTTTCTAGCAAAGGTCACTTTCTACTTGTTTATCAGGTACCCCTCCCATCTAGTCAATACTTTGTTGCCTCAGATATCCCCCCTCTTTTTTTAATTTTATTTTTATTGTTGACACTATTACATATGTCCCAATTTCTCCCCCTTTGCCCATCTCCACTCAGCAACCCCCCATAATCATCAGTTTCTCTGTCCATTGTTTTGTTCCCATCATCTTCATGCTCTGTTATCTCCCATCTTTAAAAGCGTTCTTTTTAAACCCCATGTTCCCCTCCAACAACAACCTTATTTCTGTTCTATGTAACAAAAGTTTTTTTTAAAAAATTGTTTATACAAGTTTCCCTCTACTCCTCAATTCTTTTTAAAAAATATTTATTTATTTTTTAGCAAGAGGAAAAGAGAGGGAGAAAGAGAGGGAAAGAAACATCGATGTGAGATGGCTGCCTCTCATATGTGCCCTGATAGGGGACCGAACCCGCAACCCAGGCATGTGCCCTGACCAGAATGAACCAGCGACTTTTTACTTTGTGGGCTGAGGCTCAACCAACTGAGCCATGATGGCCAAGGCTACTCCTAAACTCATCTTTTAAAGTGTTATTTTTAATAGGTAATACATCTACATGGAAATAGATATCTATTTCTATACCTTAGCCATCAAGCTCCCCTCCATGGGTGAGGGGGGCAACAACTATTCTCAGTTTGTTGCGCAACTCAGAGATAGTCTATAAATTAAAATATTGGGTTGGCCAAAAAGTTCGTTTGGTTTTTTTCTATGAGATGGCTCCAGAAGTCCTTAGCTGTCTTTAACTTCACTTGAAACAATTTTGTTAGATTGTATTGTGACAGCTGCCATACCAACATGCACTTAAAAGAAAATCTTATCAAAATTGGTGAAGTTTTGTGTAGCCATTTTAATATTGAAGGTGGAAGAAAACACACATTTTTGGCATATTATGCTTTATTATTTCAAGAAAAGTAAAAACACAACTGACATGCAAAAGATTCGTGCAGTGTATGGAGAAGGTGCTATGATTGATTGATTATGTCAAAAGTGGTTTGCGAAGTTTCATCCTGGAGATTTCTTGCTGGACGATGCTTCACGGTCTGGTAGACCAGTTGAAATTGATAGCAATGAAATTGAGTCATTAATTGAAAACAATCAACCTTATACCATGTGGGAGACAGCCAACATACTCAAAATATCCAAATCAAGAAGGTTATTGTGAAAATTTAAAAACGTGTCTTTTATTTTATGGAAAAAAACTAAACAGACTTTTTGGCCTACCCCAATATAAATACACTACATATCTATAACATAAAGAGTGAATCCTAATATAAGTTATGGAGTTTAGTTAATAATAATGTATCAATATTGGTTCATCGATTGTAATACATGCACCACACCACACTAATGCAAGATAATAATAGAGGAATCCTTGAACAGGCAGAAAGGAAATATATGGGAACTCTGTATTATCTGCTCAATCCTGTGAAACTAAAACTGCTCTAAAAAATAGTCTATTAATTAAAAAAAAAAAACCTATCATACACTACTCATAGGTAAAAAAGAAAACTGAAGCTAAGAAAAACAGACTATGTAAAAAATAACAATAATAAAAGCACTACAGTCCTAGCTCGTGAGGCTCTGTTGGGTGGAGTGTTTTCCTGAAAACCAAATGGTTGGGCACGTGCTTTGGTTGTGGGTTCATCCCTGGTCCGGGCGGTTTGGGAAGCAACCGATCCAGCAACTGATCGATGTTTCTCTCTTTCTCCCTTCTCTCTCTGGAATCAATAAATATATCCACAAATGAGGACTTAAAAAAAATTTAAAAGCACTACAATGTTTATTAGTTACAGTTAAAGTACAGCTTATGGGAAAGTTGCTAGACATAAATATATATAGTTAGAAATAATAATATGAATATAAATAACAATTAAATATGCTATTTTTCTAAATTTTTCTATAAAAATTAGAAAAATAGCATAAAGAAGCAGAAGGAAGAAATTAGTCAGTTTCAAAACAGAAACTAAAGAATCAGAAAAGAGAAACATGTTTAGGTGGGCAAAGGGGGGAAAATTGGGGGACACCTGTCATAGTGTCAACAATAAAAAAAAAGAAAATAGAAAAATGTTGGTCATATTGAATATGAATTCAAGAACTAGTTGTTTGAAAAAGACAAATAGTAAAAGAGATAAACTCAGTTAATAGAGGAAACTGGTTAGCTGAGGAAGGGTGTGGATGGGAGATTTACTTTAAAAAATTAAAAATTAATTTATTATTAAATATTAGACATACCAAAAGGCATACCTGTGAAACCACCATCACTGAAAGAATAAAACATGCGCTGGCTGGTGTGGCTCAGTGGATTGAGTACCGGCCTATGAACCAAAGGGTCGCTGGTTCAATTCCCAGTCAGGGCACATGCCTGGGTTGCAGGCCAAGTCCCCAGTTGGGGGCAGGTGAAAGGCAACCACACATTAATGTTTTTCTCCCTCTCTTTCTCCCTCCCTTCCCCTCTCTCTAAAAATAAATAAATAAAATCTTTTAAAAAAAAAGAATAAAACCATTACCAAAGCATTTGAAGCCTTTGTGCACTTTTTGATTAAATCTCTCCAGTTCACCACTATCTTGAATTATAGTATTTACCATCCCAATCAGAGAAGGAAAACTCTGATTCCAAAAAACCTCCGCTGCCTTGCGGCATACCTCTTCAGGGGAAAGGCTAAGGGAGTAAACCCCGACAGAAAATCCGGAGCCGGAGTCCCTAAGGCGGTTTGACGTTGTAGTCAACACCGGCAACTCCTGCGGCGCACCTGAAGCCAAGCTGTATTGACTCCGTCTTTCCCTTGGGCCCTTCAGCTGCGAAGAGAGGGGGGGTCTGCTGCATGGGCAACAGCAGACCTTCCATATCACCCTGCCCAGGCTCTGTAGCTTCAGCTTCACTGGAGAGGACACTCCAGCGTCATCGCAAGATGTCGATTCAACACGGGAGGAGACAGATACCGTGTCACTCCCGAGTCGGACTGCACAGCCATTCTCAGCGGTGCAGTTAGACTCTTAAGAAGCTACACCATCGTCTCTCGAGACGGACGGCTGCCGACGACCATCCCAATGCATTTCTTTATAATTTTATAACATATATGCCCCTAAAAATTATATTATTTGCATGTTTTTAACTATATAAATGAGATTTTATAATATTATATATTCTTCAACTTGTTTAACTCTGGTAGATTATGCATGTTAGTAGACATGACACTAGTCATTCTTTCCACCTGCTATATACTACTACATTGCATAAATATCCACGGTTTACTTGTTATTCTTGTTAATGACAACTTTACAGCCTTTTGCAACTATAAAGTGCTGTAATGAACATTCTTGTATCCGTAGGTTTTCTCTGAGTACCTTACCTGTGCAAGAATTTTTCTATAAGTGAGGTAGGCGCATGTAATTTCACTAGATAATTCTTAATTGCTCTCCCAAGCACTCCCGCCAATATAGCCTATCAAATAGTTCCAGTTGCTGCAATGCTCATCAACAGGGAGACAGGGATATTAACTTTTTACTCTAATTTTTATATTTATACAATTTCTTACATTTTATTTCAATTAATCCTCACAGAAAATCTGTGGGTTAGGTATTATTAGTCATATTTTGAGATGAGAAAAAAAAAGATATGTTTTTTTAAAGTTTACTTGTTTGTTTTTATTATTTATTTTTAGAGAGAGGGGAAAGGAGAAAGAGAGGGAGAGAAGCATCACTGTGTGGTTGCCTCTCACTCGTGCCCCCAACTGGGGACCTGACGTGCCACCCAGTTATGTGCTCTGACTGGGAATCTAACCAACGACACTTGGTTCACAGGCCGGATATCTGTTTTGAGACAAGTTTTTCTTTTAAAAAAAGTATCTTACTTTTCAACTGCTCATTGCAGTTTTTTCCTGCCAGCCCTAGAAAGGCTGATTGCCGGCGGTTTCACTGTACATGCATCCACAGTTGGAAGCGTTCCCCACCCCACCTCCACTCTTTCCAAAGGCAGCTCCGCACTTGGCCACCCGAGGCCGCTGTGGCTTTGTAACGCGATAGAACGACAGGGTTTGGACCATTGGAGCCACCGTAGTACCCTCTTCTCTCTCAGCCTTTTTCGGTGTTCCGAAGGCGCCTTCCGCCGCGCTGGAGAAGGCGGGGCCGGCGCTTCGGGATAGGCCAAGGTTTGCGGCGCTAGCGCTCCGGTGACCGGAAGGACTTTAGTCTTGTCCTCTCCTGAGCGGCTGTCGCCGAGGTTATAGGGCTATCCCGGAAGTCCTCCCCCTGTCTCCCGCCCTCGGCAAACATGGCGGTGGACTCGGGGATGGAACTGCTATTTTTAGATACTTTTAAACACCCGAGCGCTGAGGTAAGGCTTCGTTTCTTGATTCCTACCCTGCTTCTGGACTTTAGGACCCTTACAAAAAATCCTTAGGCGTGCCTCCACTTTTGCTCCTGCTGGCGTCCGTTAAAATTCCTCACATACACACCCCCTCCCCCCCCAACTGGGTGTGGGCATCGCGTCTGAGGGAAGGCAGCTGTGGCCCGCTAGTTTCCCTGCATTATCTTAGGTCCTCGCGTCTTTGGTTGAGTTGGCTGTACTTCTTGCTTTGCTCTTTTTGTTCCTCTGTCAGGTTTGGGCCTTGAAAATATGTTGGTTCTCAGGTTTACCTCAGGTGGTGTCTGGGAGGGGGTCTCAGACAGCTTGTGTTTGACAGGGGTTGAGACCGAGCAGCCACGCTGGCTTCGTAATTCCTAAATCCCTTTTCCTGGGCACCTTTTCTAACGGGAGTTAGGTTTCCCAGATATGACACTCACTCGGTCTGGGATTACGGCCTTCCCCAGTTTGTCCTGAAACTTTAATACTTTTTTTCTTTTGGAAAAACTTCACCATTAGGTTATGAAATATTTGCAGGGAACGGATTTTGCGTGGAGGATATCTGCGAGGAGGGGAAAACAGATAATTGTGGTCAAACTGTAGTATAGTCAGTCAGTCGTTTTGAGGGGCGAGGGTGGGGAATTCTGGAGCAATCTTTTCGTAATAACCTTAGCGCCCCTGAACGTCTCACTGGCCCTGCAATACGTAAGTTGAATATAGCTAGAAAGCTAAAAGTTCTCAGAAGTTGGTCAAAAGTGGACGGTAACCAAGTCAACAGAGAAATTTTAAAAACCTCGGAACTCACATTTTCTTTCAGTGTTAACTTAATAATTTTAGAGAACTGGTCTTTCTTTGGAGATAGTGTTGAGAGTGGGTAATGGTTGTATCTTAATGTTTTACTTGACAGAAAGTCGACAATGTTGGTCTTATAATTATTTTAACGAATGGTTTGTAGGTTTGTAAAAATAAAAAGTTTGGAAACTAGCATATTTTACTAACAGTGAATTAATTTGTGATCTTTCATTTCGTGTAGGTTAATTTGCTTTGTTCAGTGGCCATACTTTTCTAATCTCAGCTAGGCTTTAGAAAACTCAGGATGGAGGCAGGAGTTGGATCAGAACAAACCTATTATGGGTACAGAAATAGCAGTTCAAATGAAAGCAAGAAGCATATGATGAGTTAATTTAGTAGTATTTTAGTTTAGGAAAATTGGCTTTCATTCACTTATATACTTAACAATTTAGTATTCATTCTTAGACAAACATTGAGGACCATGAGAGAATAGGACTCATAGTATGGTAGTAAATACCTTCTGGCAGTGATTGGAAAAGGCCTAGTAGAGATTTCATTTGAACTGAGTCTTGAAGAAGGAGGGATTTGTGGGTAGATATGGAATATTGAGATGTTTGTTCTCAAGGAGTTTATAACTAAGTATTGGGGACTAGGTTCACAAAAGTATGATTAAAGTTAGAATGTGATGAATGCTTAAAGAGATGGTGGAAATTCCTTGCGGTTTATCACCTGTATTTCCAAAATGCCTATCACTTTCTGACATATTAGGACCTCGATCAATATTTATTTAGCTCCCTTTGGCGGTTCAAGTAAGCACTATGTGATTTCAGACGAGAGAGAGCTCTCTCTTCACTTGAAAGTATCAGGGAAGAGTTCATCAAGGCAGCTGGCATATGAACTTGGCCTCTGGTGGAACAGGATATGTTCCACAGTTGTAGAAAAGAAGGCATTCTCCTGGAGTAGTCAATCTTCCCTAGTGTATACTGAAAGTAGCATTGTGAAGTGGTACCTGAATGGCAGTTTGAAGCCAGATCATAGAAGTCCTTGAATGCTGAGCTTGAGGCAAAATGCTTATTTTATAGAAGTCGGTTGCAGTATTTGTTGAATACCTAGTGTATTTGTAATTAGGATACAAGTTGAGCCACTATCGCAAAAGTCAAAATAACTGGATTGAATGATAGGATTTTCTCTCTCAGTAATCTGGTTGTAAGTATTCTAGGGCTAATATGACGGCCCTTCTGCTCTACATTCTTCTGTACTGTTCTCCTGCCATCATCAGGGTATTGACTGCGTTGTTCATGATAGCTTATCAGAACTTAATGTTCTAGAAAAGCAACAATATTGGAAGAAGAGATGGAAGTTTTCAAAAGTCTGAACTTTCCCATTAAGGACGTGACCCAGAGTTGCCTACATGGTTTGCGTTTTTATCCCATTTACCAGGTCTTAGTAATCATATGCTCACACTGGTCTTTAGTTCCCTTGTGCCCAGCTCAGATTTCTCTACAGGAAGAAGAACATGGGCATTGAAAGAAAACTAGCAGTTAGACTCACTTTGAACTCATCCTGTTTCATTTATATCTTTGAGAGTTTAAAGCATTTGATTAGTAAACATTATATTAAGATTTCTAGGCTCTATATATTTAATTATAAACTGAGTTTAAATTGCAAAATTGGGAAGTCATCCTCTCACATACTGGGAAAGACACAACAGTCTTTTGGTCTGTTTTGTATAATATTCTTTGCAGCTTCAAGAGAGACTGAAGATTTGGTCTTTCTAGGTGCAAATAATATGAACCATTCTCCTCATTATGAACTTTGACCACCAGGTAACGATGATTGGCTGAACTCCTAGGAAAAGTTGATGTAAAGTAGTCTAAAAACAATGTGAAAACTTAAAAAAAAAATTATTGATCACAGAAGCTTCATTTGTTTGATCCGATGTTAAATGATACAAAGAAATAAGTATACACTACGTTTATGCTATCAATTTCTTTTATTATGATAAACTTTGTGTATTTTTTCTTTTTTAAGTTTCAGAGAGGGTTTACCACAACTATTCAGTATGTAAATGGCTTCTGTTGATATTGGTTGGTATGTTAAGTTTAATACAGATCCACAATCCCTTATTTATAATTCAGAAATTCTAAAATGGCAGAAAAATCTGCTGAGTTCATTTGGCCATGCAGTCTGATTTGAACTGACATGATACTAGTTAGAATCTTTATTTATTTTCAGTTTTCTTTACTGTTGATGCTATTACAGATGTCCTCTATTCCCCTCTCCTTGCCCATAGAGCCTTTATTTAGTGTGACTCTTTATACATGTGACTGCAGAAATATTAATGTTCTGATTACAAGATACTGTCCCCGAAGTCATTGAGGATGTTAAATAATGAGCATTGTTTGTATTATATTACCGTTCTAAAAATCTAAAAGGTCAGGATTAAAAAAGGTATCTGACTCTAGAGGTTTTCAGTAAGAGATTGTAGGTCTGTACTGGCTTAAGCAAAACATCGGGGAGGAAAATATGCTGTAGAAAATGTTAAACAAATGAAGAGATTTAACCAGGTACATTTTATTATTAGCTATTTTTAAAGAGTGATTTATACAGCATTTTAAGTAATATAATGGCACTTTTAATGATAGAGTTTAAGATTATTTGTGACATTCTGAATGAAACAAATTGAAGATAAGTAAATTTTTTTTGAAGATGAACACATTTTGAATAGACAAAGTATTTTGCTTACACTATGTCCTTCTCCTCCACCTTTTTAAAGCAAAGTTCTCATATAGATGTGGTTCGTTTTCCATGTGTGGTTTATATCAATGAAGTGCGAGTCATACCCCCAGGAGTAAGAGCCCATAGCAACCTGCCCGACAATAGAGCATATGGGTAAGTCAACTTTCCTTTTAAATGTATTTTGGACTAAAGATTTTCCTAGAAACATAGTCTTTGCTTTTTGTAATTTATTTATTTATTTTTAAAATTTTTATTGAGTTTATTGGGGTGACATTGGTTAATAAAATCATGTAGGCTTCAGTAGAAACATTCCTAAATGCAAATATTTAAGATAGTATTTTGCAAGTAAAGAAACAAAAACCTACCCTAGATTGTATGGCTTAGTGGATTGAGTGCTGGTTCGATTCCCAGTCAGGACGTTCCAGAGGCAACAGATCGATGTATCTTTCACCTCCACCCCCCACTCCCCCAAAACCTAAAACTTTATTCAGTTATAGTTATATTGCATCGTAAATTGACTCTAGGTTTTCTATATAATCCATGTATCATTATAAACTTGAAAAGAATAATTATTCAATCTAAGTACTAGATTAAAATTTTCTTTCTTGCCCTGCCCTGTGTGGCTTAATTGTTTGGGTGTCATCCCACAAAGTGAATTAGGTTGACAGTTGGATTCCCTGTCAGGGCACCTACCTGGGTTGCACATTTGATCTCCTGTCAGGATGTGTGAGAGTCAACGGATTGATTGATGTTTCTCTCTTGCGTTGATGTTTTTCTCCCTTGCTTTCTCCTTCCCTTCCCCTCTCTGAATAAATAAAATTACACAAAATTTTTTTTTCTTTATTCCTTTTTTTTTAAATTAGAGGAAATAGTTTTATAATAATTCCAAAATATTCTAGGGTGGCATAATGTAGGTGAAATACTTTTTAACATTTTCTCTTGCAAATAAGAATTAGTCTGAATATTTAGAAATATATTTTTTGTATTACTTTTTTATTATACTATTTTATAGTAATCAATTTTCCTGACTTATTGGTGATCTCCTAAGCCTGATACATGTGTCTTTTAAAAAATGTGTAGCTTCACATTCACCATTAGTTGTACTTAGCAAGTTGTTATTTGAGTCTTTCTCTTTCTTAGTCACTAATGTGGAGTCGTTGATAACTTTATAACAACTGACATAAAATAGAGGAATATGATCTTTGTTGTAACATGAATAATCATTTTTTATTTTAATTACTTATGTATCAGTACCACATTTCATTATATGCATGCTATGATAGCTCATTTTCTATTACGTGAATGAATTAAATCAGCTATTTAGTGGAGTGTTTTGGTATAGATTCAGAGTTTAAGGGCTCATTTCTTCATAATTGAAAAGTAACTGGTTATTTGTAGAAGTAGATAGAAAATTTTCAAATGTTTCCAGGTCATGCAAAAGTAAAAGCAAAACAAAGCAATAAGTGGTTAATATTTATAATGAGAGATCATTATGATTGACTTCATATCTGTTTTCCAAGTTTAAGGAAATAAAAACAAACTTAAAAAAATTTTTTTTGGTCTACTTTTCCTGTAAAGGGAGACGTGTGTAGGATGGGAAAAGAGTAACGATAGTGTATTCTGCAGTCTACTTTATTTGTACTGCTTTTGGTCAAGAAAGTTCTATTAGTTATCTATGGCTACATAACAAATTAAGCAAAGTCAACAGCCTAAAACAATAAAACAATTATTATCTCACACTATTTTCAAGGGTCAGGAATCTGGATGTAGCTTAGTTGGCTCAAGTTCCCTTGTTTGGTTATGGTCAAGATATGGGCCCTGCTGCAGAGTCAGAAGATTTGACTAGGATTGGAGAATTAGCTTAGAATCTCACTCTCATGGCTATTGGCAGGCGAGTTCAAGTCCTTGCCAGGAGATCCTTTCTGTGAGGTGCTCATGTCACACAACATGGGTTCCCCAAGAGCTGAGTAATCCAAGAGTGAGAGTGCATGCCCAAAAAGGAAGTCACAATCAGTGTTTTATAACTTAATATCAGAAGTGACACACTGTCACTTTTATTGTATTTTGTTGGTTACATATTCTACTGTTAAGTGTGTGTGTTGGGGGGACTATACAAGGGTGTGAATATCAGAAAGCAGGAGTCTTTGGGGGCCATTTTGAAGACTGGCTACCACAGCAGACCAGTTGGACCTCTGCTAGTAGCTGCAATGGGTAACAGTATTTGTTACATTTTCCCTCATACCTCCTTTTTCTTAGCCATTCTTGGGGGTGAATGGCTGTTCATGTTTAAAAACTTATTTTTTATTGACTTTTTTAGAGGGAGGGAAGGAGGGGAAGAGAGAGAGACATTGTTTTGTTGTTCCACTTATGCATTCATTGGTTGCTTCTTGTATGTACCTGGCTGGAGCCTTTTCATGTTTTAATAATTCTAAATACAAAATTGGCAGAAACAACTTTATCCACAATATGTTACAATACAGTGAAATGAAGTATTAATTCAGTTACACAAATTGAAGATGTCAGGAAGCCTGACATCTCAAGTTCAAAAGTAATGTTAGATATCAAATAATATTTGTGCAACATACTTTACAAGTGTTTTTTATTATGAAATTCAGAATTGTATAAGTAAAATTAAAACCCTTATAATCCCTTTATTCTGAGAGAATCCTAACATTTGATGCATTGTGTTTTTGTTTTTTAAGATTTTATTTATTTTAAGAGAGGGGAAGAGAGGGAGAAAGGAAGAGAAACATCAGTGTGTAGTTGCTTCTCACATGTCACCAACGGGGGACCTGTCCTGCAACCCAGGCATGTGCCCTGACTGGGAATCAAATCGGCGATCCTTTGGTTCTCGGGCCGGTGCTCAGTCCACTGAACCACACTAGCCAGGGCGTATTGTGTTTTTAACATGTCTCTATTTTTATATATAGTTTGTTATGTTTTGTAAATGTGGTACCTTATGCAAGGCTAGGTTTGACGCAACAAGTTTTAAGATGAAAGTCTGGTGCAGTGAAATTATCATTAGTTCTTTAAATCGCTTTTCAGTGACCAGAACCTGAGTCTTTGGTGCCTCAAAAGTAAAAAATTTACATATCAGCCCTTTTCTGTTTCTTTGAGATATTGGAGACCAGGGTCTAGTTTGAAGAGGAAAGATAGGAGGGAGAGACTAGAATTGTTGAGCATGTAATAGTTGAATTCGGGTAAGGTAAAAGTATGAGCCTATGCTGACCCCACTGTATACTATTTCGTGTATTCCTTTTTTCCATTTAACATTACGTTAGGAGGACTTTTCACATCATTCAGTTTTATTTGAAAATATGATTACTCCGTCGGCAGCCGTCCGTCTCGAGAGACGATGGTGTAGCTTCTTAAGAGTCTATCTGCACCGCCGAGAATGGCTGTGCAGTCCGATTCGGGAGTGACACAGTATCTGTCTCCTCCCGTGTTGAATCGACATCTTACGATGACGCTGGAGTGTCCTCTCCAGTGGAGCTGAAGCTACAGAGCCTGGGCAGGGTGATATGGAGGGTCTGCTGTTGCCCATGCAGCAGACCCCCCCTCTCTTCGCAGCTGAAGGGCCCAAGGGAAAGACGGAGTCAATACAGCTTGGCTTCAGGTGCGCCGCAGGAGTTGCCGGTGTTGACTACAACGTCAAACCGCCTTAGGGACTCCGGCTCCGGATTTTCTGTCGGGGTTTACTCCCTTAGCCTTTCCCCTGAAGAGGTATGCCGCAAGGCAGCGGAGGTTTTTTGGTATCAGAGTTTTCCTTCTCTGATGTGCCCTGACTGGAAGATCGAACCAGCGACACTTAGCTCGCAGGCCGACGCTCAATCCACTGAGCCAAACCAGCCAGGGTAATATGATTACTAATGGCTGTGTAATCTAATGAATGTAATTATTTGGCTATAGTTCTTCATGTGGGAACCATTAGATGGTTATTAGTTTTCTAATTACAAGTATAATGAACATCCTTTTTAAAAAAATCTTTGCATATGAGTATTTCCATAGAAACGGTTTCTAGAAAAAATTATTTCTGGGTCAAATGGTATGAATATTTTCTCAGTTTCCTGAATTTTGTTGCCATAGTTATCTTTCAGAATGATCATACCTGTTTATATGTCTGTCAGAAGTGCATGAGGGAACCTTTGTGATAGTACTTTGGGCATTACACTTACCATTTGGGTTTTTTGTAAATAATCAACAAAGCAAGCAGTGTTTAAAATCAAGGGTTTAGATGAGCCTAAGAAATTTCAGCTAAGGGTTGAATATATATAAAGTGTAGCAAGATTTTATTGCAGTGCAAATTAAATAGGCTTTAATCTTAACTATGTGTAAATCTACAAAAAACATAAAAATATTTAATGTAAATTGTTGCCGTGCAAATTTCAATTTTAGGCTTTAAGTCACAATTCAGGTCTCTGATGCTAAAATTACTATAATTTTTTATTAGTGTGGATTAAGTTGAAATCAGATTTTTTTTGCTAATGAAAGAAAATACTGGTACAAAGAATTGTAAGATTAGATATCAGCTAATTAGAATTTGCCTTTAAAATAGATTAAAAATTTTAAATACTAGGTGAAGCAGGTAAAAGATGCTTGGTACAGTAATTAAAATTTTTAAAATAATCCTCAAAGTATTGGCTACTGGAGGATTGGATGTGAATAAAATTACAGAAAGTATTACAATAACTGTATATTTTTGTTATTTAAATCAGGAATATTCTATCTTCTAGAATTGATCTTAAATTCGTATTTACTTTTTACATTTTTTAAAAAATTTAGGAACTATGTATTGCAAAGGCTGACTTTTCACTTTTTTTCATTCACAGGGAGACATCTCCACACACATTTCAATTAGACTTATTCTTTAATAATGTAAGCAAACCAAGTGCCCCAGTTTTCGATCGATTGGGAAGGTATGTACCTCCTAGTAATTTCACCAGAAACTTGTGAATTAGTATGCAAGCTTTTTTATTCTTTAGATAGAAGAACTTGGGTGGTCGACCCAAAAACTCAGGGTTTGATTTTTATCAGTTGGCAATCTTAAAGAAATGTCATGCCCCAAAGAAGATGTTGAGTTTACTTATAAAATAAAATTTAAATGTGTGAGACATTA